>NC_084493.1:7946203-8256759 GCF_030035675.1 Rhineura floridana
AGCGTTCTGAACTGAAATTTCCTATTAACCCTATTAAAGAAAAGCACCCCTTTGTATCCAAGTCTGACTTCAGCAGCCTAGGGCAGGACAATTAGATATTTTTGGCAAGGAACTCAGAGTTGGCCTTTGGAGAGGGAATACCCAGTTTCACCAGACATAATACATGCATTGCGTTATGTTTCTTCATTGGAATACCTGGGTATATCCTCACTACAGACATAAACGTGCTTAGTTGCCATTCACTCCCCAGTTTTTGGTGCCAGAAATTGGCAATGCCAAGCAGTTGCCTACAGGAGCCACCAATCAAGATTCAACAATGCCCTTGGGCCTCTTGGTACCACCATGTCAGAGACATCACACATGGTCAGGCTCTACATCAAATGAGCGTGTGCCCCAGAGTTCCCTGTGATAGCACCAAGGACTTGGGGATCTTATCTTTATTTGCACAACCCACTCCCTTCATCAGGGCCATGCTTTAGTGACAGAGCATCTGCTTTGCACGCATGAAGTCCCAGGTTCAGTCTTTGCCATCTCCAGGTAGGTGTGGGGACATTCCCTGCCTGAGACCGTAGAGAGCTTCTGGAAGGGTAGACAATATTGAGCTAGAAGGACCAGGGTTCTGACTCCGTATAAGCAGCTTCCTATGCTCCTATGATATCAACTGATATCAAACCCAATATAGTGGGGAAATTGGGTGAGGTACTCAGAGCACTCTGTTGCCCCCAGTATCGGGTGAGTTTCAGTTGGTGCAGTTCCAGACGTAGGCAAGGTGCTGCATCAGGTTAATGTAACCACCTCCATGTACGATCCTTGCCCCTCATGACATATTAAAACTGCAGGAAGGGGTCATCCGGCTAGGCCAGGAAGATGATCAATGCCTCATTATGAGGAGCAGGGGTAGTCCCAGGCTGCCTAAAAGAGGGAGTAGTTGAGATCACTCTTGAAGAAATTATCCCTGGATCCAGAAAATGTCAACAACTTTAGGCTGGTGGCAAATGTCCCTTTCCTGTCACGGTTCTTGAGCTGGTGGTTGTCACCTAGCTCCAGGCACTTTTGGATGAAACTGATTTTCTGGATCCATATCAATAGGGGTTCAGGCCTGGTTTGGGCACAGAAACTGCCTTGGTCGTCCTGTATGATGGCTTGCATTGGGAGAAAAACAGAGGGAGTGTGACCCTGTTGATTCCCTTTGATAACTCATCAGCTTTCAATACTGTCGACCATGGATTCCTTCTGGGCCACTTGTCAGAGTTCAGGCTGAGGGGCACTGCCTGGCCACTCCTATTTGTATGGTACATAAAGTGATAATTGGGGAATAATGCTGTGGATCTTCCAATATGGCACTCTCCAAGCAATTTAACATCTACATGAAACCACTGAGTAAAGACATTTGGAGTCTTGAAATGCGTTGCCATAAGTATGCTGATGACACACAGCTCTCTTTCTCCTTTTCATTCTCAGCAGGTGAGATGGTGGAGGAAGTACTGAATCAGTGCCTGGCTGCAATAATGGCCTGGATGAGGGCCAATAAACTGAAACTCAATCCAGATGAGATGAAGACGCTGTTAGTGGGTGGTTCTTCAGACTGGATGAGTGGTGTTTGACTGGCTCTGGATGGGATTACACACTCTCTGAAGGAACAGATCCATAGGTTGAGGTTTATCCTGGATCCATCACTGTCACTGGAAGCCCAGGTGGCCTCAGTGGCACAGAACAGATTCTACCAGCCTCAGCTGATCACCCAAGTATGCCCCTATCTGGATAAGATAGCTTCAGTGATCTATGCTCAAGTAACCTCCGGTTAGATTACTGTGATATGTTCCACATGAGACTGCCTTTGAAGATGGTTTGGAAATTGCAGCTAGTGCAGAATGCAGTGGCCAGGCTGATAAGGGGGACCAGCCAGAGTGACCAAATAAGACCAATTCTGAACCAACCTATTCATTTCCAGGCCCAGTTCAAAGTGCTGGTTTTAATCTATAAAGCCTTCCTTGGCTTGGGACCCCAATACCTGAAAGAACACTTCTTCTGATATGAACCTACCCAGATCCCAAGATCTTCATCTGAGGCCCTCCTCCAAGTGCCCCCTCTGAGAGAGGCTCAGGGGGCATCGATGAGGGAGAGGGTCTTTTGGGTCATGTCCCCTTGCTTATGGAATGCTCTTCCCACTGAGGCCTCCCCAGTGCCAACTTTACTATATTGTCAGCATGAAGATTCTACTCAACTGTATTCAGTGGCAATTAATTGGTTGATTATTCCTTTTTGATTGCCATCTGCATAGAAGTGGTGTTGCAGATTGTTATGGAATGTTATGGTTTTCGTGTTGTACTGTTAAATGGCCGTGTGTTAACGTTATGTTTTTACACTTGTGTATGTTTTATACCGCTTGCAAGCCATCTTAAGACTGTTTTGTAGGAAGTATCTAAGAAATCTAAACAAAAACGTTTGCAATGTAGACAGGACTTCAGAAGCTGGGAAACTACTAAGCTAGTTTCTTCAAAGTCTTTTGACATGGAACAATGGTTTCTTCACCCTCCAACTCATAGATTAGTGTGTTGTTAAGGCTGAGAATTGACATAGTAGCCTGGCATATGGTTCAAATAAAAACAAGGTTTCCCATCATTCACTTCTGTTGAAACCATTCCCAGTTTGGCTCAGCCGCCTTTCAGTGTCAACGGAAGGGGAACAGGACATTCATTTTCATCTTGTCAAATTTGGTAGGCGTGGAAATATTTCCTGCGCCTGCCCCCAAGCACACCATCAAGAATTGAGAAGGCACGTATGTCTCGTGTACAATTACCAAACACCATCGGGCAGGATCAGTCTCAAAAATATTAAGATTATTATAGGTGGAGTTTGTTTTTAGGTGAAAGGAGGTCTGTGCACCCCATACAGACTTCACCCACTCCTTCTGGTATCCAAAATACATGTTTTTGGAAAAAGTACCTTCTGGAGACAGCGAAGTTTAAGAAAGAAAAAAAAAGATTCCCTTTAACAAACAAATATTTATTATTAAGAGGTAACATGTCATCAGGGCCATCCAAACAGTAAAAGCATTTGCAGATTTGAGGCCAACAATTTAAGGGGGGGAGCTAAAAAAATGTGATTTGATCTTGCTTGTGAGTTTTCCCCCGTCCTTTCCCCTCGTACTTTTTGTAGTATGAAAAAGTATATCAGTTCAAAACAGAATTTCCAGTCATGGACTCTTTTTACTGACCTTCAGCAGAAGTTCATGAACTCAGCCATAGAACTTTCAATGAATGTTCATGGACAATCTGGTCAAGGGGATGGTATTTCTAACCGCATCCCTAAATCCATTGGCTTAGCACACCTAAGGCTGCTTTCAAACAGGGGGCTTTTTGTATCAGTTTTGCGGATTAAAATGGTAGCGTCTCTGCCCCGATTTCTAAAATTCCTTTCACACTTCAGTACCTGTTACGTTAAGGAACCATGGCTTTTTCAGCCGATATACAGTAATATCTCTGCTAAAGGAGTACATGCATTCCTGGACGTTACTTTTTTTAACAGAAACCTTGGTACCAGAGGTAGGAATAACATGGAAAAAATAGGGATAGGTTCCTACACCATAAAAAAGAAGAGCAATTCAACATATTTCAGCAAACTCATTCAGAACTAACAATACACATGTCTGAAGTGAAACAACCAGGTCAGGAAAGACCACTTGAAGGCTTCTTCCAAACTGCATCCAGGGATGCCTGCCTTGCCATTTTTCTTTCATCATGCAGCATCTTGCTATAGCAATCTAAAGCTTTGAGCACAGTTCTCCTTTCTGGACCCTCGATCAGGCAGGCAAGGGGCAGCAGCCATCACCATCCTGTGCTTGCTCTCGCTCTCGCTCTCCCCTCTCTCTCTCTGCCATCCTCCCCTACACTCGAGCAGACATGTCTGCAGTAAACAGTGCTTCCAGGGCACCTGATGCACTGTTTACTGCCTGGAAGCACTGGGTACTGCAGAGGTGCCTGTGTCACCTGGCAAGGAGTGCCATTCCAGCCACGCGTGAGAGAGCTGCCTGCAGCAGCCACAATCCAGTAGACAAGGAGCCACATTCTGACAATGTCAGAGTGTGTGCACGAGACCCATGTCCCCCACCGCAAAAAAGACTTTGTTAAAAGGAGCTTCTTTCCTGGAGGATTTGTTTACTGTGGTATTACTGTACCAGCATTTTGCACAACTGTCTTTCACACAGCTGCAACAAACAATGTCTTGTTTCCGTCCCTCACCTACTATACACAAGCAGATTGCATTTCCCCACTATGTAGGAGGTCTAAGATCTCATCCTGTTGCCATGCAACCCCGCTCCCTGTAGCATCTGACCTTTTTTTAGTTGTATATTCTTATTATTTATTAAATTTATATCCTGCCCTTCCTCCCAGTAGGAGCCCAGGACACAGGAGTGTGTGCCTACGCTGGAATACCGGTACAATTTTTGTCAAATTTGACTTTGGTGAGATCCAGAGACAATCTAGGGAAGTACTAAACACCCTTGGGAAAATTTGCTAGCTTCACTTACATTCTTGCGTTTCTTTGAAAGCTCACTCATGTTTAGCTGAAGAAATACCACCACCCATTCATATCAAAGATGACATTTCAGTAGGAACAGGGGTGTAGTCATCCAGGGTCCTGGGGGGTCTTCGACCCTTTACTTTTAGGGGAGCAGGGTCCCAGCAGGGTTCCTGTGTCTCCAGCATTCTGTGAGCCAATCAGCATGGAAGGGCAGGGTCTTAGCCACTGCTTCCTTGACCTTTCCTACTGATTGGAGCTAATGAGAGTGAAAGGAGGTAAGTCAGCCACTGAGAAGAGTCTTCTCCGCAACGAACACTCTCCCCTTTCATGTTTATTGGCTTCTAGGGATGTCTGTTGTGGGAGAAGGCATTAACAATGATCTCATTCTCAACCCGGCAGCAAAAAAGGGGGAGGGGGCATGACTATGACTAACATGGAGGGACCTTGCACTTCTGAATTTGCCACTACACTACTGAGTAGGAAAGCTGGCTACACTAACAGGAATGATCCATAACCATTATGAACAACACTAATTGAAAACAGAAACAGAAGTGGTAATCTCTGATTCGTCCCATGCCCGGAGTGCTCATTCGTCCCATGTCTGGAACGGAAACCAATCCAGAGAATACAATCAGTATTAGCTGCTGGTGTTTTGGGTGCGCAAATGATACGTAACTGATTACATCCCCCCCACACCCATTTGCACTGTGTTTCCTTTGCACTGAAATTAATGAGGTGGAGTAACGTAGCAACAACATAACTTACATAAGTTATTGTGAAAATTATGTAAATTATGTAATTTTGCCACAATGAATAGTGAGTATAATAGCATAGTTTCTGGTGGTAGACGAACCGCAGCGGAATGGAAACAGTGCTGCATGTGATGATTACAAGATGGGATGGAAAACCATGCCTTCTCCCATCCCTAGTTACAGCACCCTCAGACAATGGCACAAAGCATATTGGTGAGCTCTTACTTGTGTCCCAGTTCATGCGCAATGGTAAACGCCAGGTTCAGCCCATTGTCTTCTGCAAGGACACACTTCCTCTTTGTACTGCAGATACCCCCAAGATAGGCAATCCCTGTGAAAGACAAGGAAGGCTTCCATCAGTGCCAGCAGGAGCAGCTCACCCCTTTCAAAAACACTTCAAAGCAACTTGTCAGAAGAACTAAAATGATGAGCCGTTAAGGGAAGAGCACTGAGCAAGATTACTCCAAAGTACTGTTTGCATCAGAACAGAGACTGAATGCCAAGGAAGGAGGGGCATGCTACTGGTATACAAAATCATGAACAAGCATCAAAAGAGTAAGCAGAGAGAAACTACTTTAAGAGAGGGATGGCTAACCTGCGGTCTTCCAGACGTTGCTGGACTACAAATGTCATCACCCCTGACCATTGGCAATGCTGGCTGGGGCAGATAGGAGTTCAACAACATCTGTAAGGCAGCCACCCTTGAGAACGCAAGGACTTGGGAATCCAATGAAACTGACCAGCAGTAGATTCATGAGAGACAAAAAGGAAGCACCTTCTTGGCACGAGCGTCAACAGCCTTTGCCGCAGGCCACCATGTTTATTACTAGGTTAAGGCTGCAATCCAATACACACTTACCTAGGAGTAAGTCCCATTGACCCCAATAGACATGAGTAGACATGTATTGGGTCGCACTGTTAGTGGCTTTTTTTTAAAGCAGGAGCAAGTTCATGGAGATAGACCTATCAGCAACAATTATCTATGACATCTGGGAATGGAAAATGTGTGTGGAGATACAGTCTAACTACGACTCCTAGATTTTATTACTTTATTTAAAAGCATTTCTATAGTACTCGTAGGGGTGTTGCAGAGCTCGCATTGAAACATTGAACCAGAGGCTTGCAATTGCTTCAGGGTAGGATAGGGAAGTCCCACCACCAAAAGCACTTGTCATGCTCATAAGTGAATGAATGAATCGTTTATTATGGTCTCAGACCAAAGGATTAAAATCAGTGTAAAAAGCCACAAAAATACATATAAAACACAACTGCTGAAAATTACTACAAACCAGATAAATGCAAATTAAGTAGTTCCTTAGTCAGAAGACTGGCAGGATTTTTTTCTAATTTGCATTGTGATTAAAAAAAAAACCTTTGCGACACTTTTGGTAACAGGAGGTGACACATCCCTTAAACAGATCAATACCAAATTTGCACAAATACCCCTAAGGCAAAGCAGTTGGTAGAGGGAAAATCAGCTTCTTTCCGCATTCACTGTACAAATTACAAGATAGTAGAACACGATCAACAGATTCCACTGCACCAGCCCTGCAAAGACATGTCCGTTCACTGACTGGGTATGCTCATATGTGTATACGGTGGAGGCTGCTCCATTGGGGTTAGCGGGGCACTGCCCCCTACCAACCTCGGTCTGCCCTCAGCCAACCCCCACCTGCCTGTCTTCTTACTTAAAACCAGTCCAAGGGGTGGCCCGGGCTGTCAGCTTCCTCCTCCTCCTTCGTCTCAGTGTTGCCCTTGTGGAACTCAACAAGATGAAGGACGGGGTCCAAACAGAATGAGTTCTGCCTGTCATTGCCTCTGGCTCTACCTACTGCTTGGGCTGCCTGCCTTCTGCCCCATCAGCCTCAATGGGCACCAGCCATGACTGTGTGTAAATATTTGGCACAAACACCCAAAACACTTTTGCCAACATGTAGATTGATTGTCAAGTGGCACATAATGTAGGTCTGCATTGACATAGACAGTTTGATATAATTGACAATTTTAGCCCAGTAGTCTGTTGGCCAACAACGGCCAACCAAATTTCTCATGGACGGCCATGGTTAGGAGGCATGCTAGAGCTATCTACCCCCTGCCTCACCTGTTGATAATACCTAGCATCAGGTGGTTGGAAAAAGGATCAGCTCTCTGAATATAAAGGGCAGTACCCAACTTAATTGTTGCACTAGCGGAAGCCAGGGCAAGGATTCCTGCTAGTGCAACAGGACTTAACTGCTCTCCTCCCCAGTGCATACCCTGCACCCTCCCCAAATCTGCTCCAGGGGGTCAGGAGAACTCCCTGAATAGCGTGCAGGGGGAGGAGAGGGGAGATCATTCCATCAAGCAAGCAGAAGTGCTTGCATTGACCAAATGCTCTCCTTAGTGCTACACTGAATACAAACAGTTTGGGTACTGGCTATTATTATAGCAATTGATAAAACTTACTTCTGCATGTTCATCTAGTGCATGATGAAATGGTCATTTCCATTCCAATTTTTGAAAAGAAAGTACCCTTCTACCCTCTGCTTTTGTTATCTCTCTGGGTGCCTGCCAGGGCCAGCGGGTGGCCAGGTTGGGCACTGGCCAACGGCTCCTGCACCTGAGTGGGGCCCCTGCTGCTGGGGCTGGGTGGGTGTTGAATCCGCTCTGTGATCTGCGCTAGCATCAGGTCACAGAACGTGCAACTTAAGACCTGATGCTGGTGTAAATTGCAGAGCGGGAGCCATGCTCCCAGGAAACACCCCCACCGCTGCTGGTGTGAGCTGGCCACACTACTTCCCGTGTTGCTGCACTGCCGCATCAGTGCACTGCACATGCATGCTTACCATCACCCAAGATGGCAACAGGGGTGTCAACACTGCAGGGGCCCATTGCAGTCTGGTGCCGGCTCTGGTACCTCCTTCAGAAAAGGTCTCCTAGGTAACCTTTTGCTGAAAGCACAACCTTCAAAATGCTAGGTAAACCTTTCAGGCATGCTTGGGCAAAACATGCACCCATCTAAAGACTGGTTTCCACTTTAATTAGGACCTTTATAATTCTCAAAGGAAGTAAAGTAAAGCACACAGTCCCTCAATAGCAACTTTAATTATTTCAAGCTTAGTTTCCCCCACCCCCGCCCTAACTAAGAGACAAGAGATCTATTTACTTGCAAGAAATGTTGCTCCCACATGGAGGTGGCCTTTAATAATTAGAGTGAGACAATGGATCCAGCTGCACTATACAAGGGCTATTCTCTTTCCCAACACCCCTCTCCAAATTTTCAAAGCAGGCCATATCTTTGTGAATCAGGACATAAAAGGTAGAAACCATTTTGATTATGTTGGGAAGGCATCCAAGTTTAGTTTATATGGGTTTTGACATAATGGATATTTATTTTCAGAAAGAAGTGAAAGGCTGAGTATACTAAGGTTGTGTTGTTTGCCCTACTAGGGACAGTTTCTAAGCTCATGCCTATTTATACAAAATGTAGTGACTGTATATTTAGGTTTATTAGCAGATGCAGAAATGAAACTAGGTTGTCCATTCTTATGTCATCAGGAGGTAAATTCATGTTTGAGACGCGATCATTCTTATGCACCTTGGGTAATGTCTTAGGGTAAAAGCAGATGTAGACTTTTAGTGTGGTCCCAATGGGGTTTTTTCATCTATGATGTGAATAAAGCTACACAATTTGCCTAATTCATACTAGCATGCTAAATCAAGAGCCGCACCACATCAGAATGAAATAAGCCAACACTCCACATAGCAATGCCCTTTGTTTTAACATGATTCAGGCTTCAGAGACTTTGGGGCATCTTCTTAATAAACTGCCAGTTTTAAGCTCCTCTTAACTGACATGTTAAAAGGGGGACAGACACTTTGCCTTGGTTTGGAAGATGCAGTTGAGTAGAAAATCTTCCAGCTCTTGCCAACAAGCTAACACTTAATTAGCAAACCAAATACCATGCAGAGGCCTCTATGTGACAACTTTCCCTAATGTTAGAAGGCTAGTTTTGCAGTTTCAAATCTACAGTGGGAAAACCTATCATACTGTTATGTGCTAAAAGAAAACAAGTGAATTGCCAGTGATTAAGCAGCTGGTGCAGAGAGATGCCTGAAATTCAAGCTTACATGAAGATTATATGGGTATATGATATGGTTAATTCATTGCATGATCAGGTGTCTGTTAAAACATCTGGAGGACAAAACTGAACATCAGGACTTCTATATGGAAGAATATGATCAGCAAACCCCCCACACACACAAATATGAAAATACACTTGTAAAGTACTCCAAAGAACATATAAAAAGGGACAATGAACAATGCTACAAATAGGGCAATGAACAATAACACTACGGAACAACCAGTTACAGATCTGTTTCAACCAGAAAGTCTTTTTCAAATGTGTCCCAATTAGTCCCAAATTCTTGGGAAAGGTTTTCTCAACAATCTTCCTTGAGGAATGTGTCTGTATCATTCTTCTTGTGCATCAGAGGCTGATAAGAAGTCTTTCAGCTAAGGAGTTTTCTTTTTGTTGAGAGGGTGTTCTCTAAGATGTCGATTGGATTTTTTAAAAAAACAAAAATGGGTCATTCACCCTTTCTTCTCAGGGCAAGACAAACTTTTGCTGTATGTTTCGATATACTGTATTATATATTTCTTTATGGAAGACTAAGAGTGGGGAACCTCTTAATTTGGGCTGAATTAGAGTTGCCAAGAAGTGCAATTTGGCCCATGTAGCTGTTTTTGGCATGAGTGCACTCATGATCATTCCTCGGCAGCAAGGCTTGTATCCAATACAGTTTAAATTCAGCGCTGAACACAAGCCCTGATGCTTTCGGTAGGGATCGGATCCATTTGGGAGCTCACAACCCAGTGGCTTGGCTCAAAGACAATCTATAAGCATCTCCGTCTGAAGAAGAATCTCTCCTCCTTGCCCTACTCTCTAGGAGAGGTAATACCCACATTCTGGTTTCCTCTTTTTCTATTCTACTTGTGTCTTTCCACCATTCTGATTCCCCAAGTGAGCTATTCACACTGCTCCTGTCTGTATTCTAAGTTCCCTCTCTGCCATCTGGAGTCTGTGTTTGGCATTAGAGTCCTCCTGCCTCTTCTGTCCTTAGATTTAACCCCATCATTGCCAATCCAATGTGAACACTGCGTGAGTATTTCTGTGAAAACCTCCATCTTGCTGTATTGTAATAAACACTAAATTCTTTGATTCTAAGGTTTGATCTCTTGATTGATTCCTAATCCCCACCGGTATAATACAAGGGTAATGTGTGCCCTGTTGCACACCGTCACTCTGAATGAAAGGGATGCGTCCAACAAACTTGTTCCATTTGTGCAAGGGCTTCTGCAATGGAACATCCCCTTTCTCTCCTGTCCTGTGGGTCCCCAGTGCCTCTCCTCCAAAGCTGCTCTGGAGAGTTGGGGGAAGCACCATAACATATTTAGGGAGGCAAGGGGGGGTAAAGACAGGGCCGGCTCCAGGCATGTGGGGGCCCTTGGGCATCAGTTTGCTCTGGCCCCCTGGTGGGTGAGTGGGTGTGCGCACACGCATACTCATGCACATGCAGCCCCCCGCACAGCCCCCCTACCTGTCTAGTCTTTACCATTGCCCTTAATGAAGATGGCAGCCGCGGTTTCCCTAAGGGGAATGAAGCCTCCGCTGCCATCTTTGTTGATGGCACACGTGCGTGCTACGCGCACATATCTCTGCCATCAACTAAGATGGCGGCAGCGGCTTCAGTACCTTAGGGAAGCTGCAGCCACCATCTTCATTAAGGGCAATGCTAAAAACACAGCTGACAGGTAAGTGGGGGACATGGGGGGGCGCGGATCATGGAAGGGGAGCGGAGGGCCCCTCAGGGGCCCCTGAGGGGTTCCTTTAGCTCCGGGGCCCTCGGGCCAGTGCCCAACCTGGCCGCCCTTTGGAACTGGCCCTGGGTAGAGAGAAAGGAAGTTCTCTTGTGCAAGTGGAAGTCTTTGCATGAATAGAATGACTTTGCTGGATGCAATCCAAAGGTTTCTCTTGTGCATAGGTGTTTGCCTAACACTGTGTGCCTGAGGACATGCAGCAAACATTTGCTTTAGAGATTTAGGCTGCAATCCAATACACTCTTACCTGGGATTACTGCCTTTAGTGATTAACGTGTTCAAGTGCTATCGAGGGACTGTTGAAAAAGCAGCTTCCTGTCCAAGTAAGCTAAAAGGAATGGGCAGGAGAGGGAGAAGATAAATCAAATCCAGGTATCATTCCCTCTAATAACAAGGTCACTGGGTGACCTTGGGCCAGTCACTGCCTCTCAGCCTCAGAGGGAGGCAATGGCAAACCCCCTCTGAATATCCCTTACCATGAAAACCCTATTCACAGGGTCGCCATAAGTCGGGATCGACTTGAAGGCAGTCCATCATCATCATCAATAACAAATTGGGAGGGCTATTGTTGATTGGTTTGAAAACAACACAGGACCACCCACAACATAATGAAGGATTACCAAGGAAACTCCAGGGTACACAAAAGTACATGCCATTTAAAAATTACCCCCCGTGGGGGGCAAATCTCATACACACAAAGGGGGAAAATGAGGATTGTGCACAAGCAGGTGCACAGCGATGCAGGTCAGTTGTACCCCTTTGGGTTTGTGAAGTGGGAAAATCTCTAGCAGTGAAGGAAGGCAGTCCAAAGCCTGGGCAACACTACCAACAAACATGCGTCATTCTCCTCTACTGGAGTAAGGAGAAAACAGCTAGCACAAAACCCTGGGGAGATCTTTGGAGAGTGAGGAGGAAAATAATCTGGTGGCCACCCAAAACTGCTCCATTCAGAAAAAGACAGGCCCAGGACTGCAGTACAGGCGGGCCCCGCTTATACGGCAGGTTCTGTTCCAGACCCCCTCCGTAAAGTGGAAATCACCGTAAAGTGGAACCCCATTGATTATAATGGGGCGCATCGCGCAAAAATGATGCAAAAATGACACAAAATCACAAAAATCGGCTTTAAAAGGGGGAATTAAAGCCGCCGCATTAGCGGAACGCCGGAAGCGAAGCGCTGGTAAGCGGGGCCCTACTGTACCAGGATTGGATAATGGCTGGAAGATGGCGAACGGAGCAGTAACTGTTTTCTAAGCTCCTGAGCTTTGTTTTAATCCCCCTACGCTCACTACTTTTAATGTTTTTAATGTTTTAATTAATTGAAATTCCATTCTATGAGTTGGTGGGCAGGATTTCCCCCTGCTTTTCTTCAAGGCTGCTTGTTTTTATTGGAATAGATAATGGCTGTACCTTGTACTCTGCCCAGAGAGCCAGTGTGGTGTAGTGGTTAAGGTGCTGGACTATGACCTGGGAGACCAGGGTTCAAATCCCCACACAGCCATGAAGCTCACTGGGTGACCTTGGGCCAGTCACTGCCTCTCAGCCTGTAAACCCCCTCTGAATACCGCTTACCATGAAATCCCTATTCATAGGGTTGCCATAAGTCGGGATCAACTTGAAGGCAGCCCATTTCATTTTGTACTCTGCCCATCTCAGTAGGACCTAGGGAAGTGAGACCAGAAGGGAGGCACAAGTCCCTTCCCTTCCATGTCTTGTTATAGCAGGTTCCACTTGTAGGCATTCCTAAACAAACAGATGTGCTGTCAAGCCACAACTAGGTTTCCAAGCAGCTATCAAGGGCCACCACTATTCTAATCAAAACATTAGAGAAAAGCAACCCATATGCTATGAAATTGATCTAGAGGGTTACTTCACATCAGTAATCATCTAGATGTCAGTTCTTAGATATCAGCCATGACCTGGATTGCCCCCCCACACACATACAAGCGATGATATGTTTAACATCATAGTCTAGCTTGGCCCTTAGAGTTCCATGTCTAGAAGTTTGGAGGACTAATTGGCTTGAAAAGACCGTGATAATGGACCATGTATTTGGCAGCTGAGGCTAAAAAAAAAAAGACTTTAAAAAGTCTTCTCCCTTATAAAGCCATGTTTACATGACATTGAATAAATGGCTCTGTGATGTTCCTGCTTATAGTGTAAATATGGTAAGTGCTGTTTATATAGAAGACATATGGTAAGTGGAGTGAAAGAGGAGGGGGGAGTACATGAGCAGTAGAATGCTGGATGATTGGCTGAGCGTTTGAATGGCTGGGAGTATAAATGGAAGAATGACAGTTGAATCTGGGTGGATGTTGGGAGTGTGGAGAAAGACGTGTTTGAGGGTGGAGGTCAGGAGTGTGGAGAAAGAGGGAGTTGGAGATCTGATTAATAATAAGTCAAGTACAAAACAGGAATAGATGAAACCATACGCTTGTGAAACATTCTAAAACTAATCTTGTTATTTCTGATATTTAATAAATACTTATTTGGTTTACCAAAGGCCTGATCCTTGGCTGGGGGATATACAGACCAGAAGGGAGGGCAAGGTAATTACCAAGGCTGAACAGAAACAGTATCTAATGGTGGCAGCGGTGAAGGGAGGAATAATAATTCAAGTATCCAGAACAACCCAGAGTTGTATGCATGATCTATAAAGATACAAGGGGGTTGGGAACAGCATAAGCACGCAGTCACAAAAGTAACCAGCTAGAGAGAGACTCAGGCAAAGTCTCTGGGAGTATTGGTTATAGGACGTGACTGGTGGTGCTGCCTAGCAGGGGGATCTAGTGAGATCTGTGCTAGAGCGGAGTGAGAAACCATATAAAGGACGGTCCGGACTGGTGGTATCCCTGGTGGTGCCTAGTGAAAGGCAGTAGCCACAAGCAGGTGGGAACCTGACAGGGAGAACCAGGGGAGGACGTCACAGGCTCCAATTAATCAATTCATATATTTAGGCTGAACATGTGCGTGCATGTGCGTGTGGCTACTGGCTTGGTTGGGAACTCATTTTAACAAAGACCGCATTTTCAATCAGTGCGTGCAGGACTGAATCAGTGGGAGAAGCCAAGGTTTGCTGTCCCTTCAATGCTTGATCAGTTCCACATTTTATTTATTTATTACATTTATACTCCACCTTTCTTTCATTATAAAAACCCACAGCAGCTTACATGTGGTTCCCAGGCAGTCTCCTGTCCAGGCACTGACCAGCCCAAGACCTGCTTAGCTTCAGCAAGGTGGTGGCCTCATGTGCCTTCTAACTACAGCCTGGGACCAGCCTTTGCCACTGTGGTATAAGGTTTGCTATATGACATACAGGGTGAGTGAGCACACCAACTTATTTAAAGGGGGGGAGAAACAGAGAGATAATCTTGCTTGATAGAATTCTTGTTTTATAGATGGTTCATGTGATACCTAAGCCAATTCACTCATTTCCAAAACCCATCATGATTTAAAGTTAAAAAACAACCCTGACACGGGCTCATAAGATGCCCAGCCAAGGCAACATCAGTGCTATATTTTCAAGTATTGGCAAGGTTCCTTTAAAAATTACTCCCTTAGGGAAATTGCGTAATTGCAGCATGTAACTTCTGAGCTTGGGTTTGAACATATGATGCTATCTAGACTTGAACAGAAAAACTGCACGCAACTATTAAAAAATGGGTTTATCCCAGTTGTTACATGTAAACCGTTTGCAGCTGCTAACTCTGCTGCCAGCTAAAAGGGGTCTCTGCTTTGGAAGGTCTCTAGAAGAAGACATTTGCAATTTCAGAAAGCAACTCTGACAGCCCAGGAGGACATTACCTAATGGCAGAGGTGATATATCAAATGCTGGAGGATGTAATGCTGTTTCCCCTCAATTATATATCCCCTCAATCAGCTCTGCTAGAAGTTAATTAATAAGCAATTAGCTCTGCTGTTTTGTCAAGGACCGTTCTAATTCTTTGGGGGTGGGGGCAAAAGGCACAAAATAGGTAAAGGAGTCATACATTTCAGCGGACCAGCATATGATCTGTGAATCTGGGCAACCTTTAAAAGACTCATTCACAGACAGGTTTCGCCATGCAAGATCCTCAGAGGACTCTACGGTCCAGTTCACACTGGATTCTGTGGAAGAATCTCCACATGGGTGTAGTAGCTTTCATTTCTGATACTTAACCATAGAGAGGTCCATTTTAGCCTTCTCTCAGTGCGGCTGCATACTCATTCACTCACCTTCTGGTAGGATCTGGCTTTTTGTAGCAGCAGACAAGAACAAGGGGGTCACTGCAACTTCAATTGCACTGGTCATTCTTTGATATCCTTTGCTGCTTCAGGAAACCACTAGGTCAGAGATGGGACTCTCCAGACCAGCCTTTCCCAACCGGGAGGAATCCCAAAGCGATTTAAATGGAATTGGTTCAATCCCAGGACCAATACCAACTAGGATAAATATTTTAGAAGGCTTGTTGAAAGAGGAACGTCTACCCCAGCGTTTCCCAACTAGTGGGCCTCCAGATGTTGTTGGACCACAATTCCCATCTTTCCTGACCATTGGCAATGTTGGCTGAGGCTGATGGGAGTTGTGGTCCAACAACATCTGGAGGCACACTGGTTGGGAAAGGCTGCTCCAGACCATGGGACAAACTTGGCCTTCCAGGCCTCCCCATTTGGCCCACAAGGCCATTTCCTCTGAACCATGTCCACCTGCCCCACGCCTGACATCATATGTGATGTTAGGGGTTGTATTCACTATAGCACTGTGGTTAAGGTCCCGTCAGCGCAAGGACTTCTCCTTGCATGAAAGAATACTCTCCCCCTCTTCTCCTCCTGCACATCCCCTTAATCTGTTCTGGGGGTTCCTCCAACCCTCCAGAGCAGGTTTGGGATTAGCTCAGGGCATGCATGGAGGGAGGACAAGGGGGAATCCCATTACCCTAGTGCTAATTCTTGTGCAAATGCAAAAAGTAAGTTGAATACCACCCCAGGTGTGAGGCAGGTACTGACATGGCTACAATGAAGAGCTTAAAGTGAGACCCCAGTTGTTACTTAGCTAGAGCAAGGTGCTGATGGGGATAGGGAACACAGCCTTGCTCCAATAGAACGAAGCAGTTTCCATTGAAACCGCCACTAAAATGGACTTCCGGGAAGGGTGACTTCGCTTGTGCCTGCTTTTGGGACGGGCTCCCGCCTCAAAAGAAGCTTATTCAGATATAAATCAGTCAGAACATTTTTTTTTTGACTGATGAAATTTCTCAACCTCAAAAGCCTGTTTTTGTTGGGAGGACTGGATTTCATTAATTTATGAGATAAGGTCCAGCCAACAATGCCGGACGGACTTTCTAACAAGCTCTATCTGCTTAAGCGATACGTTTATCTTTTCTTTAAAGAGAGAACGGACTAACAGGCAAGCACCCTTCTTTCTATTATTTTTTTTACTTGGTTTAAATTGTTACAGCAAAAGGAGATTTGTCAGATTGATCGGCTTTGGACAACTTCTGGGTGAGATATAACTCTTTTCTGTTATTCACGAAATTAACAGGTTATCTCTGTTTCTGTCACGAAAAGCTGTCCTGGAAGTGCATTCTAAAGATAATAAACAGAAGAGGGATTTCTATTCCTGATTTCTACTCCGAGGAATATTATATTGTCTGGGACTATTCTCTTTTTGGTCTATTTTATTTTGACGAATCTGCTTCTTCACGACGCCACTAACTGTTTTGATGCTGGGAACTAAATTTGTTTTGCATTCTTGAACATAGAGAGATAAGGCAGGTTGCTCTGTTTATACTGTGATGTCATCAAGCCTGGAATATTAACCCAATTGTTGCTGAAATAAGAAGTGGTTCTTCTTTTTTTGTTTGGCTTTGTTTTCGTGGTTTTAAAAATGGCAATCAAGAAAGTGGCTGAGAATCTGGAAGTAATTATGTTTCAGAAAATAATGGATGAGATTGAGATAACGAAACAAACCCTGCGACAGGGTAGTAAGGAGCTGAAAATTGAACTGAGCAAAATGACGCAGGAGCTTAAAGAAATAGGGGATCCTGTGAGAGAGGAGAATGAGATCAGAGATGAGAAAAGAAAAAATAAAGGGAAGATACAAGCCCTGGAGATTGGAACAAATGTGGAATTGGAAAAAGATCTGGAGTTTATGGATTTTAGAAATAAAATCTACTGTTTGGAATTTAACGTTATCTCTGAAGAAATTAATGAAGATATTAGAGATAAAGTTATCAATGGCTTGGATAATCTTCTGGACTGGAATGATGTGATGGAGCTTGATATAGAGAAAATCTATGGAATTAACTGCAGCCATGTGACAATGGAAAAACTCTTAAGAGATGAGCCAGTGCATTTTGTAAAAAAGAAGAACACAGATATGACTTTACAACAGTATTTCAGCAACTTATTCAGAATGGATGGCAAGAAAATATTTGGGATAGAGGAAATTCCCATCAGACTCTTATTATATGACTATGGTTACAACAGCAAGATTATTATGGAATACTGATAATGGAAGATTGGACACTGAAATTACTGGACTTAACAGGACTATTGAAGATGGAAGATGGAACTAATAGGGATAATGGAATAATGGCTATTGAAATTATTGGACCTAACAGATTCTGATGAGATGGATTAATCGAAATGTTTATTTGGACTATGGTTATGACAATAAGATTATTATAATTATTAACGAGATGGATTAATTGACATGTTTATTTGGAGAAAAATTGATAGATATATTTCTTAAAGAATTGAAACCTCTCTTTGACTTTTTGTGGAAAGAATAAAGTAATGTTTATGAGATTTGATGATTAATTAAGATAACTACTGGAGGAAAGTGATTTTATAATATGATTTAAGAGACAGGATTGTTATATATTGTAGACCTATAACTGATTTGATATGTGACAAATGGGAAGTCAACATTTTATTTTTTTTGTTTAATCATTTTTGTTTTGTTTTGTTTTTTGTCTTTGAATGTTTTATGATTTTGTTTTCTATGTCTTATGAAAATTTGAATAAAAATTATTGTAAAAAAAAAAGAAACCGCCACTAAAATGAAGCTTTTCTCTTCTGTTTCAGCAGCGGTTTCACACTACTGGAGCAGCAAAGCCCCTTGTGCTGAGATTCCCAAGCACCCAACAGCCGGTCGGCGGTCAGGTGCTTGGGGGGGTCTGTGAAATGGAGTTTGGCAAGTGGGGGGCACAACCCACCTGTGAATCATCTGATGTCAAAACAACATCATTTGACAGGTGGGTTGCCCCATCTGCCTGCCAAAGTTGGCCAGCAGGGCGGGGCCAGATACGGATCTCGCCCGTTGGGCCAAAAACATTTTCCAGCCCTGAGCTAAGTGCTGCTGAAAGGCACACAAGCAAAGAGGGGGTGGCCTGGAGAAAGGGGCAGGGAAGGGCTCTCTACTTTTGCAGCTGTCGAGAGTTTAAAACTGCCACAGTCACCAAGAGGCTTCCAACCACGTGTAAGCTCACCCGTAGGCCCGTGTGTGCTGGCTCTCTGCTTCTCCAGAAGTCTGGAATTTTAGAGAAGTGTCACTTGGATCCACAAATTGAAACCTTGCTCCCAGAATTCAACCTCAGCAAAAACCAGAGGGATAACATCTGCTGACACACATCAGTTTGGCCGAACGTTGGGTTACGACAACGAGATGCCAATTTCTGGTTTGTATTATGATTTCACTTCCATGCAAGGAAACTGGTGTCCTTAGCAACAATTGTCTTTGTCACTACAGTTAATGAAAAGCACACTATGGGGGAGAGGGGAATGAAGCCTTTACAAATTCTAAACTACATAGATGTTTAAGAGTCTGCTACATGGCCGAAAACTTGGTAGAAGCTGTTCTACCAATGGGACTTTTTAATATAGTACTTAAAGTGCTCAGTGTTCCAGTTCTAAGATACCATTTTGCCTGCAAGTAAATGGTGCACCTACTACTGCATCAGATCCAAACACCTTAAGACTACCTGATTCCTTATGTTGCACCTCAATTGCTGAGATCTTCTGATGGGGCACTGTTGCCGGTCCCATGTGCCCCTGAAGTTCAGCTGGCCTTTAACAGGGGCCACACCTTTAGAGTATCCTGCCATGCCCCGTGGAACTCCTTGCTAAGAGAGGTTTGGCAGCAGTCATCCCTGCTTATTTTTAGATGTCTTCGATAAAAACTGTGTAATTCAAACATGCCTTTCAGTTCTGAGATTCTTTGCCAGCCAGCTATTACTGATGTGTTTGATGTTTTTTACTGCAATTCTGTGTTTTTAGTCTGTATATTGCCTTGCAATATTTTATACAAAAGTGTGGTTTATACATAGTTCAAATAAGCAAATAAATCACCATAAATTGTGGCATGGGGCATGGACAGAAGGAACATTCCTGAGGTGTGCTGTCAGAATTCAGGATAAATTTGCTTTCGTCTGCCATGAATTAAGATTCCAGAACTGTGGCAGGCCAATCCATTCAGGTGGCCAGAATACTGTCTGGTCTGGTATTGTTGGATGCTGAAGGCACATCTCTTTAAGTAAGTATAAGAGACAACATGATAGAAGTGTAGTAAATTGTGCATGGCAGGAAGAAAGTGGCTAGCAAAGCATTGCTATCCCTCTCTCAGAACACTAGAACTTGTGGACATCCAATGAAGCTGAATGTTGGACAACTCAGGACAGACAAAAGAAAGCACTTCTTCACAAGACACATAGTTAAACTATGGCATTCACTGCCTCTTGTGGGACAGCCAACTTGGATGGCTTCAAAAGAGGATTATACAAATTCATGAAAGAGTAGAAAGCTATCAGTGGCTACTAACCATGATGGCTATGTTCTAATTCTACTGTCAGAGGCAGTATGCTTTTGAATACCAGCTGCTGGAAACAGCAGGAGGGGAGAGAACTGTTGTGCTCAAGTTGGGTTTGCGAGCTTCCCACTGGAGTATACGGCTGGCTACTGTGAGAACAGGATGCTGGACTAGATGGGCCACTGCCCTGATCTCAGAGGGTTCTTCTTATATTCTTTACCATGGCCTTTAACGAGGGAGGGAGGGAGGGAGGGAGGGAGGGAGAGAGAGAGAGAGAGAGAGAGAGAGAGAGAGAGAGAGAAACCTACAGTATTCTCTTGATTATATTCGCCATTTTAAATATTGTATTTTTAAAATTGTAGTAACCTACCCTGAGACCTCATTGTGACAGGCAGGAAAGAAATCCAATAAATTAAATAAATACATACTAAATTTCCATTGGTATGACTTGAGGATTTGGACAAAGTGCTTGGCTGGGTTCATGTACCTGTCCCTTTTGGTTTATAAAACCCAACAGGGAGGGGCCACTGGTTGGGCCAAGGAAGCTATTAGATAAAAAAGGGTGTTTCCCCCCTCCCCAGAAAATGGAAGTATTACCCAAATAAGAACAAAAAGGATCACACATATTGGCTAACTAAATCCAACCAAAACAACACATACAAAACAATTTATGTATGTGATGTAAAAACATGGAGGAGCAGATTGCTAAAGAGAATTTTAAAAAATGAAACACATCAGAAGGAGAAATCCAGCTAAAGAAGTAGTAAGAGGTTTGGATGACAAGGAGTTTACGGTGTGCTAAAGGAGGATAAAGAGACTGCAAAGAAGCTGAATGCATTGTTTGTGTCTATTTTTACTGTGGAAGAGGTAAGGCAGATCTCTATGTCTAAAGTGACTTTTTCAAGAAAAGAGTCTGAAGAACTGAGGCAAATATGCAATTTGTATGCCACTTCCCCTAATATAATGCATTTTTGTATGTTCCTTTCACTAATATATGCATATTTATGCACACATTACCCCAGTATATGTGTTTTTGTACACATTACTTGGCTGGAAAACTGCACGGCAAAATTCAGTGTAAATTTTGAAGGACGACTGTTGCAGAAAGTGCAAACTAGGAAGATTTGCCTTTAAATGCAAATTAAAATGCATTTCTCTCTCATCTCTATCCTTCAACACAGCACACAGTTCTATGGAATTCCACCAAATGTGGTAGTGATGGCCACCAACTAAGACCAGCTTTAAAAGGGGCTTGGACAAACTCATGGCGGATGGCTACTAGTCATGATGGCCACTTGATGTGACCTGGATAAGGGGCAGTATGCTTCTGAATACCAGTTGCTGGGGTGCAACAGCAGCAGAGAGCTATCCTCCTGATGCCTAGAATGTCCTCTTTATGGGCTTCTCATAGGCATCTGGATGGCCACGGAGGAAAACAGGATGCGGGACTAGATAAGCCTTTCAGCTGATCCATCAGCACTCTTCTTATGTGGTTGGAGGCAGTTATCAAAATAGAAGGGGGGGAAGAGTGTGGGACTGGAATCCTTCCCTCTGTATTTTAAAGGATGTTTGCAAGCTCGTGTATGCACTTATGCTCCTCTAACCAGCCTCCCAAGGACATAACAGAGGACTAGGGCAGAGTGAAAGATAAGCAGCGGGGAGGAAAGCCTCATTCATTTTGACATCTGTTCTTTGTACAGCAGGACGTTCATCATCCCGTTAAAACAATCCCTCCCATTCCCTCTCCGGATTCCAACAGCAAGCTAATAAACGCCATGGATCTGGCATGACACAGTGGCCCCTTCCATTATGGGATTAACCAAAGCGGAGGAAGTTGAGCATCATCTTAATGTTTACTCAGCTTTGATGTGCTGATGTCCACATTCCAAAACAATCCCGCCCTCTTTCACCTCTAGGAGAGGACGGGAGATGTAGAGCTGCTGGTGCTTCTGCTGCTTAGATTTCACGTGGGAACGAAAACACAGCTCCCTGCTTAACATTTCAGTTCTTAATAAAGCTACGTTTTGAGGCCTGATCAGGCAGATCCTTAACCAAGGTTCAGCCAGAGTATCTAGCATGCTAACAACTACAAAGAAAGCCAAGGCCGCCATTCAGATTACTTACCCATGGACATACATTGATCATCCGCACTAAACTTTTAAAGCAGTATCATCCCACTTTAAAACACTTCCCCCCAGAGAAAACTGAGAAGTATAGTGTGTTATGGATGCTGAGAGTGGTTCGGAGATCCCTCACAGAGCTACATTTCGCAGAGTTTCCTGGAAAGAGGGGTTGGTTGGAAGCAGAATGAAAGTGCCTCGTTGTCCTCATAAAGCATCTGTAATGCAAAATGAGACTCTGCTTTTGTAATTTAACTCTCTGTCTGGCCTTGGGAACTCTCCCCAAGCCACACCCCTCACTGCCCCCCAAGTGTTTTTGCCTGGTTGGAATGTGCCCCTGAACTGTGCTAATGCCTCTTGCTTCTCCAGTTGGAGACACAGAGGGGTATGTGAGGCCCCATGTGCGCTGTACATTTAAAACATATTTATACCACTTGAAAACCATCATGGCTTCCCTCAAAGAATCCTGGGAAAGGTAGTGTACTATGGGGAATGAGAGGTACTAGAAGACCCCCTACTGCCCCCACAGAGCTACAATCCCCAGAGTCAATCCCTCTTCCCAGGCGACTCTGGGAGCTGTAGCTCTGTGAGGGAAATAACGGGTCTCCTAACATCTCTCAGCACCTTTAGCAAAGAACAATTTCCCAGGATTCTTTGAGGGAAGCCATAACTCTTTTAAAGTGGCATGATATTGCTTTAGATGTCTAGTGCAGATGGGGTCCTAGTGAGCCACGGGCTTTCCATTCCTTGATTAGACAAGTTTATGGAGGAAACCTTTATCAATGACAATTCACCGTCATTCATTAATTCATCGGCGATCACTCGTGGCTGAGTAAGATTGTCTTCCAGGGTAAGGTCTTTAACAGTGGGTCCATAAGTGACTGTGGAGGCCAATTCTGGATCCACATAGCCTTGCACAGTGAGGACAGGTTTCCAGATGGAAGATGGTCACGATGAGGATTTGCTTGACGTGCTTTCCGCTTAGCTTGTTTGTCCCTTTCGCCCTGTACTTGTCCTTCTTCAAAGTCCATAGCACCTTTGATAATGGCCGACCTCCAATTGGGACGCTCATGGGCCAAGGCTTCCCAGTTCTCAATGCTCATGTTACATTTTTTTAGATTAGCTTTGAGAACATCTTTAAACCTCTTTTGCTGTCCACCGATATTCCGTTTCCCATCCTTAAGTCAGGAGTAAAGTAGCTGCTTTGGATAACGGTGATCAGGCATTCAAACAACATGGCAGGCAACAGCTTAATGGAACCTCCATGTTCAGAGGAAGCGTATCTCTGAGTAACAGATGCTGTGGACATCTCCATCATTCCCTGTCTTTTAGTGCCCAGAAGCATCTAGCTGGTCACTTCTAGAAATAGAATGACATACATAGGACAGTACTGACCTTTGGCCGGATCAAGCACGGCAGTTCTTATATATGTGGACTGGTTGCCAACACACTGGTCTCTTGCCTTGCTTAGATAAGATTACTCCTGAGAGTCTTACTTTCCCGCCAAGTACAGATTATCAGCAGATTGTAGACGCAGTTTCTTAACCCAAACTTGCCCTATTTGGTTTGTGAACTTTGTCCTCCTTGGCAATGCCAATTTTTAAATTTGGAAACAAAGTGTGTGGATTCACACATCTCTAAGTGAGAGGGCGTTTATCAACAAAACTGGCAACATCACAGCCTGTGATTAACTAAACCATGCAAACTGAGAGGCTCCTGCTCTGAAATCCAGCTGTTCCAAATGTCCAGCAGTCAGACAGCACTACTCTTCTCTCTGTAGAAGAAAGTTAGTATGTCGAGTGACGATGGAATGAAGCAGAAATGGCTCCTAAACTCTGCGGTTCTTCTGCAGAGAGCAAAACTTACCCCGGCTAAAAACGCACCATGAACTGCTGCTCTGCAAGCTCCGCAGGGCTCCAAAGTCAGCATTTCAAGATGAGCCCAGAGGCGCCCTTCTTTTCCATGTTGTCAGTTTCCCTAGCCGATTTGCCCAAACCATCTGTATCAATAAAGTATTTTGGATGGAGAGAAGGAAGCAAAGCAGGGAAAAGCAAGCAGTGATGGATGAGGGACCAATGGGAGTCTTCAACAAGACTTCTGAGCAAGAGAGCGTTGGGGAAAGGCAGTAGCTCAGTGGGAGAGCATCTGCTCTGCATGCGAAACATCCCTGGTTCGATCCTAAATAGAGCTAGGAGGGAATCCTGCTCTGAAAACCTGGAGAGCTGTTGCCAGTCAGTGCAGACAACACTGAGCTAGATGGATCAATTGTCTGAGTCAGTCTAAGGCAGCTTCCATTGTTCCTAGGATCATGGTAAAAGGTAAAAGTAAAGGTGTCCCCGCACTTGTAGTGCCAGTCGTTTCCGACTCTTAGGGTGACGTCTTGCGACGTTTACTAGGCAGACCATATATATGGGGTGGGATTGCCAGTTCCTTCCCCGGTCTTTTTTTACCCCCCAGCATATGCCGGGTACTCATTTTACCGACCATGGATGGATGGAAGGCTGAGTGGACCTCAACCCCTTTTACCGGAGATTCGACTTCCTCCTTCCGCTGGAATCGAACTCCGGCCGTGAGCAGAACTTGGGCTGCGTTACCGCTGCTTACCACTCTGCGCCATGGAGGATCATGGAACTCACCATTAAGAATCATGGATGCTTCCCAGCCCACGACATTCAAAGACAAAGACTGACGGAGAGAGGGCAGAAGTGGGAACACCTGGAGGCTGGTAGAAGAGTTTATCTTTCTCTTGCCCCTCCCACCCTGCAGGGTTTGCCTTACACGGTGTGGGACCGCAATACCTTGTGGAACGCCTCTCCCGCTATGAACCTACCCACTCACTTCGTTCAGTATCTAAGGCCCTCCTCCGGGTACCAACTCACCAGGATGCCCGGAGGATTGTTACTAGAACTAGGGTCTTTTCTGTGGTGGCCCCCAAATTATGGAACAGCTTACCAGAGGAAATACGCCTGGCGCCTACGGTTCTTTCTTTTAGGCGCCAGGTTAAGACCTGGTTGTACTCCCAGGCATTTTAATGTCAAATGTTTTATGTTTAATGTTTTAGTTTAATGTGTTCCTTCTGTTACTGATTTTATTCTATATTGTATTTTAATCTCATTTTGTACACCGCCCAGAGAGCTATTAGCTATGGGCGGTCTAGAAATGAAAATAAATAAATAAATAAGTTATTCGTTTGAGAGCTGCTTGGGCTCTTGCCCTGTATGCCTGTGGGGTAGACCCTACGACAAGAGACTGGGGAAGTTAGGAAGCTGCCTTACACTGAGTCTGACCATGGATCCTTCTAGCTCAGTACTCTCTCTCTCCAGGATTTCAGAGAGGAATCTCTCCCAGCCCTACCTGGAGATGCTGGGGATTGAACCTGGGACCTTCCGCATGCAAAGCAGATGCTCTCCCACTGAGCCATGGCCCTGCTGAAGGGAGTGGGGTGTGCAAATAAAGATGAGATCCCTGTCACAGGGAACTCTGGGGCACACACTCATTTGATGCAGGGCCTGGCCACACTGGAGGCAATGTGGGCTGTCTCTGACATGGTTGGACCAAGAGAGAGGCCAAAGGGCAGTGCTGAATCTTGTTTGGTGGCTCTTGTAGGCAACTGCTTGGCATTACCAATTTCTGGCACCAAACACTGGGGAGTGAATGACAACTAAGATGTTCTACTACTGAAGTTCTTCCCCAGATGCAATGGGGTCACCTCATGTACAGAGAATATATTTGCTACGTCCCTTCCAAATTATAGATCTGGTGCTGATGTATGGTAAAAATGATCCTCCCCACATGAACATATTCTACAGACAACTGCCTCCTTCATGATTTATCATCATCATCATCATCATCATCTCACCCTTCACCGAAAGGTCCCAGGGAAGGTCAAAACAGTTTTAAAATATAGCATTAAAAACAGTTAAAAACAACCTAAAATCACATCATAAAAAAATAGGGTGGGTCCTAAAAATATACATCTCAGCTATCAAAGGCCAGGGTAAAGAGGTACATCTTCAGCATTCACCAAAAACTGTACATTGAAGTTGCCAGGCAGACCTCTGTGGGGAGTTCCACAACTTAGGGGCTGTCAGAGGGAATGCCCTTTTCTGGGCCACTATCACCCCGAGCTTCTGAGGGTGGTGGAACTACTAGAAGGGCCCCCTCTGCTGATCTCAACACCCAAGAGAGTCTTAGGAAAGGAGATGGTCTTATTTGGGACCTAAATCATTTCAGGCTTAAACACTAACATCAGCACCTTGAACTGGGCTCGCAAACAGTTTCAGGGGTAATATGAGCCACTAATCAGGCTGCTGCGTTTTGGACCAGTTGAAGTTTCTGAGTCATCTTCAAGGGCAGCCCCATGTAGAGCACATTGCAATAATCCAGTCTGGAAGTTACCAGAGCATGGAGTAATGTGGCCAAGTCATCTTTGTTCAAAAGTGACCAAGGCTGGTGAACCAGTTGGAACTGGAAAAAGGCATTCTGAGCCATTGAGGCCATCTGAGCCTCAAGTGACAATGTTGAATCCAGAGTACCCTCAAGCTGCAAACCTGCCCCTTCCAGGGGAGAGCAACCTAGTTGCCTTTATTAGCTCTTCTGGAAGGTTTCTCCACTGCTACCATATTATTGCTGTCGAGAAGGACTATAGTGCAACAAGAGTGGGACAAAAACAAATCAGAACATTTGTGGTATAAACAGTTATGGGATTTTAGTCGGGCGTTACAGGATATGTACTGATTGGACATGAAACAGTGCAACTGCCCTAAAACATTTGCAGGGGCAAATAGATTGGAAATGGGGATTGGGTATGATCGCCCCGATAGCATCATAAGCACAGATAATGTTGTGAATGCACAATAAAAGGAAGCGTAGAGAGGTCCCTAGTGTCCCCTCACAGAATTCCAATCGTAAAGGTTTCCCAGAACTATGCAAAGAGTACTATACCAGTTAAAATCTGGGCAGTGTGGACTTACCCAGAATTGACTCTAGCCTTACTGAAATGAACACTTGTCAACGTTCTTGCAGTTTCAGAGTCCTAAGGGCAGATCCACACCATACATTTAAAGCACATTCAACACACACGTTTTCCCCTCACAAAGCTACAATTCCCATCATTCTTAACAAACTACGTCTCCCAGGATTCTTTGGGGGGGGATATAATGCACTTTAAATGTGCATTGAATGTGCTTTACATGTGTGGTGTGGATCTGCCCTAAAGGTATATAAGGAAAATAAAGGAGCCATGCTCCTCTTAAAAGCAGCACTTTATTTTTAGAAAGGTTACATGCATCAAGACACTGAGCTGGCGAGACACAACTAGTTTCTGTACTAGTTGGTTTGAAGCCAAGTTGGACTGCCTCAGTGGAACGATTCAGAAGCCCTGAACTCTGAACTGATGCTGCTGCACACGGTGTAGCAATGTTTCCCAATTTAGATACCTTGCATCTTAGCTCACAGGACCAGCTATTCATCTGGTTTCACTTCCTCAAGTGTCCAACTGACACGTTTGCATGCTGATAATTCCAATTGTCAAATCTTTGGGTTGCACACATGGGATTTTTATTTTATTTTATACTGAGTGCTGACATATCTCTGCAGCCCTATCTGATCTGGCAACAAAGTGCTGCAAAGGCCTCAACCTCACTAACACTCCCTTTCAAAACTCGAGTCGGTAAAGATTTTAAAGAGAAATGGCAGTAAAAAAAAAACAACCACCATTGTAAATGAAAGCTCTACATTACATCTTGGCTCCAACACTGAGACCACAGAAGAATGAGTAAGAGAACAATGATAGCATGCTTATCTCAAGAATCTGCAACTCGACAATCTTAATAGGCTTTAGAGACAAATGAGTTGTATAGTGTCACAAGACAACTTGCCTTCTATTTGCAAAGCAGCACACTTCATCCATTATTCCCAGAAGGGAGTTTCTGACGTGTTGTGTTGAACAATATGTTATGGTTATATTGACTTTACAGGTCTGATGCCAGGAATAGGAGATGTTTAAATATTTTAATATTGCCTCTTTTCAGATTGTAAGAATAGCCTTGCTGGATCATACCAAGTTCTAGGTAGTCTCCTTGTTCTTTATCCCCCAAATTTGGTATTTAGAAGCCTAAGGAATCTGCTCACCAGTCATCTGGGATTAAGCTAAACATGCACTGGGGGAAACTCACCCGTAGGGCCCTCTGAAACCTTACCAAAGCTGAAGAAAGAGAGAGAACACCATGGTTCTCCTTCTGGTCCATGGAAAGAGTGTTGGAGAGTAGGGAGAGACGAGAACTTCAATTCAGCTCACATTTAAAGCCAAAGCCATCAAATGAATACTTTCCGAAACAATATGAGAACTGAGACACAGACATCCTTCGAAATTTGCACTTATCCAAATGTTGTGATCCAGTTTTCCAAGCAAACAAAAATGTTTACAAAAACTCACATATGGGGGGGGGAATATACATAAAAATGCAGATATTCATGAAAACAACATACAAAAGGCATCATACTAAGAGAAACTACTTGCATTTGTCAAAACTGCATACCAAAATGTGTTTAATAGGAGAAAAACCACACTACAATACTACGAACTTCCATGAGAGTTTTTTTTTTTATGACAAATTGCTGCAGAAATGTGGAGAACTGAATTTAAGATTGGAAAAAATGAGAAACGGACAGCGCTGAAACTGACAGATCCTTCCATCCCTGCTTGCTGACCTCACGTCCAAGTGTGGAAGCCGGATGAAAGCTGAACCTGACCTCCGGCTAAAGCTGACAAACGTTACACCCAACTTTGCTTGCAAAGACAGGCACCTCAGTCACACTAGAAAGGCAAGACTATGGATGTTAAAATATGAGCTGCATGTGTGCTTTGAGCTGTAGCACAAAAACATTTAAGCGTTTCACCACTTGCTCCACTCAGTTTTGAAGTGGTCCCCACAAAGGGGGTGGGTGGAGGGAGTTGGAGGACTGCTGCTTTTGGAGAATGAAAATGTGAAATGTGAAAATTACACTCTCAAAATTGAAATTCTAACACTAGAAGAAACTAGAGAGTTGGGAAGGCAGGTGCAGGAACATGATCAATAATAAGAAAACACAAGTATCACTGCGCTCGCTAGAGGCAAGCCATGGCACATTCTGGCCCTGAAGCATTTAGTCTAAGTTCAGACACCCTCCCTGCCGGCCCACAAACGGCTCACACAGATGGGAAGCTTCCGTCACGTTCACTGAAGCGTTGCATGCAATTATTGCCACAGGATATCTACTATCATGCCAGCATTCTGAGAGGAAACAAGATATTTTTTCATTCATACAGATTCCAACAGCTTCTCTTTTTTGTGTGTGTGGGGATTTTTCCTCCATCCGCAGACCTGTTGCATCATTGCTTGTGGATAAAAAGAAACAAAAAGTTAAGATACAGTTTCCACCACTATGCCAGTAAGAGCCTTTTTGTAGGTGCTGAAGGGTGTCCGAGCAGAGACAATGGAATGGTTAACACTGTCCTGTTGTCACCAGGCTCTTAAGGAGGCGAGAGACTCCCCAGTAGAAATGCAAGTGAGGGCAGCACAAGGGCAGTATCCAGGGTCAGTCGGAAGTCAGAGTGCAGGATCTACCTCAAACCAATGGAGTCAGGCAAGAATCAGGGTCAGAGCAGTCAGGGGTCAGAAGCCAAGCAGCCTGTAAGCAACACAGGTAAAGGGCAAGGCAAAAGACCGGTCCAGGGTCCACAGGCAATCTTCAGACGGGGCAGGAACAGAGCCGGTGTATAGAAATTGTTCCAGCAGCCCGTCCAGCCTAGCACTGGGGGTTTTATGCTGGAGCTGCTGAACAACATCCCAAACCTCAGCTGACTCCCATTGATAACCAACAGCCAGACCTTAACTCCCGAGGAGTCCAGGCCTGTAGTCGGGCACTCCTCCAGATGGGCTGGGTCCCCCTCCAGCGTTGGAGGCAACGCCTCTCCCTTGGGCTTGGGGGCTATTCAGCCTCAAAGTCAGAGGCTGAACTTGTCCCGGGTGCCAATGACCCACCCTGGGCCTCGTCATAGGATCCTTGCCCCTCATCCTCAGATGGAGTCTGAGCCAGGACTGCATCCAAGACCGGGGCCTCCTGATCTTCCTCTGAGGAGGACTCCTCTGGCTGGGACCTGACAAACACACTCTGTTGTAGACCAGGTACTGATAGGTAGTGATGGTCACTGATACGTAGGGAATGCTTTGATTTGGATTCCTGCATGGGGTTGGACTTGATGGCCTTATAGGCCCCTTCCAACTCTACTATTCTATGATTCTATGTCCATGGTGGTTTATCTCCGTTTCTTGTTTTCCCAGTCTTTAAATTCAGTCTTCCACATTTCTGAATCAGTTTGCAATTTTTCTTAAGGCCTCATGAAAATTTGTCAGCACTTTAACGAAAACCTCTCCTAATGTATACATTTTTACAGTAGGGCCCTGCTTTGCAGCGCTTCGCTTTACGGTGCTTTGCTAATACAGCGGTCTCAGTTAGGCGCAATTAGACTAAAGCCCCACTCATACGGCGCTTGTTCTGCTTTTACAGCAGTTTTCAGGCATCGTGCACCATTCTATTCAATGAGTTCCGCTTTTCAGCGGGGGTCCGGAACTTAACCCGCCGTATGAGTGGGGCCCTACTGTATATGCAACATTCTGTAATACACACATTTTTGCCAGAAAATTTCCCCTAATATATAGCACTTCTGTACCTTGTTTTCACAGATATATAAATTTTTAGGCACACCTTCCCATAGTATACACATTTTTGTACACATTACTGGGTTGGAGAACAGCATTGCAACGTTTGGAGAAGTGCAAACGTTGAACTGATAACTGTGGTAGAGTTTGTGTATTGTTTCTGGGGAGTGCAGATTCGGTAGTTCTGCATTAAAATGCAAATGGAACCAAATCTTCTCCTCTATGCCTCCTGATACCCCAGTCCAAATTAATGCACTGCCTCTGGGCCTTGACCTAAGAAGTTCTTCCCAGCCTGTGAATTCCACTTCAAAAACGGATTGGTGAATATTCTTGCCATCTGACTCTAAGGCTGAAACCACTGACTTCATTTCACACTGGCAAGGGCCTCCCCATTTTCAGTGATGGTTGCAAGCCATTTGCAAGCCAGACACTTACGCTTGTTTGTTTGTTTGACCTTGACTTTCCATTAAAAATGCTCAAGGAAGATAAAAAGAAATTAGGGTAGCTTAGTAAAAAAGTAAAGCAAAACTAAGTTACAACAGTAAAAGAATAAAAACAACAAACAGATGTAGTTTAAAATAATAAAAAAAGACTCTCCCTTCAATATTGCCACCCTACCAGAAGTGGTTGGTGAGGGGGGTGGTGGCACTGCTTATTTGACCTCCCATCACCACTTTTGCTGTGGTGCACCGAGGGGTGAGATAGCAGCGCAGACAGTGCAGTTTAAATGCACCAGCAGGAGCACTAAATTGGCTCCACCAGTGCGTTTACGCCACACTGATCTTGCAACTGCCTTTCCCTTCCCAGGATGCAGTGGTAGCTGGTGGCTCCATGTCAGGGTGGCAGGAATTCTTCTGAACTTTCAAGGAACTGTCCAAGGTGCTAAAACCCAGAGCAGACTCCACTGCTCCGTTGACATGGAGCCCCTGCCAGGATGCCACAACTACAGCGGTGATGGGAAGTCAGGTAAGCAATGTTACCCCACCACCAATGCACCCCACTGGTGCTGCCACCCCAAACTTCGCATGTTTGGCAAAGATCCAAAAGGAAGCTGGCTGTACTCACCTACTCATGGTTCCTCCATGAAACCTATGCAACGACAGCTGGCTCCCGCTTCAGACCTTCCCTGAGTGCACAGAGGCAGAGCATGTATGTACACATACATGCCATACACATGCACAGAATTAGAGGTGAAGCAGCAGTGTGGTCCCACTCTCCTTTATTCGCACATACTCCTTCCACATGGCTAACCCGTGAACAGAACTCTTCCGCTCCATTTCCCTTCCTCCGCTTTGCCCTCCCATTCTCAGCCTGAGTGGTCACCACTGGCACTTAATTCTATTGCCTGTGGTGCCCCACATGGCTCTGTTTACAAGCATCCATAGTATCACCACATTAGATAAGAGATGGGGGCAAAGTTCAGCTCGGTAAGTATTTAAATGTGAATCCACCTAATACACACTTCCCAAAATGGCAATCCTTTGAAATTTGCACTTCTCTTAATTTTGCAGTTCAGTTCTCCCCAACCCAAGTGTGCACACAAAAATGCATACAGGAGTGAAAATAACATACCAAAAATGTGGGGAAATTGCATGCACAGATGTAAATTAGGAAAAGTCATGCAAATATGTGTACATTAGGGAAAATATGCACTAAAACGCTGATGAAGTTTCATGGGGAGTTTTGATTTTTTTTAAAAAAATTGCAAACTGATGCAGAAATGGGGTGAGCTGAAGACTGGAGAAGGAGAGAATCTGAAGGATTCATCCATCCCTCTATGAGATGCAATGTCATAATGGTCACCCCCAAAAGAATGTCGGTTGCCACAGCCAGATTAAAGAGCAATGTGAGTAAAGGAGGCAACAACAAGCAACACCAGCTGGGGACAAAAGAGTGCAAATGAATAGAGAAACAATATAATGCTCAGTATATTATACCCCCCCCCAGGTAATCTATTCAGCTGCATAGAATGTGCTACTTTCAAAATGAATATCAAAAGTGGAAAATATTTGCCACAACCCTAGTTTAAAAAGCAACCGTTCTGCCTTGGTTTTGCTTAACTGTCCCTGTTACTGAAGGCCCAAATATGGATTGCCATGTGACGGAATGCCTAACATTTCACAACAAATCCTCTGGATTAAAAGCAATATCAACAGCTCCTAGGCATAAATTCACATGCACGCACGCGCGCAAACACACTCTCTCACACACATGCTTGATTATGAAAGTGTATTACACTCCTGATCTGACAGTACCAGTTGTCACAATCACTTTACACCTCTCCAAACCTTGGAAAGATTTGCATTCCCTATTACAGTTAACGCACCAATGTGTGTGTGTGTGTGTGTGTGTATATATTATTTATTATTATTATTATTTATTAAATTTATATACCGCCCGACTAGCGATAGCTCTCTGGGCGGTGAACATAAAATAGTATAAAAATACAATGAATAACAAAATAATATTAAAATACAATCAACAATACAATAAACATTATTAAAATTAGATCAATGTAACTTAAAATGCTTCAGAGAATAGGAAGGTTTTAACCTGGCGCCGGAAGGAAAGCAGAGTCGGCACCAGGCGTACTTCCTCAGGGAGACTGTTCCATAGTTCGGGGGCCACCACTGAGAAGGCCCTAGATCTTGTCATCACCCTCCGGGCCTCCCTGTGAGTTGGAACCCGGAGGAGGGCCTTCGTAGCAGAACGTAGTGCACGGGCCGGTTCATATCGGAAGAGGCGTTCCGCAAGGTATCGTGGTCCCGCACCGTATAAGGCTTTATAGGTTAATACCAACACTTTGAATCTAGCCCGGAAACATATTGGCAACCAGTGCAAGCTGGCCAGAACAGGTGTTATATGCTCGGACCGCTTGGTCCTTGTCAGCAATCTGGCTGCCGCATTTTGCACTAGTTGTAGCTTCCGAACTGTCTTCAAAGGTAGCCCTACGTAAAGCGCATTACAGTAATCCAAACGTGAGGTTACCAGAGCATGTACCACTGATGTAAGGTCCTCTTTACTCAAATAGGGACGTAGCAAACACCCCCTTAGCTCTGCTATTCAGAAAGTGCTCTTGCTGAATAAAACTAGCAGTTTGCAGCCCAAGTAAAATCACAAGTGATGAAGAATCCTAGCAGCGCCTTCAACACCTTCATGCTCCTTTGCTGCTCTCAGAAATAAATGCAACAATTCTAACATTGCTTTCTCATAAGTAATTGGAGCATAGTATTTCCTTACCACTCCTGTGGCATACAGTAAGAGTCAAAGAGCTGCACTACTAACACAGGCCTACAGTTATTTAATACATTATTTGTATCTCCTCCAAGCTCTTGCTAGGGGCATAAAGAGACTCAAAGCAAACACAATCAGACCAAAGAGACTGCTCATAGCTGTATGAAACCATCAAGATAGGCGCACTGAGCTCAATGGACTCACTACAGAATTAAAGTACAAATACTGGACCTAATTCCAAACAAAGCAAATCAAAAAGAATGCTGAAACAACATGGGGAGGTATTAAACTAGTGCATCCTGTCAGCAAAGGGTTTTTGCTTGCACAATGGGACTTTCTCCCCCTTCCACATGCCCCACACCCTCCCCAAATCTGCTCCAGAGAGTTGGGATAACCCCAAGAGGGTGTGCAGAGGGGGGAGAGAGGGAGAACATTTCATTGCGCAAGCAGAAATCCTTGTGCTGATGGAAATACATTGGATACTGCCCATGGGAGGGAAAAAGTATATTGTCTTCACAAAGTTGGTAATGCTTTGCACAGATTTACTGTTTGTTTGCAAAACACAAATGTTTAGCCTTGAGAAGAGAAGACTGAGGGGAGATATGATAGCACTATCCAAGTACTTGAAAAGTTGTTACACAGAGAAGGGCCAGGATCTCTTCTCAATCATCCCAGAGTGCAGGACACAGAATAATGGGCTCAAGTTACAGGAAGCCAGATTTCGGCTGAACATCAGGAAAAACTTCCCAACTGTTAGAGCGAACATCTCCTAAAACAAAATTTTTACATGCCATTTTGACAAATATGCACATTTTCCAAGCAATGTAATTACAAGTATGCAATTTCCCTCAACACATTCTTGTACATTATTTTGGCTAATATATGCATTTAAAGGCACACTGTACCCAAATATATGCATTTTTGTATACCTTGCTTGGCTGGAGACCTGTATTGCAAAATTCGTAAAAGTGCAAATTTCAAAGGGCTGCGCTTTGGTTCGCCTATTGTTTTGGAAACAGTGAATTTGGTAAGTTTGCCTTTAAATGCGAACTGAATCACATTTCTCTTCCATCTCTACAGAGAAATGTGAGGACTGCAGCTGTGCAAGCCGATCTCATCCATGTTTACTCAGAAGTCGGTCCCACTGTACTCAGTGGGCCTCACTTACCAGTAAACATGCACAGAAATTGAGTTTTTAAAAACTAACAATAAGAAGGAAATATTTGCATCTTGGCCCTGCAAGTGCTCTTTCAGGCTCAAGATCTCCGAGAAGTGTTTACAACTATCTTTTTTTCCTTCAATATACTCCAGCTCTTACTAGACCTTTCTTTTAAAACTTTGGCAACATCATAAACTCCAGGAGTTGCAATTCTCTCCATGGAACATCCTGCCTCCAGCTCTTAAGCTATTCCATCCTCATCATGCCTCACACACCCAGTAGCTAGGAAGGGTTCCAAACAGCCTTTGTTGACATTTGTTTGGCTGAATGTCCTTAGCTGGACATCAGTTAGGCTTGTGCCTTCAGCCAGTCCAAGTGCATATATGATTGCCTGCTTTCTGAGATATGTAAAGGGTTTGCTTGAAATTAGAATGAAATTGGAATTAAGTTGCTTTCTATAGACACTATGTTGCATGCCAAAACTTACTGAAAAAGGCACGTAAAGGCTAAAAATGTTTATTTCAAAGATTCTACCAGGGTGGAGGGAAAACGAATACCTCAGTTCCCTCTCCTAGGAAAGGACAGCTATTACTGGATTACTGCAATGCACTCTATGTGGGGCTGCCCTTGAAAATGACTCAGAAACTTCAACTGGTCCAAAAGACAGCAGCCAGATTTCTGGCTGGGGTTCCCTTTAGAACGCATGTAACCCCTGTTTTAAAATAGCTGCATTGCTTACCAGTTCGTTTCCAGGCTCAGTTGAAGGTGCTCACAGTAGTGTCGAAAGCCCTAAACTATTTAAGTCCCAAATATCTGGAAAACCGCCTCCTTCCCTACAGACCTTCTTGCGTGTTGAGATCAGCAGAAGGGGCCTTTTTGGTAGTTCTGCCACCCTTGGAAGTTTGGAGGGTGGTGGCCTGGGAGAGGGCCTTCTCTGTGGCAGCCCCTAAGCTATGGAACTCCCTCCCCAACGAGGTGCATCTGGCAACTTCATTGTACAACTTCCGGTGAGTGCTGAATTTTTGTTGATTAATCCATTGATAAAATTGGCAGAGATTTGCATGTGGCTAAAAACCACCTTTTGTTTGGGCTGTAGCACTAGTCCTACCCAGAGGAGACCCACTGAAGCTAATAGAAATGACCAACCTAGGTTCATTAATTTCAATGGGTGAGTGGAACTTAGGTGGATGCACCCCTTTGTTTTTAAATGATGCACACATATGTCATAGCAGGGAGAGCCACTCTGCCAAGAGTTTTCCAAGGGGCTCATGACAGTTACATCTTGTTTGGGCTACTGCAATGTGCTCTACATGGAGCTGCCTTTGAAGAGTGTTTGGAAACGTCAGCGGGTTCAGAACGCTGCAGCCAAACTACTGATCACAACCAGTTATACTATTGTAGGGAGCACATGACTCACATGTTCCAACAGCTTCACTGATGAGCAGCCTGTTTCCAGGCACAATTCATAGCACTGATTATGACCTACCAAGCTAGACCCAACATGGAGTCAAGTTATCTGAAAGACTGCATTGTCCCATGCACATCTGCCTGGGTTTTAAAGCCCCAGGAAAAGCTCTTCTTTCTGTCCCTCCAAAATCTGACACACATTTGGCAGGAAGGGCCTTCTTCGTGGTTGCTCCCAGGCCTAGAACTCTATGTCAAAGGAATCGCAGCAACTCCAGCTCTGGTGACCTTCTCCCAGCAGGCAAAATCATTTTTATTTAGTCAGGCCTTTGGGTCATAAGCTGACTTGTAAATATGCAGTAACTGGTTTCAACTGGTTGTTTAGATTGATTTTGTTGAAGCTTTTACCTGTCTTACTTTGCATTTACTTTGTATTTTATTGCTGTTAGCCACTTGATTGCCATTTGATGGAAATATGGGATGCAAATTTAACAAATGCACATTCCTATGGTAGAGAATAAGAGAAGCATATCTTATGACACTGCTTATTTTATAAGTACTTCATCTGAATACTGACCAGTGTGGGAGGATAGAGCATTCAGGTGCCGCTCTCGACTCGCCTTGAATGCAAGCGGGTGAAGAAAGGCACAGAATAGTTTATTTCCAGATCCAGTGCTTAGTGTCACCTAAATGGAGAGCCAGCAGGAAGGAAGCTCTCCAATTTTAACTTGAAGTTAGAGACGCCCACAGGAAACAGCAAAGTTAAGATTATCTCCTTGCAGGCCCTTGTTATCGCTATAAAGTTGTGACCCTTGGACCCCAATTTGTCTCTCGCATCTTCATTCCGGGATGGGGTGGGGGCAATGGGACTCCACAGAGAGTTTGCCCTAAAACTTGCAAAGGGTTATATGGCAGCTGGCCTACAAAATAAGGCTACATTCTGACCAGCCATGCACATCTCATCCAGTCTTCATCCACAGGATATTAAGAGCTAGATGCTGAACTCTCACTGTTTGGCTCACTCCAGAGCAGCAAGGCTGGAACAGAGATTTCAGCAGGAAACAGGAGAACTGATTCAAGTCACAACACGAGAGACATGGCCGAGGGCTGACGGCCGCAGCCCACAGACGGTTTAACTAGCTTCTGTCAACAGGGAATGCTGAACTGCATAAAAGCAAGGCCTTCTTCATTTCAGTACACTGGGAGGGGGAGGGGGGACTGGGGGTTCTTTGCAGTTATTCTGCCTCTAATACCTTTGCTAGAAATCTGCATGTCTTTCCACTTAAATCCTCCTCCTCTCTGTCTCTCTTTTTCTTCAAATAAAGAAAGAATTCAGCTGTCCTTAGAGGCCAGGTAACCAATTGAGCAAACACGTTAAAATGCCAGCAGACTTCTTCCAACACAAATGTGGCTGTTCAGATTCTTGGAGCAGCCAGCACAGTCTGACCCCGCATATGCATACCTACATATTTTTCTCCCATTTTTGAGCTCAGTTCAGTCATTATGTAACCTTCAAAGCTGCCTTGGCAGCTGAATCCCATTCCCCAATCAGCCCACTCCAGCAAAGACACCCTGCAAATGTACAAAATGCAAGCTGCCTAGCGCCATTTTTTCCCCCTCCAGCAATCAGAGCTTCCAAGAAGGTACTTTGGTTTGTGCAGAATCTCATTAGGAGCATAAGAACACAACGGAAGCCTGCTGGATCAGGCCAGTGTTGCCTCTAGTCCAGCATCCTGCTCTCACAGTGGCCAACCAGATGCCCCAGTGGGAAGCCAGTATGCAGGGCCTGAACACAAGAGCACTGTCCCCTCTTGTGGTTTCCAGAAACTGGTATTTGGAAGCATACCACCTCCAGCGATGGAGGCACAGTGGAGCCATCATGACCAGTAGCCACTAATAGCCTTCTCCTCTATGAATTTGTCCAATCCTCTTTTAAAGCCATCCAAGTTGGTGGCCAGCACTGCCTCTTGTGGGAGTGACTCCCATCATTTAACTATGTGCTGTGCGATGACATACTTTCTTTGGTCTGTCCTGAATCTTCCAACATTCAGCTCTATTGAACGTCCACGACTTCTAGCGTTATGAGAGAGGGAGAAAAACGTCTCTCTACCCACTTTTTCATGCCAGGCATAACTTTATACACTTCTACCATGTCACCTCTTACTCGCCTCTTCCCTAAATTAAAAAGCCCCAAATGCTGCAACCTTTCCCCATAGGGGAGTAGCTCCATCCCTTTGATAATTCAAAGGGTCAGCCTGACACTGTTTTAAGTTTTTCATCTTTTATTTTTATCTTTTCAGTTCTTTTATTCTCACTTTCTTATATGTGTACGCACATATATATATACACTTGTATGTTTGTATGTGTATGCATAATGCATTTCACGCATGTATGTGCAGAATGCCTTTTATGTATTTTAATCGTATCTTATACATTTACTGTAATGTCTTATAGTTTATTTTATTATATATGTGTGTGATTTTATTGTAGCTGCCCTGAGTGCCCTATTGTAGGGTAGAAGGGCAGGACAGAAATATTTTAAATAAATAAATATATAATTCTGGTTATCTTGCTTAATACAAGTTGAATGGAGATGGTACAGAAACACTGACCACTGTACGTATTCAGCATAGGAAATGTGCACACCGAAGCACTGTGTCTTGTTCATTTCTTTAAAATACTTGCATGCTGCCCCATTACATAAAAAGGTCTCTGGGCAGCTGAAGAGGGAATCGTGCTCATTTGGAACGCAGGATGCTGCCTTATACCAGGTCAGTCCACTGGCTGACAAGCTTGCATTATCTTGTCTATAATGATGGGCAGCAGTGGCTCTCTGGGGTTTCAGGCAGGGGACACTCCCAGCCCTATCTGGAGATGCCAGGGATTGAACTTGAGACCTTCTGCATGCAAAGTAGATGCTGTACCACTGAGCTACAACAATTCCCCATTATGGATAATATACACAGGTATACTATATGTATATACCATTATGTATATACATGATATATAGCCTCTGGTTAATAGGGACATCTGAATATTGCCCGGGCAATATAAATAGTCACCAAGAGATATCTGATAGCTTGCATATGATGGCAGCATAAGTACATCTTTTTGAACATTGCCCAGGGAATGTGCACAATCTCTATGAGATGTCAGAAAATGTGAATTCGTTTTAAGGGATTCCGTGCATTGTCTAGTCAATATAAAACATGGCATCCAAGTGATGTCAGCAAATTGTGACAGGGAATTTCATACATTGCTAATTCATAAGGATTATATTTATGCTATGTCAGAGAATGTGCATCTGTAACTAGTGATTGTGCAGAAGAACCTGAAAGCTTAATAACCTGCCTACACACTATAGCACAGAGTTCTACTCATCAGTTCCTCTCAGAACGCAAACTGGCTCCAAGCACCCACAGGTTGAGAAACAAGGCTAAACTCTGGGATTATGGAAAATACAACTCGGAGCACTTTCGGGGAAGGGGGGAGCAGTTGATGGCTAGTCAGTCTTTCTTCTCCTGTCCTTAGTTTATGTTTGCATTCACTGCAAACTCCAGGACAGGATGTTGGCTGCAGTGCCACTCAGAAATCAGATTGACTGGAAACACAGATTTTTTAAAAAAAAAGCACAAACCCAAGTCTGAACCAGTAGCGGCTGATGGCTCCATGTCAGTGGGGGAAAAGAATCCACTCCAGGTTCTACTCCAAACTTTCAGCTTCAGCACCTTGGACAGCTCCTTGAAAGTTCAGATGAAAACACAGAATGGAGCCGGCTGCCCCACTGACATGGAGCCACCAGCTGCCATGGCTCTGAACAAACCGTCACATCCAAGCCTCTTTAAAGACAGATAGTCAACAATCCTATCCTAACCTCAGTTTGTGTCTCCAGTCACTTCAATGTTTTCAAGACTCCAGGACTGGATGTAAACCCTTCTGCCACTGTATCTAAAGTGACCAAGGGGTGTTTTTTTAGAAATGGTTCCATACTGAAATAAGTTTGGAGTTGGCTAAGTGCATTTTGGGGTCCCCTCCAAGCCTGTGATTTTATAGCTTTGAGTTTAGCATCTGCACAAAAAGGGGACTGCTAAAATGGTCAAACCAGGTTTTTTTGCTAAGCAAATGGATTTGCCCGTTTTCTTAAGTATCTGCTTTGTAATGTAAAGCAGGTTAATGGGATGCTACAGAAACTAACTAGCGGAAGATCCGTGTAGAAGGAAAGCAGAAGGGGGCCATGCTTCCCACTCCCTCTCCAGGCTGGAGGTGATGACGTCAAGGGTTTGTGAGTTGTGAGTTTGTGAGATAGAACAAGCATAGGAGTATAGGAATATAGAAAGCTGCCTTATGCTGAGTCAACTCTTGGTTCATCCAGCTCAGTAATGTCTGTGTGGACTGGTAGCAGCTTTCCAGGATTTTCCAGCCCTACCTGGAGACGGCAGAGATTGAACCTGGGACCTTCTGCATGCAAAGCAGGCGCTCTGCCACTGAGCTACGGCCCTTCCCCAAAGACAGTCTTGGGACTGAAGTTGGACAGAAGTTTGGCTTGTCCTCTGTGATGAATCCAGTACTGTGGCATTGGGGAGCCCCCTAGAAATCTAACGGGGGAGCAGGATTTGTTGGATTGTTAATGCTGTAAGCCTTCCATTTTATGCTCAGCCTGTATACATGTGTAAATAAATCGTATACCACAGAAACGCCCTAAGTCTACGATGACCTTCATTCCATGGATGATGTCACATTCTATGACATCACTTGGAGACAATGGCCTGTATCAAATGCTAGTCCTAATCTGAGTAAACCAACTGAAAATAACAAACATGCCTATCTTAGGTTCATTAATTTCAATGGGTCTCCTCTGAGTAGGACTTAGTTGTATACAACCCAATGCATATTGCTCATGCAATGATCAAAATCCCCTGTGTATGCTGTTGATGTATGCTATGCACATACTACAATATACACATTCTCTTGGAGTCTATGCATATTGACCAAGGAATGTGCACAATTCTCTCTTCACAGTATAGTTATGTGCTTGTGCATATTCCCATGAATTCTGATCAATGTGCACAAGGACACATTTTCCATTCAACGCACATTTTATCATGTGGACACATTTTCCATTGAACGCACATTTTATCATGTGGACACATTTTCCATTCAACACACATTTTATCGTGTTTAAGCACATTTTCCATTCTAACATTTAGCCTGACATATCCACAAAATGCCCTTCACTCCCAACATACATATGAAATTCATGAGTTTGCTTTCAGCTCTATCGGGGGGGGGGAGTTAAAACCCCAGCAAAATAGAATTTGGTAATGGGAATGCCAAAAATGTAGACTGAGTAACCCGCTTTAATAATCTGAGCATTACGTAGCTCCTTAGAGTGTTCAAATCACTTCACATACATTTTCTCAATATTTCTTGCAACAGCCCTTTATGTTAGGGCAATATACCATATATTATGGGGGTGGGAGCTGAGAGACAGTCGCTTGCCCAAGGCTATCTGCTCAGGTGACATCTGAGCTGGGGAAATCCTGATAACTACTTGGCTATATGCCTTAACAATCCTGTTTTATGAGAACAAACCAAAAACCTGCAAGCGATAAAAAAAATTCTATACTTAAAAGAAGTATTGTGTGTGTTGGAAGTTCAGTTATTATTTATTTATTTACAATTGTAATGATATATCAAGGCAGACCACAACACATAAAAAAGAAAACGAGTAAACCAACCATAAAAACATAATTAAAAACATGAATCAACGTTAGAGCCTCCATTCATTGTTACTGGAGCAAACAAGCAGACTTACAAAAAACAACTGCATAATTTACGCACTTCATACAATTGAAATACAAATGAGGATTGCAAGGTTTCTTTCTTTACCCCAGTAGCATTCAGAACCATTATGGCCATCAGGATTCTGCTGTATCCAGATGTGGCTCTAGTAAATGGACAGGTTTGATGCTCACCTGTCCATTTCAAGGGGTGCCCCCTATGCAATGAATTTAATCTTCCAGACTGATCTCCAGATTTGTTTGGCATTGCCACTCCTAGGCACACATTAGGTGCTTAACAAAGACAGCACTTACAAATATTTGGACGTTGGTGGATAGTGTGGGGGTGTGGGGACAGATTTCCCTGTTTCTGTTTTCCAACAGTGTCACCATTATCGATGGGCACATTTGTTAATTTTGGTTCCTCTCAGGTTCTCATTTTTCCAGTCTTAAGTTCAGTTTTCCACATCAGCTTGCAAATTCTTTTTTTTTAAGTCCACAGAACAATGAATCAGCATTTGAGTGAGAATTTCTCCTAACACACACCTTTTTATATGCAATTTCTCCTAACACATTTTTGCAAAACAATTTCTCCTAAAATAATGAATTTTTTTGCATGTTATTGGCACTATATATGCATTTTTAAGCACACTTTACCCTAGTATGTGCATTTTGGTACCCATTACTTGGCTGGAGAAGTGCATCGCTAAATGCAAAGCAGTGGAAATTTCAAAAGATGGTTGTGTTTTGGTTCACATATTGTTTCAGAAAGTGTGAATTAGGTTTACCTTCATATGAAAACTGAATAAGATTTGTCCCCCATCCCTGCTGTCAGCGCCAATTTCAAAGGATGGCTGTGTTTTGAGTCAGGTGTGTGTGTGTGTATATATATATATATATATATATATATATATATATATTTAAAGTGTGAATTACGTAGGATTGCCTTTAAATGCCAACTCCGTCGAATTTTTCCCTTATCCCTAGCCACCATACAGAAGGGAAAAAGATCCTTCAGTATCACAGTGTATGCTTTCTAAAAAAATAAACAGATTGATTATGAGCAGAGCAGTGGAGGCTGGTGGCTTCGATGTCGGTGGGGCAGTGAATCCAATCCAGGTTTTACTCTGAACTTTCAAGGAGCTGTCCAAAGTGGTCACTGATTCCTGCACTGAGCAGGGAGTTAGACTTGATGGCCTTATAGGCCCCTTCCAACCCTACGATTCTATGATTCTACTGAACAAAGGTAAAAATCACATTCATTACTCTGTCCACTTTTGTCTCTGGCCCTCCCCATCACTGGCATGTGGCCCCTGGGGGGTTGCCCAATGTGGTCCCAAAGAACATAACATAAAAACAAAAGCACGTACAAAGAGCCTGCTTAATCAGGCCAATGGTCCATCTAGTTCAGCATCCTATACTCATCACGGACAACCAGATGCCCATGGGAAGCCCGCAAGCAGGACCTGAGCGCAACAGCAACTCTCCCCTCTTCCCAGCAACTATTATTCAGAGGCAAACTGCTTCCAACTATGGAGACAGAGCGCCATTGATAGCCTTATCCTCCATGAACACAGGGTTTGGATACAGCAGTGCAAGATAATCTCAAATACATCTTTCCCCCTAACTACCTTGTATTGTCACTCAACGTACTCTGTTTAATTCCTTGTAACCTTCACTCTTGGGTTGTTCATTTCTTGTTTACAATTAGCAATAGCTCAATATAGCAAGAGTTAACCCAAAATGCCGATTGCCTTAACAATGTAACTCTACAGCACACCAGTTATTCAAATTCTGAACCAATTTTCAGTGTCACAATGTTAACCAATCACGCCACTGCAAAGAGGAATTAATTGCCAGGTCTGGCCAGTTGCGGAGAAGAAGTTAAAGAGAATAAACGTGAACATTCAAGTACATCACATAACGTTTTATGTATATTGGAATTGGTGAGAGTGAAAATGGTTTCTGAGTTTGGACAGAAAAACGTGATGCATAAAAGGACAATACAAATCAGGTCTGAGAAACCTGTGGCCCTTGATATATTGATGGACCACAACTCTATCATCCCTGAGCACCGGCCAGGCTGGTGGAGCTGACGAGAGTTGCAGCAACTACATCTAAAGGGCCACATTCTCTCCAGCCCTCATGAAAATGGAACGCCATCTCTTGGACTACTTACCCACAGTGTCACAGGGCACATTCTTGTGGACACAAAAGTCTGTCCTAAAAATAATAAACATTAAAATTAGGAAAAACCACTATAATGCACAGTCTTAGCATTCTTTAAAACAGCCAAATACAAAGCATAAAACAACTGAATTCAATCCTGCACTTTTATATGTGCATGCACATTTATTTGCCGGGGGGAGGGAGGAGAGTGAGGTCAGATCCACACCATACATTTAAAGCACATCCAACACACATGCAAAGCACATGGTTCTCCCCAAATCCTAGGAACTGTGGTTTTCCCTTCATAGAGCTACATATTCCCAGCACCCTTAGCAATCTATAATTCCCATGATTCTTTGGGGGAACTCATGTGCTTGAATTGTGTGTTGGGTGTACTCTAAATGTATGGTGTGGACATACGCTTAGTGTGTGTATAAGGCTGCAACCCTACCTTCCTTTTCATCAGCTCCCACTGGTAGTACACGCCCTGGTCACCTCTCGATTGGATTACTGTAATGCGCTCTACATGGGGTTACCCTTGAAAACGGTCCGGAAACTACAACTTATACAAAATGCGGCGGCTCGACTACTTACAAATAGTCGTCGCCGGGATCACATCACACCAGTGTTGTTCGATCTACACTAGCTTCCAGTTGTCTTCCGGGCCCAATTCAAGGTGTTGGTATTAACCTTTAAATCCCTATACGGTTTCGGCCCAGTTTATCTAAAGGAGCGCCTTCAACGCCACCAATTATGCCGCCCGACAAGATCAGCCACACAGGGCCTTCTCTCAATCCCACCAACAAAAACAGCTAGATTGGCGGGAACTAGGGAGAGGGCATTCTCAGTGGCGGCCCCCACCCTTTGGAACTCCCTCCCACAAGATCTACGGCACGCCTCTTCCCTAAATGTATTCCGTAAAGCCTTAAAGACCTGGCTCTTTCAACAGGACTTTGGGATTTCCGGGGAGGGTTAACTTCTATGACTGAAATGCCTCCTACCCTGCACTAGTATTGTTGTTGCTGCTGTATTGTTTATATATTGTATTAATGTATTTTATCCCATTGTGTTTTAACTGTTTACATGTACGTTGCCTAAAGTGGCCATCGGCCAGATAGGCGACACATAAATTAAATTTTATTATTATTATTTATTATATAAACATAGGAAAAGCCCTCCTGAATCAGAGCAAAGTCCTATGGAAGCCAGCATTATGTTCTCAGAGTGGTCAATCAGACACCTACAGGAGGCCCACAACCAAGACATGAGAGCAAATACACTCTCCCACTGGTGTTCCCCAGCTACTGGTGTTGAGAGGCATACTACTTCCAACCTGGAGGCGGCAAATAGCCATCTTGATCCTCCATGAATTGATCTAATTCTCTTGTACAGGGGTTTAGTCATCCAGGATCTCAGGGGGTCTTAGACCCCTTACTTTTGGGGGAGCCAGATCCCAGCAAGGTCCCTCTGTCTCCAGTGTCCTATGAGCCAATCAGCATGAAAGAGGAGTGTGTTAGCCACTGAGAATAGTCTTCTAACATGCTTCCTGGTCGTTTCCTGCTGATTGGAGCCAGTCAGAATGACAGGAGTTCCTATCAGTTCCTACTTCAAAAAGCCAAGCGGTGGAGAGTGAGAATTTTGTAAATGCAGAAGAGGAGGTAGTGAATCCTGATGAATCCCATCTACATCATCAAGCAGGTTGGTAACAGCAGGAGATAAATGTGTAGACACTGAGTTCGGTAATTCAAGCAGTATCTCTGACAGTGAGAAAGGACAGTCAAACGGCAACAGTGAAAGAGAAGCAGAAAGCAGTATTCAAGCCTGACCAGATTATTCTTTAATTTTAGAAGGTTGTATCATCTTAGAAGGGGACATAGCTGTGACTATCACAAGGGGACCCTGCACTGCTGAATTGGCCACAACATTACTGTCTGCCACCCTAGTCAGAGGCAGCATGCTTCTGAAAACCAGTTGCCGGAAGCCTCAGGAGGGGAGAGTATTCTTGCACTCGGGTCCTGCTTGCGGGCTTCCCCCAGGCACCTGGTTGGCCACTGTGAGAACAGGATGCTGGACTAGATGGGCCACTGGCCTGATCCAGCAGGCTCTTCTTATGTTCTTATGTACTGTCCTTTTACAGCCATCCAAGTTGCGCGTGTGCGTGCGTAGGCATGAGTATGCTTGTAAGTGTGCTGGATGTATGTGTTGTATTTGTGCATGGGAGGGTTGCCATGCCCACTTTTGCCATGCCCACTTTTGCCATGCCCTTGCCCACCACTGGTATGTGGCCCCCAAAGAATTGACCAAGAAGGAATGCAGCCCTCAGGCCAAAATAGATTCTTCCTGCTTTAGGTGGACTGCCCACCCTGTTCTTCCTTCTACTTAGGCCACATTTCCACTATATATGTAAAGCACTCTTAGACCACTTTAACAGCCATGGCTTCCCCAAAAATATCTTGGGAACTGCAATTTGCTCAGGGTGCGAAGAGCTGGAAGGTGGCCTCTATTTCCCTCACAGAGTTGTAGTTCCCAGAGTGATTTAAGAATCAGTCCCTCTTCCCAAGGAACTCTGGGAATCGTAGAATATGAGGGGAATAGGGGTCTCCTAACAACGCAGAAACTTTAACAAACTACAGTTCCCAGAATCTCTTGGGAGAAGCCATAACTGGGCTTCTTCTGGGAGGAAGGGTGGGATATAAATGTAATAAATAAAATAAATACAGTAGAACCTCGCTATAATGCAGAAGCTGGAAGACAAAGGACACAACTGCATTATAGGGCTTCCTCGTTATAACAAAAGCCACATTCTGTAAGCAGTATTTTACTTGGGGGATATTGTCATACCCATGGTATATCTGAATCCGCGGTTCAGCGAGCCACATTATAGCAAGAGTCTATTGCATATAATAAACAATAAATGTTCAAAGTGTTATAATAGCATTCTAAATGTATAGCGTAGATGTGGCCTTGCTTTTAAAAATCCAAAATATTTGAGATATTATGCCATTTCAAATTATGAATGTAATATTTTAACATTTCTATACTTTCAATACTATATGTTGTTTGTTTTACAAAATTGAGTAAAAATACTGATATATATATTTAAAGCATTTTAAAAACAGTTGCTCCAGGGATCGTATCTCTGTGTGACATCATAAGAACATGAGAAGAGCCTGGCTGCTGGATCAGTCCAATAAGCCCATCTAGTCCAGCATCCTGTTCACACAGTGGCCAACCAGACACCAACTGGCATAATCCAGTTGGCACTGCCCAAAGCCAGCTTTCGCTGCAGACTTGCAGAACCAGATCCCTCCTCCCAGAGCTTGACCACGAAGAGGAAAAGCTACATTAAAACAAATCCATTCTTTCTGCTCTAAACACGTTCTGTCCGCCTTTATCCTTGGAAATTCAAAGCACCGTAACTAAAAATTGTTACATGCACACTGCCAATTCGTTGCTTTCCTTTTTTTGTTTTTTTTTTCTTCACAAAGCTCAGCCATCTCCAGGCTTCATTTTCAGAACAGCCATCGGAAAGGATTTAATTCAGACTGAAGGAAGACAAACTCTGAGCCACTACCAATGAACCAAAGGAATCTGGGGGTGCTTTATTGCCTCTGAATGCTTGAAATACAACCCCCTCCACAAGGCGGCTGACATTCTGCTCTTGACACACCTGGCACAAGCACCCTCACAGGAGTTCCCAGAGCCAGCTCGACAGAAGTTTATTTAAGGATTTATTATGTTATATAAACTGGTAAATCAAACAGATGCTTTTATGGTGAAAGTTGAGTGAAGTGGCAGGAGGCCACGGCTGGAAAAGCCTCTTCCCCTAAGGGGCTAGCTTAGCAAATGAAAACACAACATGTCTCCTTCTTGTGCTCTGGAGGTACCACAAAGACGACAATTGGGCTGGTGGTTATAGGCAATTCCTCCCCTCCCAATGCTCTCAATGACACTTGCTCCACACTATTAAATAGTGTAGTACAATTAGCCATCCGTGATTGATGGGCAGGATTGCAAAGTCATTTTATCCCTCAATGCCAAAGGTCCATCTAGGAGCTCTTAAAGTAGCGGTGGGAAGAGAACCGGGGGGGGGGGGAGTGGGCAGCTGGAAACTATTCTTTACACAAAATGAGGAGATTGACTGAAGTGGTAGAGGTCTGGGCTGTATCTATACTGACCTTCCCTAGTAAACTACAGAACTATGGAGTAAACTACAGAACTATGCCAAATCTTTATCTCTGATGTGCTAGTTTCCTACAGACAAGGTGGTGTGTTTGTGTGTGTGTGTGTGTGTGTGTGTTTATGAGAGAAGGGGGCAGGGAGAGATTCATTTCCACACCTATAATCTACAGCCCCCAACCTCTGGCCTATCAGTCTTGTTGGAACTGTAACAGCAGAGATCATTGGGTGAGCAACTTAAGGGTTAATTCTTTCAGTGTTAAAGTCAACTAGTGAAGGGGGGACGGGTGGAGGTGCTGCTCAGCAACCAGTCAGAATAGCATGATCTTTAGCGAGGCAGCGTGTACTTCTGAGGGAGGTTTTACTCTATATGTTTTGGTTGGATGTCTCCCTGTACAAGGCCTGAACTAAAAAAGACAAAACCTCTCTGTTCCTTTCTCCTCAAATTATACTCAGTTTTTGTTCAGTTTGCTCCATCTGCATTACTTAAGTGACTTCACTAACAAGTCTATCACCCCATCCTGTTGAAGAATGCCTCTGAGGTTATATGTACACATGGAACTGAATGTGAGGGAGTACTGTGCCACTTCGGAATGCAAGTGGAGGATGCCATTCTTCAATGTTTCCCCGTGTAAAATACTCCTCACAAGCAAAAAAGGAAAGAAAAAAAGCAGCACATCAGGAACAAAGATTCTTGTTCAGCAGTGAGCACAGAGTTGCCAGCAAATTACACTAGAACTCAGAAGCAGCTTGCCACATGGGGAGGAAACACTACACTAGCTCCCTGGCAGATGGGTCACCGTGCTAAAGCATCTTGGACAACTCCTTAGACATTCAGACTAAAACCCAGAGTGGATTCCTCTGCCCCACTGACATGGAGCCACCAGCCGCCACCGGCAAATGCACTGACAGGAGTGCCGGATTGGCTCTGCTGGTGTGTTTGCCCAGTGCCGGCCTCCCCACCAACTCTCCCTCCCAATGAGCAACAAGGACCCACCTGCCAGGAACCCAGCATAGCAGCTCTGCCCCACCCGGAGAGCCGCTTCTGCCAGAACTCAAATTCTGAGGTGAATTTGTTATTTGTTTTTTGTACAAGTGAAACTTCTGCGGAACTTCAAGGGCAGAAAAGAAGAGCTTTCGATAAGATTAGTGAAATTACTCAGGGCAGTTTCTGCACATTCTTATGAAAACTTCCTCAAACATGATATACACCCTTGTCATAAGGAAAACAACATATCAGAAAATTATCTTAATGGCACCCTCCCCACCCTCTAAGCCTTAGGACAGCCTGCAGAAAGCAATGGGCAAAGGTGAAAAAATACTACTGCTGCTCCCATTGCTACAACATTATTACTACTAATATTATTATTACTACTACTACTAACATTACTACTACTACTATTTTAAAAATTCTAAGCCACTCTTCATGAAAACAAAGTGCATAGTTATTTTTATTTATTTTATTTATTAAATGTATATCCCACCCTTCCTCCTACAGGAGCCCATAGTTAATCTGTGGCATTTGCTTCCACAAGGTACAGCGTTGGCCACCAACATGTGTGGCTTTAGAAGAGGACAAGATAAATTCATGGAGGATAACGTTAGATATGGCTACTAGCCACAACAGTTGTGTTCTACCCTCATTCTCAGTATCCCTTTGGAGACTAGCTGCTAAGAATCATGAAGTGGGGAGAGTTGCTGTTGCCCTCCTGTCCTGCTTGTGGCCTCTGTTTGGCCACTCTGAGAATAAGATGCTGGACTAGATGGGCCCGGACTAGATGGACCCAGCAGAGCTTTTCTTATGTTCTTGTGTTGGAACATGATACCAGGGTGGGATTCAATCACATAAATAGAAATTTAAAATGCAACTTCCCAGAGGTGAGTTCCTCCACTGGCCAAACAAACACAGCCTGCTATGCAAAACCAGAGCTTGGAGAAGTTACTTTTTTGAACTACAACTCCCATCAGCCCCAGCCAGCATGGCCACTGGATTGGGCTGATGGGAGTTGTAGTTCAAAAAAGTAACTTTTCCAAGCTCTCTGCAAAACTCCAGAAAAGGTTCCTTTTTAGAAGCTGACCCTCAAGAGCCTGGTTCTGGTTATACAACAACAGAAACAGCTGCCGTCGCTGAAAACCAGCTCCTGCTTTCCTCTGGCTTAGGCATTCCAAGCTGGACACACTGTGCCTCCTGTATCCGCTTCCCACCGGTCCACCTCGTACAGTCTGGGGAGCATCCAGGGACACCCACATGCACTTTGAAAGCCAACGTTTAAGGAAAAAGCACGCAACACCTTGCCAAAAAATGCTGATTCTTGCGCCGTAGGAACCAAAAGAGCTGAGCCAAGATATATTCCAACTGACACTCTGTCCTTTCCTGTGCAGGGGAAAGTTCAAATGGGACCAAAACGGGGGGGGGGGGAATCTACAGGAAAGAAAGGGCTGTGGCCACACAGCACCGGCTTATTTTGCAGGGTGGATGTGGCTTGCTGAAGTCCACCATTGGTGTGATGCCAAATTCCCTGACAAACCGAGCTAATCTCAGGCTCAGGCTTTCCTCACAGGGACATCCACAAATGACACAACCGTCTCAGCCACAATCTGAAATCTGCAAAGCCCCTGCTACTGCCTAATCTCTTCCTACATTCCATTGATCCTGATCGGGGCGTGGACGTTTCTGTTGCTGCCGTTGGGCTGTCCTGGAATGCGAGACTGAAGTGCTGCTGCTGCCTCTTCTGAGGTGTATGCCACCGTTGCTGCTGTCATTATCACCAGGTTGGGGGTCATTGCTGTCCATCGTTCTTGGGCCCCATTACATCAGCTACTACGGATTATCGGCTGCTGAAGCTCCTCGGATGCTGCTGTGTTGTCTGAATGTATGAGTGGGTTGTATGAGTGAGTGTGTGACTGTGTGTATATGCCATGAGTTTTATTATTTATTTTATTTTTATTATGTGCCTGGGCGAGAGGACAGTGTTGTGGGAGGGAGGACCAAAGGGGGCCCCTATTAGTGTAGTGACGGGTAATGGGAGGTATGGCGCTGTGAGTAGGACATGCCAGTTAAGGGGGAACTTGCCCCAGACAACTGGTGGCTGTGACGTGTTCCGGTCCTCCTCACACCCACAGGATTGCTGGTAGTTCTATCAGCCAACCCTCGGATCTCCAGTTGCTGCTTTTTAATGCCAGATCGGTAAATAATAAAACCTCCCTCATCCATGACCTAATTGTGGATGAGGTGGCCGATCTGGCATGTATTACCGAGACCTGGGTGAGCGATCTGGGAGGTATTAATCTCTCCCAGTTGTGCCCACCTGGGTATTCGGTTCAGCATCTGGGTAGATCCGAGGGTCGGGGAGGGGGAATCGCTGTGGTCTATAGAAGTTCCATCTCTCTTGTTAGGCACCCTATCCAGATGGCTAATGGTCTAGAGTGTCTGCACATAACGTTGGGTCAGCGAGACAGACTGGGAATTCTGTTGGTGTACCGTCCACCCTGCTGCCCAACAGCCTCCCTAACTGAGCTGACAGAGGTGGTCTCGGATCTATTGTTGCGTTCCCCCAAACTTTTGGTATTGGGGGATCTCAACATTCATGCTGAGGCCGCTTTATCTGGAGCAGCTCAGGACTTCATGACCTCCATGACAGCCATGGGGCTGTCTCAATATGTTACTGGCCCTACGCATGTGTTGGGGCACACTCTGGACTTGATTTTTGCCACTGGATTAGGGGATGATGATCTGAGAGTGAGGGATTTTTCATCTATTCCTTTGTCATGGTCAGATCACCGCCTATTAAGGTTTAGACTCACACTGTTTTCTCCCCTCTGCAAGGGTGGAGGACCAATTAAGATGGTCCGTCCCCAGAGACTAATGAATCCTGAGGGTTTTCTGATGGCTCTAGGGAATTTTCCAGCTGATAGAATTGACGGTCCTGTCGAAACCCTGGCCATGCTGTGGAATACGGAAATGGCCCGGGCAGTTGACACGATCGCCCCGGTGCGCCCTCTCCGTTGCAGAGCTCAATTGGCTCCCTGGTTTACTCCGGAGCTAAGAGTGATGAAGCAAGAAAGGAGACGGCTTGAGTGCAAATGGAGGCGAACTCCCGACGGCTGTAATCATGCACTTGTGAAGCTTTCTACCAAACTCTATGTGAAGGCAGTGAGAGCAGCAAAGAAGCAATACTTTGCTGTCTCTATTCAGTCATCCCTTAACCGCCCAGCGGAACTTTATAAAGTTGTCCGGGGACTTTTACACTCTGGTCCCCAGGACGCAATAACACCATCAATTGCCCGCTGTAATGAGTTTGCGCGACACTTTCGTGATAAGATCATGAACATCCGCCGGGACCTTGACTCCATTATTGTAGCAGTTGATCCTAATGAGGTGTCCAGAGCACAGTCTTGTCCTGTTTTATTGGATGAGTTTCAGTTGGTACAGCTCGAGGATGTGGACAAGGTGCTTGGACAGGTGCGGGCGACCACTTCTGCTCTGGATCCTTGCCCCTCATGGCTAATAAAAGCTAGCAGGAATGGAACAGCCGGCTGGGCCAAGGAGGTGATTAATGCCTCTTTACGAGAGGGAGTGGTCCCACCCTGCCTGAAACAGGCGGTGGTGAGACCGCTCCTAAAAAAATCCTCCTTGGACCCTGATAATTTGGACAACTATAGGCCAGTAGCAAATGTTCCATTCCTGGGCAAGGTTCTAGAGCGTGTGGTCGCTCGCCAACTCCAGGCTCTCTTGGATGAAACTGATTATCTAGACCCATTTCAATCGGGCTTTCGGCCGGGGTTTGGTACAGAAACGGCCTTGGTCGCCCTGTATGATGACCTCTGTCGGGAGAAAGACAGAGGGAGTGTAACTCTGTTGGTTCTCCTTGATCTCTCAGCGGCGTTTGATACCATCGACCATGGTATCCTTCTGGAGCGACTTACGGATTTAGGAGTGGGAGGCACTGCTTGGCGGTGGCTCTGCTCCTATCTTGGGAATCGTCTCCAGAAGGTGATGCTGGGGGAACATTACTCGAGTCCCTGGGTACTCCAATATGGGGTCCCGCAGGGTTCAGTTCTGTCCCCCATGCTTTTTAATATCTATATGAAGCCGCTGGGTGAGGTCATCAGGAGTTTTGGAGTGCGTTTCCAGCAATATGCTGATGATACGCAGCTCTACTATTCCTTTTCATCTTCGTCAGGTGAGGCTGTTGATGTACTAGACCGCTGCCTGGCCGCGATAATGGGCTGGATGAGAGCTAATAAACTGAAACTCAATCCTAACAAGACTGAGATGCTGTTGGTGGGAGGACCCTCTGCCCAGATGGTTGACGTTCGACCTGTCCTAGATGGGGTTACACTCCCCCTAAAGGAACAGGTACGTAGTTTGGGGGTCTTATTAGATCCGCTCCTGTCACTTGAGGCTCAGGTAGCCTCGGTGGCACGGAATGCATTCTACCAGCTCCGGCTGGTAGCCCAACTACGACCCTATCTGAGCAAGGAGCATCTTGCCTCAGTTATCCATGCTATGGTAACCTCTAGATTGGACTACTGTAATGCACTCTATGTGGGGCTACCTATGAAGACGGTTCGGAAACTTCAGCTAGTGCAAAATGCTGCGGCCAGAGTTCTCACTGGGACAAAGAAATTTGACCATATAACACCTGTCCTGGCGCAGCTGCACTGGCTACCGATATGTTTCCGGGCCAGATTCAAAGTGTTGGTTCTTACCTATAAAGCCCTAAACGGCATCGGACCGCAATACCTGATGGAGCGCCTCTCTCGCTATGTACCTACCCGTTCACTACGCTCGACGTCGAAGGCCCTTCTCTGGGTCCCAACCCATAAAGAGGCCCGGAGATCAACAACTAGATCTAGGGCCTTCTCGGTGGTGGCCCCCGAACTATGGAATGCCCTCCCAGACGAGATACGCCTGGCGCCTTCTCTGTTATCTTTTCGGCGCCAGGTAAAAACTTACCTTTTCGCCCAGGCTTTTTAAATTTTGTAAATTTTTAAATATTTTAAATTTAACATTTTAAACTTAATATGATCTTAATTTATAAATCTCAATGGCAATTTTATTAATGTTTTATAATTGTACTATATATATATATATTTTTTCCACACTTGCTCATATTTTAATTGTGATTTTATTTGTTGTACACCGCCCTGAGAGCTTTCTGCTATAGGGCGGTCTAGAAATGTAATTTAAATAAATAAATAAATAAATAAATCTTCGAGTCCATTATCCAAACCAGTGGAAGATGGGAGCTCCCCCTCTGCTGTTACTACTACAAACCACTCCAAATCCATCTAATTCGGAGAGTGTCCCAACAGTTTTTCCCGAGTGACTGCCTGCTCCAGCTGCTTTAGAACAACATATGGCATTTCATTTTGATAAATCAGCCCAGTATGTGAAAGGGGGCTAGGTAAAATATGGTGCCTTTGCTCTCCACTGAAGTGTACTTTAAAATCTACATTGAGAATCCATTCACACTTCTGCTCTGCGATTCAAATGGGAGCAAGAGGTTACCACTTAAACAGTTGTACAATTTGAGGCAGGGAGGTGTTAATGAATTTAAAGGATAAGTAAGTCTGGGTAAGAAAGGCAGGGGTTGCCAGACTTGTGCCCACAAGTGCCATGGTGCTCACGAAGGCCTTCGTTGGTGCCCCAAGTGGGGGCCCAGACCATGAGCTTTGATGTTTTTTTAAAAAATAAGTCTCTAGCCCTTCTAGAAAGAAAGTTATGAAGCACAATGTGCAGTTACCCTTATAGCGATTTCTGTGAAATGAGCCAGCCTGCCTGTCAGCATTTTTAGCCAATGAGTGAAGTCAGAGAGCTGTGATTGATAAATGAGGTGTTGGGATACCAGGCAACAGGAATGTGTAATGCCATGCCCCCAATGGCAGCCGTGTTGTATTATGCCACGTCCCCACTCTATGGCAGGCCAACAGCACTCTCTCAAAATTTGATACGTGCCCAATGGTCCAAAAAGGTTGGCAACCTCTGATCTAAGGGACTATGTACTCCTTTCCAATTTTTGCCATTTTTACACCCGTTTTACAAACAGGTCTGCATGCTATAATCATAGGGTCTTGATCCACATGCCTTTGGATTCTGAAACGAAACTAACAGCTACCTTTTCAGCGGTGGCCCCCTCACTGAGGATCAACCTGCTGAAGGAGGTGCAACAGACCAGGCCCTTTTGATCTTTTGGAAGAGGGTTAAGTCATTCCCCATCCCATGCGGACTTTTAAGCCCTGTTGCTACTCGGTTTTTTTTTTTAAGTGTTTAACTTTTTTTAAAAGATGTTTTGTTTTTCAGATTTCTTCAAGATGATTAAAGTGCTTTATCACTTGTTGTGTGCTGCCCTAAACTCCTTCTGGGAGAAAGGGTGGGATATAAAATGGATTACGATTACCATTACCATTACTAATACCATTACCAATACCATTACTAATAGTAATACTAATAGTAATACTAATAGTAATACTATTACTATTAGTAATACTATTAGTAATACTATTACTATTAGTAATACTATTAGTATTACTATTAGTAATACTATTAGTATTACTATTAGTAATACTATTACTATTAGTAATACTATTACTATTAGTAATACTATTAGTAATACTATTAGTAATACTATTACTAATACTATTACGATTAGTAATACTATTACGATTAGTATTACGATTACGATTACGATTACGATTACGATTAGTAATACGATTACGATTAGTAATACGATTACGATTAGTAATACGATTACGATTACGATTACTAATACTATTACGATTACGATTACTAATACTATTACTATTACGATTACTATTACGATTACTATTAGTATTACTATTACGATTACTATTAGTATTACTATTAGTAATACTATTACTATTAGTAATACTATTACTATTACTAATACTAATACTAATACTATTAGTAATACTATTACTAATACTAATACTATTAGTAATACTATTACTAATACTAATACTATTAGTAATACTATTAGTAATACTATTACTATTAGTATTACTATTACTATTACTATTAGTATTACTATTACTATTAGTATTACTATTACTATTACTATTAGTATTAGTATTAGTATTCAGACTGAGACCCTAGTGTGGCATGTAGCAGGCTTTAGCCCTTAGCCCACATCTGCAGTCATGATCTTGACCACCTCCACCCCACCCCACCCCATACACATGCCTGCAATTTGCACTGGGGGAAAACCCTCGCATTCACTCCCCAATTTTCCCCCAAAAGCAAACTGCAGATGTGGAGGGGCCCGCAATCTGGTTCAGGACTGCAGCAGGGGGCAGAAGGTAAGTCCCAATTAAGACCAGTGTATGGGCACATTCCACAGAACATTTTAGCGAAAGAGCCACAATAGCCTGTATTTAAGATCGCTGATATGGTTTTGCTACAGAGGATGGCCAGTGCTTGATATCAATGCGGCTGGGCATTTGACAGGGAGCAAAGATCAGCAAGAGGCCCATTCTGCAACAGTCCTGCCATTTTCACTTTGCTCCAGGGACAGTCAGAAGTGGCAGTAAAAGAGTTCAGCTTCTCTGAACACAGCACAAAATGAAAGACCCTGCCCAAATACTGCCCAATGAACAAAGAGTAAAGGGGATGTCTCTGGCAATCAGCACTCTGGGAGAACCTAGATGCAGCTTTAAGGATCTCTTCCCCCTTTAAGAAGGCCAATGAAGGCATCTTGCGTGAGAGTCCCTCAAAACCTAGGGCTGGCACTGCTCCTAAGAGAAAGCAATGTGCAGGAGGAGTCAACAGAGGGCACTCCAGACATCTTTTTTATTACACATTCATGATGATTTGTGCTCATGATGATATTTGGGTGGTCACATGCAATTCAGCTACCGATATCATTTACACCTGCAAATGTTGGGGTGTGTGTGGACGCACTGCTTCATGTCCAGTAAGTGCATATCCCGTAACTTTCTCTTGAAATCCTATAACTTTTCATATCACAAATGTTCCAATTTATTTCTGTCCCACTTTCACTGCGCTATGGCCCCTCTGAACAGCAACAATGTGGCAGCATTGGGGAAGGATCACAGGACAAACTAAAGCAGGATAAATTTACCGCTAATACACTATTTTTGTGTCAAAAAACATGTTGCAGAACACACCCATAATCAAATACCAATCCGGAGGGGCCCAGACAATTAGTCTGAATTAAGATCACTACCTGGTGACAAAGACAGCAGCATCCACTGAAGGGGCGTCATCTCGTGCTCCTGGGACCTGATTGTTTCCAAGGTACTTTGCACCTCCAAATTCTTCATTTTGCCAGTGGCAAAAACTCTCCAGGGACCTCTCCCCATGGTGCCCAATGGACAGCTTGGCCTTCAGGAAAGAAAGAGGAATGGAAGAGACAGAAAGTGAGGAGAGGATCAACCCAGGCGGCAAACCTGCAGGTAAGGAAGCGCACCTTGGGCCGTCAACAGAACATGATCCAAGAATGTTTTATGTCAAACTAGTATGCAAGTATGCCTTGAACTAAAGAACTAGCTCTACTAGGGCTAACCTTCACAGAGATGACTGGCTAGAGAGAGACTTTGCTGGGGGTGGGGGGTGGGATCCTGTTGAAACAACAGATGGGATGTGCCCTCCCTTTGCATTACTGCAGGGAACAACAGGATGGCAGTCTGTATTTAAGTTCTCTGACTGAAGCAGCCATGATCTGTCAAGGAAGCAGTATTGGGACCTCAAAAGTCCATGAAGTCATTCTCTGGAAAACCTCACCCATGGCCTATTGGATTCTGTAAGGTTCTGACCATACTTTACCAGGATCTATCCTTGTCTGATCTCTGATGCCAGATTCTTCCCTGACTCTGACTCTGCCCTGACAAATCCCTCCCAGCTCCATCCCTAAGCCATCAGATTTCTCCAGGCTCTGCCCTTGACTTTGACAGGAAGTCACATCTAGCAAGATGAGTTGGTCCATGCATGTGGTCATGATAGGAGGATGTGGGCTTCCAAACTTGGGGCAAAGATTAGGTGCAGCCCAGTGGACTGGCACGACGTGCAGGTCCCTCACTTCTGGAAAAAAAAAAACTTCAACGAAGATGGCTGCCATGAACATTGTATTCTATCCATTGTAGCATTTTGTTAAAATCACTTTGCGGTACGCTTGTCCCACTGGCAAAATGTTTTGTGCCAACGGAGCATTGTTGAGCAAGGGAATGCATAAGCAGGTTGCTATTAACTTTATTGCACTGTGCAATCTGTTGTGTGATGAGTTTTCCGCTGGAGTTGCGCTGGATTCCTCTGTTGTTCAACATTAAAACTCACCCATCCGCTAACTCTAGAGCCCTTGCACTGACAGACAGAGAACACTGGATACAATCCATGGGCACCGCTTGGATTGTTGGAATACTGCAATCTGTCCTCTACTATTTTATTTAATCCATCTGTCATTTAACAGTTGTCAATGTCACAATTTCAAGAAGTTGTTTTGAGAAAAATAAAAACACCACCGCAGCTTGTCAGCAACTTACAGGACGGCTTTGAAGGAGGACAAGCTTAGTCACTCGAATATTGACTTTAACTCCAAGGCTCTGGTGTTGAAACATGTTGTACACCTAAAGAAAGGCAGTAACAGACAATAAGCTCAGAATATCAAACTACTGAAAGAAGTTAACTAAAGCAAAACAAAACATATGATTTGGGAAGGGGAAACAGAAGGTCTTTCTTTCCCTGCACATTATTCAACAAATGGTCTACTAACCATGACCCAATACATCAGTGGCAGCTGATGCGTCATGTCAGTAGGGCAGTGGAATCTGCTCCAGGTGTCCTTAAAAGTTCAGACTAAAACCTGGTGAGGATTCCACTGCCCCACTGACCTGGATCCACCAGCCACGACTGCAATAGGTCATTGGTTCCACTGTTGTGCCGCTCTAACAGTTAGGTATGCTTTAAGTTGGATTCCTGCATTGAGCAGGGGGTTGGACTTGATGGCTTTATAGGCCCCTTCCACCTCTTATTCCTACCCTGAGTAGGACTAGTGCTGAGTACCATCCATTGTTTTAATTATTTTAACGGTTTTAATTTTTTTAAATGTTTTAATTGTTATGCTTTTCAACTGGCTTGTTTTATTGCATTTCTTTTATGGGTTTTATGGAATTGTTTTATTGCATATTTCAATTATGTATGGACTATATAATTGATTTTATACTTGTAAACCACCTAGAAGCCATTTTTTTGCCATGTAAGGGATATATTCATTATTAATAATAGTACTACTAGTCGTTGAAGACCAACATTCTGAAACACTAGACTACAACAGCTGTCAAGAACTGGAGGCTTTTGAAACAAACAAACAGTGAGGCCCAATCTTTTTAGCAAATGTGCCATGAATCATGTCCAAGAGAAAGTGGCACTTTGCTATGAGGTATAATGAATATGCACACATACCTCCAATAGCTTCGGGGATTGCTTTTTGTCAGGCAGACATTTAGCACTGGAGAGGCAGGCCATAGCATATGCTTTGTGTCCAGAACTTCCACAAACTCCTCCTCTGCAATCTGTGTCACTCACTGCCTGTGCAGTCTGTGGCACCTGTGCAATAGGGTGGCCACATGCAGCTTAAGATATTGTGCCTTTCTTAGTAAACCCAGGGTAGAGCTGGGATTTGACTCCAGATCTCCCAAGCCCAACATGCTAAACCTAGCCTGCTCTCTCACGTGCACGGATGCTAAGTACACGCAGCTTAAATCCGACTCATCTGATAACTTTCATTTGCACGGGCAGATCTTCTTATAGAGGCAAGAGATTTTTAACACAGTTTCCAAGGGCTAACAATAAAATCAATATATTTAAAAAGAAAGAAAGAAAGAAAACAAAACACCAGACACTGAAAAGGCAGCTAATGGAAAAAACGATCTGTCTTTTGAGGAAATGGATGGTTGGGAACTATAATCAAAGGGAACACCAAGGTCAAAATATAGTTTTAGACTTGTTGAGATAAGCTGAAAGACTGTGGTTTATCCAGGTTAAAAATCACTGAGAAGATCACTGCTGTCAGAAAGCAAAACAAAATAATGGCATACTTTGGACTTCAGGAAATAGAATGAGAAAGCAATTTCCTTGATTTACTCAAGTGCAATATAACAGAAAAGAACAGTGAGTGCAGAACGGCAGAAATCTTAGAGTTAGGAAGCACAAAAACACCACTGGAAACTAGTTCATACGGTTATCTCCAGTTGTACATTCCAGCCTAGATAGCTTGTCTCTCTTACAGATATTTAGTTTAGCCCAGAATTGTATTTCCCATTCCTTGGTTGCACAGATGCCTCACACTAGGATATATCAAACATTTAAAAAACGGGGAGAAAGAAGGGAAATGTGTTAAGCTTAAACATCTTTTATAAGTTGGGCCTATGTTCTTCTCTGTCGGGGGAAGGGCCATAGCACATCTGCTTTGCATGCAGAAGGGTTGCAGGTTCAATCCCCAGCATATCCAGGCAGGGCTGGGAATGCACCCAGCCTGGAATCCTGGAGAGCAGCAGCCAGTCAGTGTAGACAATGCTGAGCTAGTTGGACCAATGGTCTGACCCAGTATAAGGCAGCTTCCTATGTTCCGTCAACAAAGGTGGCTAAAGTCTGCAAGATATAGGCCCTTTTGCAAACTATATTTAAACTCAAAGCACAAAGGGTGTGACATAAATGCTGTCATATGGTGTCATGTTGATATCTCTATCCTTTCTATAACTTGATGGCATGGACAGCAGCAGAACACAGGAGAGAGGTAGGTGGAGTGAGTGAATGGGTGGGCAGCCTGGAAGCTCAGTCCCTATGATCTGTAGCAGGGACCCTGCCACGTATCATGGAAGGGCAGCGCTACTCTCCCACCCTAATGAAGGCCCTTCAAGGGCCCCTCTGAGTCTCAAGGCCCCCCAGCCAGGGCCCGACCTGGCTGCCCTTCGGCGCCAGCCCTGTTTATAGCAACATATAATTGTAGCTTTGCGAGACTACAACTCGTTTTTAGTATATTTATTATTCAGCTATATCAAATTTTGGTCCTCTTCAGATGTACCTAATTGAAGAATGATCTACAATTTAAGAGCAGCTTTCTATGCCCTTTGCCTTTGTGGAAAGAGGATGTCCAGATATCCAAGTCCATGAAGCACTGATGTTAAAAAAAAATCCCCTCTGCAATCTGCTGTTTGGTTAACCCAAATAATTACTTTTCAGATGCATACTTTCTTTTTGGGTTTGAAATGAACTTGCCTCTATTTCAGGAAAGACTACAGGCCGACTGAAGAAACTGTAAATGTGTATTCTTAAGTTTTGCTGCAGCTGTTGCTAAACCATGTGATTAATTTAACAGCCTCCTGAAGCTGCAAGCCGTAACATGAAATTAGTGATCCCTGGAACATTGTTAAAAAGGTAAGTTCATATGTTAGCCTTTTGGAATAAAGTTAGGCTCCCCTTTGTAATTTCCTTTTGGATTTTAAATCACCCGGTTAACCCTGGTCTTTCCAGTTGCAGATGCTTCCTGGAGGCACACTCATATGGGGAAATAATTGCTATTTTCTTCAAAATATACTGATCTCTATTTTGGGAGTTGTGCTTTTATTCGTTGGGGCACTATTTGGAGTTCTGGGAGAGAGAGACTCAATCCCATTTCCCACTTAACAAGCGTACATCCAGGCTAGCATGTTTTAGGTTGATCTGCAAAGGAGAAGGATTTTAAACTTCACATTATCCAAACCGTCCTCGTTCCTTCTTCCTGTATGGCTAAAATAATATGATGTGGGATTATAGTATTTATATTTATGTATCCTGCCTCATCAGTGCACAACATGAGGCTCTGCAGAGTAACCTCAGCGAAGAAGATGGGATCTGTCTTAACGAGCTTACAATCTAATTTAGATAGTAAAGAGGCTACAAAGAAATGGTATAGAACAGAGAGGCAAGAGAACCAATTGCCTAGAGAGGCAGTGGGCTCTCCGACACTGGAGGCCTTCAAGAGGCAGCTGGACAGCCATCTGTCGGGAATGCTTTGATTTGGATTCCTGCACTGAGCAGGGGGTTGGACTCGATGGCCTTGTAGGCCCCTTCCAACTCTACTATTCTATGATTCTATGAATGGCAAGGCCTCTGAGCAAGTAAGAGCACTGAGGGGTTAAGCACAGCTTTAAGGCCAACAGATGCAAAATTCAAATAAGTGCAAATTGCAAAGAATGGCTGAGTTTCAGTTCTCATATTGTTTTGGAAAGTGTCGATTGCATAGAGTCAGCTTGAAATGTGAGCTGAATGTAATTTCTTGCCCATCCCTTATTGTCACCCCATGCTTCTGTTCAAAAACTTGGCCTGCAATGGTGTTCCAAGCTGGCCTGTAATAGTGCTGAAAATCTGTTACCTTCAAATTTTACAGCAGAGAACCTTCAAATACCTCATCCCTTCTCCAACCTGATGAAGCCTCCAAACGTTTTGGACTACAACTCCAATCAGCCCCAGTTAGCAAAGCCAATGTTCAGGGATGATAGGAGTTGTAGCCCAAAACAGCAAAAAGCAGAGCAAAGAAAAACACACAGAAAGACAGCATGTATCCCCAAATGTTAGCTCTCCACAAAGTTTTCACAGTTATGAGATTCTCCACATGTGGTCCCAGGAGGGATGTCCTACATAATTCTCCCAGACCATGGTTGCATACACACCACACATTTAAAGTATATTTAAAGCACATTGCCCACCCACAAAGAATCCTGGGAACTATAGTTTACCCCTCACAGAGCTAAAATTCCAAACACCAGTAACAAAATACAGTTTCCAAGATTCTGGGATTTGTGTGTACACATGTGTCCTTTATGTGCTTTTTGTGAATTACGTGTATGCAGGTTAAGTTACTTTCAGCTCCTAGTTCTTTCTTAGATTATCACCACCACTTGACCCTCAAGTCTTGACCAAACACCTAGAGTTCTCCATAACGGTTTCTCTGGGATATTTAACTTCTTAAAAATGATATATTCATAATTTAATGTTAGCTTAGGGCAGAGTTCAAAGCTTTAGAAAGACATTAAAAGCAGAGATTTGGCTATAGGGGCTCATCATCCAGTCTGTGCCTTTTGAAATAAAATGTATTTTTCTTTTATGTTGAGTCGCATCTATTTCTCTCTCTCCTAAATTCATATCCTCATTCAGCAGCTGCAAAAATAAAACCATATTTTGTAAATGCTGGCTTTCCCTCTCAAGAAATAGATATTAAATTGCTTTAAGCAGATCCCAGTTTTTTTTTTTTTAAAAACTATAAATGTAACGTGTGTGCTAATAAGCCATTTTAAGTCTTACTTTGCGGTTTGACTGCAAATGTGATGCCTTACAGCAAGGAGCCAAATTAATAAATCCCCCCCCGCCCCACCCCAACAGCAATGCTCTATTTGCTTAAATCCTGGCACACATGCCAAAATTAACATTCTGGTTTCTTTTAGAGGGAGCTGTTCATGCTGCCATGCAAGAGAAGAAACTGAACACTGCAAGGGCAAAATCCGAAGGTTTATCAACATCCATGGGAGCCAGGCAGCACTGACTGTGTTGTTAAGGCTGGATGGAAGTACATCATTGGCATCGCTGGCCATCTGTAATGCAACACTAGACTCTACCTTTGCAATTTAACACTAGTGAGACAGCAACTTTAGGATGTGCATATTTCCAGGCCTCTCTGTCTGGCCCTCAGAACTCTCCCCCAACCACACCCTTCACTGACCCCCCCCAGTGCACTTGTCTGATTAGAATGTGCCCTTGAATGCCTCTTGTTTCTCTAGATGGAGATACAGGGGTGTATATGAGGCCCCATCTGCACTATACATTTAAAGCAGTATTATACCATTTTAAAACTGCCGTGGCTTTTCCCGGCAAGTCTTGGGAACTGCTATGGGTGCTGAGAGCTGTTAAGAGACCCTCGCACGGCTACAGTTCCCAGAGTGGTTTAACAATCAGTCCCTCTTCCGAAGGAATAGGAGGGGAATGGGGATCTCCTAACAATTCTTGGCACCCTTAACAAACTACAGCTCCCAGGATTCTTTGAGGGACTCCGTGACTGTTTAAAGTGGTATAATACTGCTTTAAATGTCTCATGCAGTGGGCCTAAGTGAGTGTAGAAACTAGCCTAACGTACAGAGGTAATATTCACATTTGTTGCCCCACTTACTTTTGCCTTTAGCCCCGCCCACCACTGGCATATGGCCCTCAGAAGATTGCCCAGAAGGGAAAGTGGCCCTTGGGCTGAAAATGGTTCCCCACCGATGCACTATAGAAACTGTATGGGGATGCAGTGGTCAAGAAATGCAAGCTTTAAAAAAAAAACAGGCTTGCACAGTCAGAGGTGCAAAGCACATCTTCCCTACCACTCCAGAGCTTATTTTTTCTCCATAGGAATGGCAGCCATTCATTTGTGCAGACAAAGACACAGAAGTGGAAACAGGGACACAGTTGGGGCTGGGGGCTAAATTTGTCCCCTGCTAATTTTGTCCCTCCTGTACCTGAGGAAACTGAGGTATCCTCAGTTTCCCGGGGAAGGGAGACATTTTGATTCTTCTTAATAGGGTCCCAGACTGCAGCCCATTTAGTTTGCCCCTCTCAGAACTCAGTGAAAGCTCTTCAGAATCAAGGCCAGCCTCTTTCTACGTAGCCCCCCACCACACTCTTATTTCTAGGTCTTGCTCGAGTGACATGTCACTCTAGGCCTCTAGGGAACCATTTTTATGGGTAGTATTCAACTAAGTCCTACTCAGAGTAGACCCACTGAAACAAATGAACCTAAGTTAGTTATGCCTGTTAACGTCAATGGTCTACTCTGAGTAGCACTGAATACCACCCTGCATCTATAGACAGTTGTGAAATTATTGTATAACCAGTGAGCACACTCAGTTACTCTCCATTCGGTGCTCTTATCAAGAATGAAACATTCAAGCACAATCCACTTAAGAGGTGGGTGGTGGCTCCATGTCATTGGGGCAGTCAGTGGACTGCTCCTTAAAGTTCAGCCTAAAACCTGGGGCAGATTCCACTGCCCCACTGACACGGAGCCACCAGCCGCCATTGATCTACTTCCAAAATGCAGACTGAACAGGTGGTGGATCATTCCACACAGCCAGGGGGGCATTCGTAAAGCTGTGTTAGGAAGCTGAAGCTGATGATTCTTGCACAAGCAACCCATTTATTTAGCCCAAGAAAGGGCCCACAACAGATATGACCTGAAATCAATGGAAGGGGGCTGATGCATTCTTGTCTGCCATTCTAGTTTTGCCCTTAAGATGATGCTTACAGTGCACAAAAAGAACCAGACGGTTGTAAGTGAGACCCATGGTACAGCTCACTTACAATATGTGGCAATCATCTATTTAGTCTCCATACCACTCCCTCTGGTTCTCAAACATTAGTTACTTTGGGATTTATTCCTTCACACTATTGTTTTCATCACAGCTAAGCAAGGCACACAAAGGAATGGACAAATCTGTCAGTTTCGGGTTCTCTTGGTTTGTCATCAGTGGAGACTGGTGGCTTGGATGTCAGTAGGGCAGGGAATCTGCTCCTTTCAGCATATTGGACAGCTCCTTGAAAGTTCAGACTAAAACCCGGAGTGGATTCACTGTTCCACTGACATCAGAGAACCAGTCTCCACTGCTTGTCATTTTTCCAGCCTTAAATTCAGTTCACCACATGTCCCATCAGTTTGCAGTTTTTATTGAAGAGTCCTCATGAAAAATCATCAGCATTTTACAGCATGCTTTTCCTAATATATATACATTTTTGTATGCCGTTTTGCTTAATATGCACATTTTTTCAAGCACTTTTCTTTAAAATAATGCATCTCTGTATGCAATTTCACTAACGCATGCATTCTTATGCACACTTTCCCCCCATATATGCATTTTGTGTTCCTGTTTTTGGGTTAGAGAACTGCATCGCAAAATTTGGAGAAGCGCATCTTTCAAAGGACAGCTACATTTTTGGTTTGCATGTTTTGGGATGTGCAAATTAGGTTGGCTTAGGGATGTGCTGGAATTCCACCCAATTTAGATTTGGTACTCCGTGGCGCAGAGAGGTAAGCGGCGGTAACGCAGCCGAAGCTCTGCTCACGGCTGGAGTTCGATTCCAACGGAAGGAGGAAGTCGAATCTCCGGTAAAAGGGGTCGAGGTCCACTCAGCCTTCCATCCATCCGTGGTCAGTAAAATGAGTACCCGGCATATGCTGGGGGATAAAGAAAGGCCGAGGAAGGAACTGGCAATCCCACCCCATATATACAGTCTGCCTAGTAAACGTCGCAAGACTTCACCCTCAGAGTCGGAAATGACTCGCAGTATAAGTGCGGGGACACCTTTACCTTTACTGAATTTTCCATTAATTCACTTACTCTCTATCATTGCAGATTGGATTTTTATGTAGCAATTTCCACTGTATTTTTTAAATAGCAGAAATATTGATATTAAGAACAATAATTTTATTGATGTTTCTTTTCATTTATCAATATTTTCTTTCAAAACTACCCAGATTTCCTTTTAAAATATCTATGTTTCCTTTAATCATTTCAATATTAATATCAGTATTTTTTGTGAGGGAAAATAACTAGATAGGTAACAGCAGCAGCTAGTAGACAAAGAACAACCTCAAATCAATACCGGCCTGTTAAATCAACGGAATGCTTTCAAACAGGCACTGGCCAATGGATCCCATCTCTAGGTAGGCTCACAATAAAATGTGAACCAAACCTAATTTCTCTCCTGTTCCTAATCCCTCGAGACAACAAGAGGGCAAGAAATAGTTTTCCAGTATCCAGTGCCATTTGGGAGACAAGCAAGGGAGAATCAAACCTAGAGTTCCTTGCAGAAAGAACTATGATACAAACCACACAGAAATGGTTGGCTAAAGTAGGCATTTGTTAGATTAGTTCAGGAGGGCATCCTAACAGTTGGGAGTTGAGTTGTGAACTCAAGGATGTTCCAAGAACCTATTCTCTCGATCAGAACTACTCAATTCATCCCTGGGAAGAGTGTGCTCACATGGAATTATTGCAGTCTTGAAATGGTTCCATGGCATAAAGCAGTTTATGATGCAACCCAAAAGGCCAGAAGCTCTGAAAAATGCTTATAATGTTCACTTCAAAAAAAAGATAGAGGTCATCCTTAAATGCAAAATCCAAACATCAGCATGAGAGTAGTTCTGAACCCAGACACATATCCAAGAATAAAGTGAACCTACCATGTTCATCACAGTAACAATGAATCTTTGAGCAGCATCTGCCCCGTGGTACTGAACCATATCAACATCTGCCACCACGAGTGTTTCCACTGTGTACTCATTTGTGAGCCGAATAGCATTCCTCCGCTCTCTCCAGTCATTGGTCAGCTTTGTCTTTTTTTGCCTCTTCTTTTCTAGAAAGCAAATAATACGTTCAGAAGCCTTTTCTAGCAGTATTAAATATTCTCCTTTGAGGCCTCTCCAGTCACCCCCAGATTTTGCTGACAGTTAGTCACATTTGACATGGTATCTGACCATACAGACCAAGTTCTCATGGTTTCTCACACTTGTGATTGAATAATGTATCTCTGTCAGCCTTTACAATTGTTCTGTTCAGTTGCTGAAGTCTCTTCTAACACACACACACACTTTTAGCTTAGGAAAGGAACCTTCTGAGCTACGGGGAAAGTGCTGGGAGGTCATTTTAGGACAGGGATGGAGAACAGGAAGTGGATTGGACTGTGACAGACCAACCCAAATTGTGTTTGCATTTTGACAAATTTGTAGGGCAGTACAATATTTCAGAGAGGAGGTAAGGTCTCCTGCTTCCCTGGTGCACTCACTAAAGCTGCCCAATTTTCCTGCTTTTTAAAGTTTGATAGAAATATCTCTGTTGGCTATAGGTACGTTCTTAAACCACAAGGGTTGGGGGTTTTTTTTGCCTCTTAGTGAATTTCTCTTCTTTTTAATCCAGGATGTAAGAAATGGGATCCTGTGCATGTTTATTGAGAATGGATTGATCATTTACATGCTTATTGAGTTCAATGGGATTTACTCCCCTGCAATCATGCTTAGGATAGGTGAAACTAAACATGGGGGAGGAGGAGAAGAGGGAGGGAGGGACAACAGTGAATACCGATTGTATTTCCTGGTTTAATTCGTGTTCCAGACATGGGACAAGTAAATTAACATCAGCAATTTCCACTCCTACATCTGTTGTAACTGTCCGACATCCCTATCTGGATTGAAAAATGAAATGGTCTGCCTTCAAGTCAATCCCGACTTATGGCGACCCTATGAATAGGGATTTCATGGCAAGCGGTATTCAGAGGGGGTTTACCATTGCCTCCCTCTGAGGCTAGTCCTCTCCAGCTGGCTAAGGCCTGCTCAGCTTGCCACAGCTGCACAAGCCAGCCCCTTCCTTGTCCGCAACTGCCAGCTGGGGGCAACTGGGCTCCTTGGGACTCTGCAGCTTGCCCACAGCTGCACAGGCGGCAGGGCACATAACCCCTGAGTCACTCACTGTGGGGGTGATCTTTAGCTGGCCCTTTACACCCAGGAGACACGAGCGGGGATTTGAACTCACCGACTCTGGACTCCCAACCAGCCTCTCCTCCCAACTGTGCTGTCCCAGCCTCTATCTGGATTAAAGGAGGAAAAATACATTCTGATGCCACCAACATTGCACGGACACTGTGAAAAAAGCTTACAGGCATGAGAAGCACTGATGTCACAATAAACACCCGTTTGGAAGCACCCTGAGTAAGCAAAACTAAGGGAGGGCAACAGGTCCCAATATATGGTTGGTGGGCTGTGTTTGTGGATTGTGCAGGGCTGATCCAGGAGGAAGAGCTTGTTCCATCCTAATTCCCCAGTCTTCCAAAACAAGAAATCCTTTTCCCTTTCATCACCCCTGGTCCCCACAGTTAGTATGATGGATTGGCAAAAGTCCTAATGATTTACACAGGCCTCTTAAGGAAATGTATACAGGGCTCTGTAAGAAATTCAACGAGGCTGGACTGGGCATTCCCCAGGGAGACTGAACAAGACTTTACACTTCAGGAGATGGGTGGTTTTGCACTTCAGTTCTCACCCAGCTATTAATTTTGCCAGTTTCAAGAAGAGCTTGAAACAAGGACAAGAGCTCCTGCGGAAAAGTAACTTACTAAACAATTACAGGATCCGTCAGAAAGAGAATGTTAGCCGGGCATGTGACAGTAGCATACTTTTGCCTTATCAGTGCTGCAAGACGTACAAGAATCCTCTTGCAGCCCCAGCAAATAAGGGTTTCCATACAAGATAAAATACCCTTTGCATTTGTGTATTTAAATCTATGAGAGTTCAGGGCTACCCTGTGTAGCATTGTGAAGGCCTGGGGGGGGAAACAGAAAAATTGGGGGGGGGAGAGAGAGTTGTTTTCTATTTCCCCCACAAAATTTCCCCAGAAAAAAATGGGTGAAAAGAACAAAAAAGAAAGAAATGTTTGCTTCCCCCCTGAATTTTTTTTTCTGGCCCTTCACATCTCCAGCCCTATGGTGTCAGCAGTGATCTCACTATGAGGGAGAAAGATAGGTGAGTCCTTAATGAAACCCCACAAGCCCCACCCCTCACTCTGCCCAATATTAGCCAAACCCCAGCCCCCCCATAACCTTCTACACACAGTTCCTAAGGGTGGATGGGAAGGGCAGCCAAGTTGCTTTTAGTCCCTCTGTAATTCGAACACTGAACATGGGTGGATCTGAACACGCAGCCAAAGAAAACAAAGCCAGACTGCCTTCCTCTGCCAGGCACGGGGGCCACACAGAGGTATGGCCCCATCTGCACTATACATTTAAAGCAATATCATTCCTCTTTAAATGATCAGGGCTTTCCCCAAACATCCTGGGAAACATCCTTTGTGAAAGGTGCTGAGAGTTGCGAGGAGAGACTCCCTATTCCTCCCACAGAGCTGCAATCCTCAGAGTGGTTAAACAATTAATCCCTCTTCCCAGAATTCTGTGGGGAGCAATGACTGTTAAATGGATATTGTTATGAGCATGGGGGTTAGAATGGATGATTCCTGTGGGTCCCCTTTCCAGCCTCTGATTTGGAATCCTGTGCTTTGGGGCTGGCTCTGCTGGCCAGATGAATTTCTTTTGTTAAACAAATAGAGTGGCCAGGTAGGATAATGGGTCTATCAGTTGCCCAGCAACTGGTGAAATGGGCCAGGAAGATCCTTTTGTTATTAAAACTCTTCAGGAGAGCCTCCTCCCCCCTTTCCTGGCCACTAGCAGAACTTTGTGCTTAGAGTGTGTGTAGAGTGTGTTCTAGAGAAAGGCTGGTAACTGGAGGCAGGCAGAGAAACTGGCTCTCTGTACCATGCCATTTGGGGTGCCTCCTGTAATACAGATGGAAAAGCTGGATATTGGACTGCTGATGCCTTGAACCCCCTCCATCTTAAGCTCAGGTTGGAATGTGTATAAAGAAATAAACCATATTTCATAAAGACACCACAGTCTCCGCTGACCTTCTTCCCAAAGGAAACCAAACCCTGGAGGAGCGCTGGAACCCCGGAAATCTCACCGCCCGGACATTGGGGAGGTGCACAACAATACAATATTGCTTTAAATCTATAATGCAGATTGGGTCATGGGGGAGAGATTTGGCCAGTGGTGGGGTTGAAGAGAAGTTGGGGGCCAACTCTTGCCCTCTCCCCACAAGGCAAGGATGTGGTCATCCAGGGTCTCGTGGGTTCTTAGACCCTTTCCTTTTCTGGGAGCAGGACACCAGCAGGGTCCCTATGTCTCCAGCATATTTGTCCCGTGTCTGCAACAGAAATAAATCCAGTGAATACGATCGGTATTTGCTGTTGTTACTTTCAGTCCGCAAACGTAATGGATTACTTTTTTCACCATTTACACTGCATTTCCTTTGAATGAATGGGCTGGAATAACAATGGCATTACTTACGTAATTTACATAATTACATAAATTATGTAATTACACCACAGCAGACAGTGAGACAAATAACATCGTTTTTTGCAGAAGACAAACTGCAGCAGAACGGAAGCAAGGCGGCATGTGACAAATGGAAAAGGATGCCTTCTTACAGCCCTAACATCACCCCCACAAATATACAATTGGATTTTTACCCAAAACCACCCCCAGGAATCACAGCTGAGTTTAGCATATTAGCAAAGAGTGTGGTCTATGAGCTGGTTCAGTTGTCATTTAAGTGAGGGAGCCTTCAGCAAACCCCTGTGTCTCACCTCCAGTCCCCATCTGCAATGATGCTGATTACTATTATTATAATTATTATTAGGTTGCTTTCCATAAAAAACTTCAAAGCAACTGATAAATATAAGTTTCCAGTGCATGATGCAATTTTAAAAAATAGCAGCAATATCACAGCACTTTAGGCAATCAGGCTTTAAAAGTCACATTTAATTATTTTAACAGGATTTAAACAGGCCAAGACCATCAGCAATTTTCAAGTGGTCCATGTGGGGGGAGTTTGGGGACCACTGCTCTAACCTATGCCCCTTACTGGCTCTGATTTCCTCCACAGGGGACGCATTATGGCAAAATATACTTGCAACATTAGACCATTAAAGTTGTTAATCCATAAAGTATAGGGTGCAATCCAATTAAGTCATATTCACAGTAGACCCATTAAAATGACCGAACCTACATTAGCCATGCCCCCCATTAATTTCAATGGGTCTACTCTGAGTAGGACTAGCACTAGCTATCACCCATAATATTCAGAGTTGCCCCTTAATAAGATGCCAAAGGTATTTGGGGGGGGGGAGGGAGTTGTTTAAAAACTACCTGCCTTTTCATTAGCTTTAAAATGATTTAGCACAGTGTAGGGAAACTGTAGACGGGCATCCAAGACGAAAGTTCCACAGCCTATAAACTGAGTTCACAATACATCTAACGCAAGCTGTCATAAAAAAAATGCACTCGTTAATATTTCAACAGATACTTCCTAATATGGGATAATAGAGGTTTCATTACATTGCTCGCTATTTTTAGTGTGTGCAGGCTTTGGCCATAACAATGGGTTTTTCAAGCCAAGTTAAACCCACAGGAAAAAAAAATAACATGGTACTGTATAGGGCAAATCATTAAGAATACATAGGCCAGGGGGTGGGGGAAATCTAATGCTGGAATAACGTGTGGTTAGAATTAATAATGGTTTGGGGAAATGGTACACAGCTGATACCTGAATTTGTATACCTAGCCCTTGTGGGGGGGGGGGGAGACATGAAATACTAAACCCTATCTGGGAATTCTGAATCCTAGTTTTCTGGTTTCAAAACTTATGGCACTACTGTAGAAATGCAGTTACAGGCTCATGCATTCAAAGGCAAAAGTCCTTTGTGCAATTTAAGATCCATTTCCAATTTCTACAGAAATGTTAAACCAGGCATGCAAACATTAATTTGTCTGGTGACTCCAGCTGATTAGAAGAAGTTCTGGACTGATATAGGAGACATTCATAAACAAATGTCAGTCATCACAGTTTCTTTCTTTTTCAGGAAAGACATTTCCCCAAGTGACAGTGAAGTAATTTAGTTGGAGCCCCATCACTTGTGAACATTCTGAATATGGTCTAGAAAGCAGGAAAAAGATGCTTGGAAACCAACTGACAGAAATGATGTAGTTCAAATCCATATTGGCTCAATGTTATAGTCCATTTATAGTGCTGGGATGGAGGGATGGTTCATTCTATTCCTGGTCCATGTCAGTCTGGCAAGTGTTCATTCATAAATCTATTCTAATTTCTGCATTTATCTGTATTGTTTAAAAATCAGCACCAACAATCATATTTAAATACATCTTCTGACTGTACGTTTTCACAAAATATGCATCTCTAAACATATTTTCTTTCAAAGTTCACATTTCTAAACAAAGTACATTTTGTATGTATTTTGGTACTTTTCTTGAGCCATGAACTGCATTGCAAAATTTGGAGATGTGCAAAATTTGAAGGACAGCTGTGTTCTGAGCCACACTTTACTCTGGGGGGTGCAGACTGGGTTAGTTTGTGTTGGAATTTACAGATTCCCCAAGCATCCCAATGATGTGAATCACCTGGAGCAGGGATAGTGGTGCTTAGGTCAAATTTGGTTCTTTCTGTTTCTCATTTTTCAATCTTAAATTCAGTTCTTCGCATTTCTGCATCAATTTGCCATTTTTTAAAAAAGATCTTCATGAAAATTCTCAAGCATTTTTCATGCGAATTTCTCCTAATAAATGCATTTTGATGCAGTTTTGACTGAGGTACACATATTTTGCAAGCAATCTTCCCTAACATGCATTTTTTAGAAAACCATTTGGGCGGAGAATTGCACTACAAGATTCAGAGAAGTAGGAATTTTGAAGGCTGGCTGTGTTTCGGTTCACATCTTTTGCATGCAGTTTTGACTAATGGACACGTTTGCAATTTCTCCTAACAGAATGCATTTTTGTGCATTATTTTCACTAATATATTAATTTTTATGCACATTTTCCACTAATCTACACATTTTTGTAAACGTTCTTTGGTTGGAGAACTGCATTGCAGAATTTGGATATGTGCTAACTTCAAAGGATGGCTAAGGGAGCTGTAGTCCAACAACATCTGGAGGGCCACACATTCTCCAGCCCTAGGCAAGAGCAACAGTTTTCAGACAGCCTACCATCAGGAACCATGTCCATGTTGATTTGTCTGCTTAGGAACCCCTGTGCATATTGGAGACAATTCTGGGGTGTTTTCTAAGTTGTATATTTCCGGTTCATACCGGGTATCTACCACCCCTATGAATCATGGTGCCTGGGGCCCACTGAGACTAGGAGAGTGGAAGACAAAGAACCCAACAGTAGTTGGAAGCCAGAGCCAATGGCAGGCAGAGCCAACTAATTCTAGTTTTGCCTGTACTGACTTCTATGAGAAGACTGAAAGGAAATACCATAGCACTCTTCAAGTACATGAAAGGTTGTCACACAGAGGATGGCTGGGATCTCGTCTCAATCGTCCCAGAGAGCAGCCTGTTACGTTCTCAAAGAACCACAAGATTTCAAGGGACATCATTTTTTTTATTTATTTATTTATTTTATTTAATTTAATTTCTATACCGCCCAAAGCCAAAAGGCTCTCTGGGCGGTGTACATAAGAGTAAAACAGCATAAAATACAAAAACATAGAAATAAATAGAAATAAATAGAAATAAAAGCCTCTAGCTCAAAAATCAACATTGTTTGTGCAGAAAAAGGGTGTGTTCAAAATTAATAAATAAAAATAAAACCAGCCCACTTCCTAAGAAGAGATGGCTTTGCTGTAATAAATTCCTATCTCTCTTTGGAGTATGACTGTAGGCTTTAAATAGAGAATGTGCTTCAGGCTGAGCCAAATTTTAGGCAGTTGCACATTTCAGAGTAATTTATGAGCTTGGTGTCATAAGCATTAAATTATCATAATTCCTTGGAAGATGATCTGCCTGCATTTTGCACTCCTGAGCTGCATTTTATGAGAAATAAATAATTTCCAGGTAATGGGACTTTAAATCACTGCCTGAGACTTTTCAAAAGGTGATTAAGACTTCCTAGAGAAAACACCACATTTATAGTCAGTTTAAGAAGGCATGCTTTGCTTTCAACGTGTTTTGATTGTATCTTGACTCATTTAAATAAGAATTTCATCCTTGCCCCCAAATAAAATATTTGAGTTATTCTTCTCTCCCATAAATTTAGCTTAATTTGTATAGCTAACATATTTTAGAAACCAAATGAAGGGCACTATCGACTAGATTACCAATTAGTGTATTTTTGAAATAAGTCAACCAGTTTATGCGAAGGCTACTCATAACATTTAGAAGTCCCCAACCAAATTTTTCTGCAAAGTGATATAATTCACTAGCAAGGTTGCCACTTCTTGGTCACTTCTCCAAAAATAATTGCAGGCAAATGACAGCTCCCTCCCCGCAATGTAAACACACACAGCACTCTGGTTTGTACCTACAACCTGCAACATAAAAGCACACAGAACTATGGTTTGTACCTACAACTATGGAGAAAATGTATATTGGAGAAGATTCTGGGGTGTGTTCTAGGTTGTATGTTTCCAGTTCATGTCAGGCATCTACCAACCCTGTAAGCAGTGGTGGCTCATGCTCACTGAGACTGGGACAGTGGAAGACAAAGAACCCAACAATACTTGGAAGCCAAAAACTAGAGTTGATTACACCTAGTTCTAAAGAAGATATTCCAAATGCATTAGGTTCACAGGGTCGCCATAAGTCAAAATCGACTTGAAGGCACATAACACACACTCACAGGGACGTCTCAATTTTTCCCTTGAAATTTCACTTTCAGTGAAACTTGGTGGCAATTCTGAGCCTGAACCTCAATAATCCTTACTCACAACAGAGAGAGATTCTGCAGTAGCCCTGGGTTCCCAACAGGACCTCCAGCATTGAGAAGAGGCCAATGAAACCCCCATCATGGGGTAGCTAACCTGGTGCTCACCAGATGTTGCTGGACTACAACTCCCACTCCTGGCCATGCTGGCAGGGGCTGAAGGGAGTTGGAGTCCAACAAAATCTGGAGGCTACCCCCGCCCTAGCATGTAATGTCTCCTACTTCCCAGTGTCCTCCCCCAAGGATGACTCATATTTGGATGAAACACACTCAGTAGAAAGCCCTTGGCACCCCCTTCTGTACTGTCCCAGCCTGAACAGTGGTTCTCCTATCATACGGCAAGGGTGGGCAGAAGGTAAATTGGGACTTACTCATAAGTCTCTGGGTGATTTGAAGTAGATCAGGAAGGATTTCTGACTACCAATTGCTTAATAGTAACTCCTTCCAATGAGACTGCTTAAATGAACAAAACTTCATTTGGAGATCCAGAAATGGACTGGGAAGGGGAGACTAGAAGCACAGCTCAGTACTGGTACTCATTGCTCAGCAGCAGCTCAGAGAGCACCATGTTCTTTAATTCTGTGTCTTTTGCACCTTGCTCCAGTTGGTAGACCTTGGGGTTCTAGGAAAACACAAAATTGGGAGTTGGAGTCCCACAACATCTCACATAAGCTTGATGTCTGCCCATCCTCCCCTGAAGGAGCGTGAGACTGCAGAATCAGCTATATATTCTTTAAGGATTTCATTTCCAGAGAAGCAAGACACTGGAAGGGAAGGCTCTGCCAGTCTTCTTAAGCCTTCAGAAGGTTCAGGTTCTTTGCTAAGACAACATCTTTCATAGCTCACCTATGAAAGCACAGCCCGCTGGGAGCTGACCAGGGTCCTGAGCTACCTAGCTTAGACTCAACCCAACTTGGCCCTTCCAAGTGAAAGAGATTCTGCTAACTGCTTCCACTTCCCCTGTGAGCCCCAAGTCTCAGCAAAAAAAAAAGAATATAGCACCGCTTGGCTAGCAAATCTGCATTCCTGTGTTTCTGTGTGTCCCAAGAAAGAATGTGTAGAACTGCCCCAAGAAATGTAATTAGTCTTAATTGGTTTTTTGGCTTCCCTCAGAATTTCTCAGGTATTTTGCCCCAAATGTTGAGTCTTGCTTCTCTCTCAGGAGCCATGGGTCTGTCCCCATTAAACGCCACATACCTAGTGGTGGGGGGGAGCCAAGGGCACCGCCATTTCTATTTTAGCTCTATTTTAAAGGGTTGTTCTCCCTCTTCCAGGTTTTGGCCGACTCAGCTAGAAGTAGTCCCGCTCTAAATCAAGTTTGGAATAAGGCTTAGCTAAACTAGCATAATTTACCCCAGCGTAAATCTCACTGGCTGCTTAGAGCTTGGATTGCTCTGCCAGCCAGTATCTTGTATAGGACTTGGAATTGTTTTATGTGTGTTTTTATTGTTAAATCACTTTGGGAAGTTTTACGGCAGGGATGGAGAACCTAAGGCCCTCCCATTTGTTGCTCGTCCCTGTCCGTTGGTCATGCTGGCTGGGGGGGGGAGGGGCTGATGAAAGTTGGAGGCCAACAACATCCAGACATCATATCACTGTTTTATGGGAAGTAATGCGTAAACGAAAGAAAGAAAGAACAGGGCCAACTCCAGTTGCTGCAACCACCACTGCATGGGGGGCCACTCATTCACACAGTGATTTCACATTCACCCACCTGCTACCACTCTGCAGGGCTCACTTGGGATCTCCGACTTGGCAAGGCGGGCTGATCTGGTGGACCGTTTGCGCCGGATGAAGTGCTCTTTCCCATCAAATGAGGTCTCGGACTTGTTCACGGGTTGTATCTGCACCTGTTCTGATCCAATCTGGATATAGCCAACCTGTTCACCACAACAAAAAATATCCTTGGCATCATTTTGGATTACACCTCCCAAGAGTATTCAATAATTCAGCAAGCAGGAGAACAAACTTCCACCCCATCAGGCAAAAGATGTTTGTACATTTCTTCTATAAGCTTATGATCTTGCTAGGCTAACTACTACGTCACACTGAGAGTGCTAGCAAAATTTTAGTGTGCCGTCACTGCGTCCTCAGGCATGCATTAAAGTTTTAAAAGAGAATTATCTCTCTTTTTTTCTTACTGTACAGCTGTATGCAAAACCCACCAGCTGGGTACAGACTGAGAATAAGACCCAAAACTTCAAGAGGTGGAGGGATAGTGGCTTTTTGTTTTTAAAGCGTTTTATACCAGCTAGGCAGCGCCCAAATAAATTCTCTGCACATACATACAAATGCTGGGATGTGGAACAGCTGACTGCACTAATGTGATTTATAATCTACATTGCACATGTGTAATAAATTACACAGGCCACACACAAACAACATGCCTGTCTTTGTCGTCACTTACACCCGGGCAGTCTCACTGACATAATATAACAAGATTACAAACTAAAATGACAGACCTGCTCTCATTTCTGTTTAACCAACATTTTCAGGAGAATTCAGCCAAGGCAGAAAGAAGACACCTAAATTTTACTGGTGGGGATGAACTTCATAAATCTGATTCATAAATCTTCCTCCTCTGTTTTACATTCTAGGGTGCTTTGGTATTCCCAGTACAGCAGTGCAGAACTGAGATGGGCTCAGTGTCCATACTGGAAGTTGCTGAAAAATAAAAGTTACTGGCTGGGGTTCCATTTAGATCTCATATAACCTGTGTTATGACAGCTGCACTAGTTGCCTGCTTATTTCACAAATGAGTTCCCTGGGAAAAGGGATGGATAGTTAAAGCACTTTGGGGATTGTAGTTCCATGAGAGGAACAGGAACTCTGAGGACCCTTAAACTACAGTTCCCAGGATTCTTTGGGGGAAGCCATGACTGTTTAAAGTGGTATGATACCACTTTAAATGTGTAGTGCAGATGGGGCCCTGGTCTGGTATGAAAAAGCCGCTCTGAAGTTGCCCTGAAAAAAACCTTTGGGGGGGGATACACATAAGGAGGAGTTGAGAAAGCCAGTTACTAGAAACCACAGGAGGGGAGAGTGCTGTTGCACTCAGGTCCTACTTGCAAGCCTCTCGTAGGCATCTGGTTGGCCACTGTGAGAACAGGTGCTGGACTAGGTGGGCCATTGATCTGATCCAGTAGGGCTCTTATATTCTTAAGCCAGTCTCATCATCACCTCCATTGAAGGCCAAACGGATGCCAGGTTCAAAATATAAATTTAAAATGAGCACTGGAAAGGCCGTACATTTCATATTTGCTATGGGATCACACATCATCTTTTTTCCTCTCAATCTGTGGAACATTGTGGTGAACATTGCAAAGATCTGGCTGAACGAGAAACTTGGCTGCATTTGATCCAACGAGTCCAACCAGGTACCCTCATTTGACAGGCCTGCACAGCTGGGACACAGCAGCCATACACAGCCTACCAAGGCCTCAATTAGCCTCCTCTTTTTGCTGTCTGGTAGGCCAGTCCCATGGCTGCAAAGCTGCATTCAGATTGGTGGGTTAAATGTTGTTCAGGGCTACCCAATGGGTTCCGAGGAGAACCAGTTTCTGTGGCCTCTTTCACAGTGAATTAGAATTAATTTAACAGCACTGAACTACATTGCAGTACACAGGCAGGGGCTGTTTCTGTCAACCGCTAGTGGATGGTGCTATTGCATCACTTAACTAGAACATCCCTTACAGAACAGTAAAAAGGCAGAAGGAGGGGGGGTTTCATGATATGGAAATATAGGGGCATAGTTGCACTCTGTAGAAAGCCTTTCCTGAGCTCTACCACTATTAAATATCTAGACATGAGTAACAGCACTGGCCTAGTTCTTCCTGAAGTAGAAAGCCAGGGTCTGGGCCGTGCTTCTTCAGACTTTTGGTAGGCATCTCGCATGGACTGAAAAACATTCTGTGCATTCCTTACACACAGAAAACTAGCATATCAGGGAGAGGGCTAGACTAGGATCGACAAACTAGAAGAGGTTCAGTGGAGGTCAGCAAAGATGATCAGTTTTATGGAAAGCAAGCCCTGCTAGCACCTGGTGCCCATTGGGACTGGTGGGGCAAAGGAAAGGGCGAGTAATGATAGGTGGGGCCAAGTGACCACAGCGGCCAGAGACAACGAATGATGGCTTTCTCCCCATTTTCCTCCCTTGCAAAAGCCACTATGGACTGAATACAAGGCTACAATCCTATGCATGCTAATTTGGGAATGAGCCCCACTGAACTCAGTGAGTCCTATGTCTAAGTATGATGATGATCATCATCACTGTTATTAGAATATATTACCTGCCCTTCACCCAAAGGTCCCAGGGCAGGTAACAACCATTTAAAACACATAATTAAAAACAGTTAAAAACAACCTAAACAACATCACAGAAATTAGGATGGCCCCAAAAAATATACATCTCAGATGTCAAAGACCAGGATAAAGAGGTGCATCTTCAGCATTCACCAAAAGTTGTGCAATGAAGTTGCCAGATGTACCTTGGGGGGAGGTAGTTCCACAGCCTAGGGGCTGCCACAGAGAAGGCCCTCTCCTGGGGCTACCCTCCCAAACTTCTGAGGGTGGTGGAACTATCAAAAGGGCCCCCTCTGCTGATCTCACCACCCAAGAGGGTCTATAGGGAAGGAGGCAGCCTTCCAGATATTTGAGACCTAAGTCACTTAGGGCTTCAAACACTAACGTGAGCATCTTAAACCAGAAATGAACTGGCAACTAATACAGCTGTTTTAAAATGGGTTATATAAGTTCCAAAGGGAACCCCAGCCAGTAATCTGTTTGCTGCATTTTGGACAAGTTTAAGTTTCCAAGTCATCTTCAAGGGCAGCCCCACGTAGAGCACATTGCAATAATCCAGTCGGGAAGTTACCAAAGCATGGAGCACTGTGGCCAAGTCTTCTCTGTCTAAAAGGGGCCAAAGCTGGTGAACCAGTTACAGCTGGAAAAAGGCACTCCTAGCCACTGAGGCTACCTGAACCTCCAGTGACAGTGCTGGATTAAGGAGTACCCCCAGGTTGCGGACCTACTCCTTCAAGGAAAGAGCAACCCCTTCCAGAACAGGCTGTCTTCCCATCTCCTGAACATGAGAACTCTGGACACATAACACCTCTGTCTTTTCAGGATTCAGCCCATTTATTGGCCCACATCCAGTCCATCACTGCCTCCAACACCTCAACTGCCTCTCCCGAGTCAGATAGAATAGAGAGGTAGAGCTGTATGTCATCTACATATTGATGGCACCTCACTCCAAATCACCTGATGACAGCTCCCAGCGGCTTCATATAGATGTCAAATAGCATGGGAGACAAGATGGAACCCTGTAGAACGCCACAGAATAATTCCCATGGTGCTGAACAATAGTCTCCCTTAACTACTTTTTGGAAGCGGCTCCAGAGGTATGAGCGGAACCACTGAAGAACAGCGTACCCAACTCCAACCTCCTCGAGAGTTCCAGAAGGATACTGAGGTCAACTGTATCACAAGCCGCTAAGAGATCAAGGAGAATGAGCAGGGTCACATTCCCCCATCTCTCTCCTGACAGATGTCATCAACAAGGGCGACCAAGGCGGTTTCAGTGCCATGATCAGGCCTGAAGCCAGACTGGAATGGATCCAAGTAGACCTCTGAAGGATTACTTTGTATATACCATCACCTCTTACACAATGAATAAAAACAGCCCATAGTGATGCTGACTCCAAGGAAGAAGACAGACGAAGAGCAGAGAACAAGCAATTATAGGATGGGAAAAGAGGAGAGGAAGAGTGGTCTCAAGTTCTGGCCTCTGAGGGGGCCCTGGGGGGCACTGCTCCCCCCCCATTGCCCAGATCAAAAAGCCTCTTCTGCCTATGAGAAAAAGTCAAAAGAACCAAGTATATTTAGCCTGCAAAAGAGGAGGGCAAAGATTAGCTCTCAGATGTCCCACAAGGCAGGACTGGATCTTGAGTCTCAGTTACAGGAAGGTGGATTTTGGCTGAACATTAGGAAAAATGTCCTGAAAGTAGGAGCAGTTCAACTATGGAACAAATTACCTAATTATGGTAATTAGCATTAGGAAACAATCTCCCATTGGCACCAATGGGAGTTTTTTCCTAATGGTAATTGCAGCCACAGAGTGAGAGAGAGAGGGAGAGATTTTTATCAGATGGGGAGGGAAGGTTTACACCCTACCTTCCTCCACACACTGCAGTGCCAAAGATTCTTGCACATCACCGCCCTTGCACACATTTTTAAAGCCTGCAATGCAGTTGCTAAGGCCCTTGTTAACACAACATGCAGTGAAGCCCTTAAGTCAATGCAAAGGAAGGAGAGCAATTCCTGAATGTGCTGCTACTCTTGAAACAATCACCCCCAAATACAATTGCCAAAAGGGCTTTTCGAGGATGCAAAACAAAAAGATGCCTGCAAGAGGCAGTGAGCTCATTCCTACAAATGAACAACAGGTCCAGCAAAAAAATAAATTATTATTATATCGAACTTATTACACGTCCTTCACCCAAAGGTCCCAGGGCAGGTTACAACCATTTTAAAACACATAATTAAAAGCAATTAAAAACAACCTAAACATCTTCATAGAAATTAGGGTGGGCCCAAAAAATATACATCTCAAGTGTCGAAGACCAGAGGAAAGAGGTACATCTTCAGCATTCACCAAAAGTTGTCCAATGAAGTTGCCATGGTGGAAAGAGAGTTCCACAGCTTAGCAGCTGGCACACAGAATGCCCTCTCCCAGGCCACTACCACTCCTAGCTACCAAAAGGGCCCCCTGTGCTAATCTCAACACCCAAGAAGGTCTGTAAGGAAGGCGGCTGTCTTTCAGATATTTGGGACTAAGTCACTTAGGGCTTTCAACACTAACGTGAGCACCTTGAACTGGGCCCAGGAACAAACTGGCAACCAATATGGCAATGGGCATTCTACTCAATCCCAGATGCTCTGAGCCTTCCTGCTCTCCCTATTGTCCACTAAGACAATTGTAGTCACTGCTCTTCACTGAGCATCTGGATAAATCTTCCCAGCATCAGCAGCTGAGCATAGTTAGAATATCGTGTTCTCTACTCCTCCATCTCATGTGTTTAGTAGTGGTTTTCAGGATATGTAGTCCTTGCTGCAATCTGTTCTCTGCCAACAATGATGCAGTTTGCAAGGTTGGAAGCAGACCAATGGTAGGAGAGGGTCCATGTTCCTATCTATTGTGGTTAGTTTATTGCATAGTCCGTGTTATCTGACTTATGCATGGCACACAGATGTCATGAATGTAACTGCTGTTCACAAGCAACCCTTGGCTTTGTTCTTTTGCAGATGGGATTCCCATTAAAACTGCAACGAGTTTTAGGAGATAGAGAACTTCCAGACAACCCACTCATCACAGCAGAGATTTCAGCTACAGATCATGGTATGCAGCAAGCTGTCATTGCAGGAATTAGGGCATGCCCATGCTCTATTCAATTTCCAGGGTGGAAAGTAAGCAGGGGCCATAGCTCAGTGGTAGCTCACTCAGTGCTAGCATGCACACGCATCCCTAGTAACTCCAGCTAACATGGTCCCAGGAAACGAGCGTGGAAGACCTCTTCTTGAGGCCCCGGAAGGACGTTATCAATCAGAATTAACAACACCAAACTAACTCAGTGGGGATGGAAGCATCTGTCCATTCCACTTCTCTCATTTTCTCATTTTTTCAGTCTTCAAATCCATTCTCCATATTTCTGCAGCAATTTGCACTTTTTTAAAAAAAAAAACCCTTATTAAAATTCTCCAGCATTTTAGTGAGAATTTGTCCTAATAAACACATTTTTGTAGGCATTTGTGACTAATGTACACGTTTTTGCAAGCCATTTCTCATCATATAATGCATTTTTGCATGCTGCTTTTGCTCATATGTTCATTTTTAGGCCTTTCCCCTAATATATGCATTTTTGTAAACGCTGTTTGCCTGGCAAACTGCACTGCAAAGTTTGAACAAGTGCAAAATTTCGAAGGATGGCTGTGTTTCGGTTCTCATACTGTTTCAGAAAGTGTGAATTTGATAGCTATGGCTTGAAACAACTGAAATGAAGTTCTCAATCGACCCCAACGCAATGTAAACTGGGGAAACTGCTCCAAAGGAGAAACATTGGCTCTAAGTCCTTAAAGCGAGATGTATAAACAATGGTTCAACACTTGATTCCACCCAGTGCTTGAATGGCATGGGGACGGGGGGGGGAACAGTCCCCTACTTTTTTTACGGCCACCCTAGCTCTTCTTTTAGCTTTTCTAAATCAGTAGCTACAATATGGACCCCTACAGTTCGGATCTTTTCAATATGTCTTCCTGTGGCTACACACACACGCATTCCACACATTTAAAGTAGGGATGGGATCCATTGGCTGGTGCTGGTTGGAAAAGAATTCCGTCAACCTAACAGGCCATTATTGATTCGAGTTCATTCTTTGTCCGCTAGCCACTTTCACCTTCGCAAAAAACTTCGATATTAATATCGATATTTTAAAAGGAATATATCAATAACATTGTCATTCTTAATATAGATATTTCATAGGGTGATTTTTTTTTTTAAAAAAGCAATTTTCAAAAACAGCTATAGAAAATCACTGCATAAAAATCCAATCCATAACAATAGAGAATAAGCAAATTAATGGAAAATTCGGTAGCCAATCCAAACTGGGCAGAATTCCAGCACATCCCTGATTTAAAGTACATTTAAAGCTCATAGCTTCCTGCAAAGAATCCTGGGAACTGTAATTTACCCCTCACAGAACTACAATTCCCAGCACCGTTAAACAACAGTCCCCATTTCTTGGAGAGAAGTGTGCACGCAGCCTGTGTCTGGTTGATGAAGGCAGTTCAGTCTCTAGCTCTGGACTGCTTTATTTACTCAAGAGGTTATCCCAGATCTATCCATATTATGGCCCCAGGCAGGATCTTTCTTTAACTTGCTCCCTGCCCAGGCCTCCTCCTCCCCACACCCCATGCACTCACCTTGGTCCTTTACTCCCTCCTGTCAAATCAGAGTTTTCTCCCACATTACAAGGGATCCTGCTGCCTTAGAGTCTGAAAGAACTGGCCAAGGGAACTTTCCAGACAAGTGGACCAGCATAGCTAACTGTTTTTAAGACTTGCTTTACATCTGGGGCAATGTCAGGATCCAAACAACTTTGACTCTCAGGGGAGAATGTTCTGGATCTCCAGCAGGGGGAGAAGGTTGGAGGGGACGTCAGCTCAAATGGGTATCAGGATCTACACTGGATTCTCTCCCTTTGGTATGGAAACTCTGGTGCAGTGCTCAAATTAATATAGAAGGTACAGAGGTGGCCTACACCCCTTAACCTTGTGTGACAACACCCTTAGTTTACCCATTTTAGTTACAAGGTAAAATTGAGGCAGGGGTGTCAGGTGTCCAGATTGTGGATTTCATGAGCTTTTTAACTGCCCTCCACAATTCAAGCACTGATCCCATCCTTCCTAATAAAGCTAAGAGCTCAGAAAAGATGAGTGAATATGAGTCAACAGCAGCAGCAATCCTGTTCAAGTGGCTTCAGGAGCAGAAGATAAGATGCTCTGATAACATTGTGCCACTTCAATGACAATCTGTAAAGCACTTTTAATTTCATAGTACATTAATTAAGTAATTAAGGCTCTTACCATATATGGAGCGAGAAATGCTAGATGTCTAAACTGGATTTAGAAAGGGAAGAGTTACCAGAGATCATATTGCAAACATACGTTGGATAATGGAACCGACCAAGGAATTTCAGAAGGAAATCACCCTGTGCTTTACAGATTACATCAAAGCCTTTGATTGTGTAGATCATGAAAAACTATGGAATGCTTTAAAAGAAATGGGGGTGCCACAGCATCTGATTGTTCTGATGTGCAACCTATACTCTGGAGAAGACGCTATTGTTAGGACAGAATATGGAGTAACCGATTGGTTCCCCATTGGAAAGGGTGTGAGACAGGGGTGTATTTTATTACCCTTTTTTTTTTTAATATATATGCAGAACATATACAGAAAATGGGAGTGGACCAAGATGAGTGTGAAAATTGGAGGGAGAAATATCAATAATTTAAGATATGCAGACGATACCATACTACTAGCAGAAACCAGTAATGATTTGAAATGAATGCTGTTTAAAGTTAAAAAGGAAAGCACAAAAGCAGGACTACAGCTGAATGTCAAGAAGACTAAAATAAGGACAACAGAAGATTTATGTAACTTCATAGTTGACAATGAGGACATTGAAATTGTTATCAATACCTTGGCACAGTCATTAACCAAAATGGAGACAATAGTCAAGAAATTAGAAGGCTAAGACGGGGGAGGGCAGCTAGGAGAGAAATAGAAAAGGTCCTCAAATGCAAAGTTCTATCACTGAACACTAAAGTCAGGATCATTCAGACCATGGTATTCCCGATCTCTATGTATGGATGTGAAAACTGGACAGTGAAAAAAGTGGATAAGAGAAAAATCAACTCATTTGAAATGTGGTGTTGGAAGAGAGATTTACAGATACCATGGGCCACGAAAAAGACAAATAATTGGGTGTTAGAACAAATTAAACCAGAACTATCATTAAAAGCTAAAATGATAAAACTGAGGTTATCATACTTTGAACACATAATGAGAAGACATGATTCACTAGAAAAGATAATCAGGCTGGGAAAAACAGGAGGGAGTAGAAAAAGAGGAAGACCAAACAAGAGATGGATTGATTCCATAAAGGAAGCCACAGACCTGAACAAGATGGTTCACAACAGATGCTATTGGAGGTTGCCGATTCATAGGGTCGCCATAAGTCATAATCAACTTGAAGGCACATAAAAACAACAACAACCTCTCACATAAATGGGGTTGCAGCATTATCTAACATTTCCTACTGGGACTACTGCCAGCAGACAGAGTGCTACTAATTCTCTTCTCCACCATCATCACTTCTCAAGCAATAAATGTGGCCACTACAAACAAATTCCCGTTTGATTTGAAAGACGTGGCTTATTTTTCTCTCCCTTTGAACCCTTTTCAGCTGGCCTAGAAGAGGCAGTTTGAAGAGCTCAGCAACTCATGAATGAGATTAACAAAGCATGCTTTGCAGCAAGGGGGAGGGAACCCTGTCAGCATTTCAGACGGGGAAGCACCAGCATCATTTTTAAGCTCCGGGAAACCTTTGGTGCTATTCGGGCTCAGCTTCCAACATCAGTCACAAAGGGTGCAGGTATCCTATTATGTGGATGCAGGTGCTCACCTGAGGCACAATAGCATGTGCCCCTCCTTTCTTGAGGACTCTGTGCTCCACAGCTTCCCAAACTAAGCTCTCTCCCCGCCTCCTTCTACCCTGAGGGGCGAATATCTAGCCTGCACTAGGTGGGGAGGCAGGAGGGAGGGGACGGGGACAGCAGGCTGGAAGCAATCCCAACATCAGCATTCCTACAGAGTCACCAAACAAGGCAGAAAATAAACAGGCAAGACTCCCAATGCAACAAGGTGGATTGGAAGTGAAGGGTGCAAAGCAGAGCCTGGTTCCTCACTATGGGCTAGTAGCGTGACAAGATACAAAAGGGGCCAGGGCTCCTGCACACTGCAGAGGTGTCTTTGGGGGGGGAAGCCTGTCGTATAGGCTGCTGCCTCTTTTTAGTTGAGAGAAAAAACAAGTAAGCAGCGACACGACAGAAGGGTATAAAACCATGCACGGCCTGGAGAGATAAAAGTTTTTCTCCCTCTCTCACAACTAGAACTCGTGGACATACCATAAAGCTGAATGTTGGAATATTTAGTACTTCTTCACACCGTGCATAGTTGAACTATGGGATTTGCTCCCACAAGAGGCATCGATGGCCACCAGCTTGGATGGCTTTCAAAGATGATTAGACAAATTCATGGAGGATAATGGCTATCAATGGCTACTAACTGTGATGTGTATGTTCTGCTGCCACTGCTCCCAGTTGCTGGAACTCACAGGTGGGGAGAGCGCTGTTGCGCTCACGTCCTGCTTGTGGGCTTCCCATGGGCATCTGGTTGGCTACTGTGAGAACAGGATGCAGGACTAGATGGGCCTTTGGTCTGATCTGGCCGGGCTTTTCTTATGTAGAGCAGTGGTTTTCAAGGTACATTCCAGGAACACCCTGCAGTGGATCCCTATCCAGGATTTCCTCAGCAATTATTTATTTTATTATATTTTATTTTTTAGATTTATATCCCGCCCTTCCTCCCAGTAGGAGCCCAGGGCAGCAAAGAAAATTCCATCTGCAACGGCAGATGACCTGCTTGAAGTGCAAGCTTGTCTGCCCTCTTTGCAAAGGAATGTTTATTTATTTTATTTATTATTTGATTTATATCCTGCCCTTCATCCCAGCAGGGATGTTGGCAAATATTCTAGGGCACCATTCTCAAATGGTGAGCCAGAGACCACTAGTGGGACTTAGTCTGAGCTCTGGATCAGCAAATTCTTCCGAAAATGAGGAACTAATTTCTCAGATGGTGGAGCAAGGACTGCCAGTGGGCCTTAGTCCACTTTCAGGTGGGTCTCAGTACCACAAACCCATTCAGCCTCCTGGCCATGCTGGGCAAACAGGTGGACTCTCCAAATGTGGATCCTTTTGTAGCCAAAACAGCACCATCCACGTACAAGAGAAAGGCACACTTAAGGGATGCCAAATGTTTGCAGGAATGCAAAAATAAAAACCCTGGTATCAGGGAAGAACCTACAAAACAGCCCAGAGAGCCCTGAGCATGCTCAGGCACCACAGAATTCTGGCTGAATGTTAGAGTAGGAAAACGGAAAATCCAAAGAGGGAACAGAACGGAGTATCCTGGAAAAGGAAATGGCTGGGTATCATTCCTAACAGGAGCACGCCAAGCTACAACATTTTGTTCCACTTGTGCCAGGATAAGAATGACATGGCTTTGCAACCAGCTCCCTAGTATGACCAGGGTCGCATCCATGCCATACTTTTGTTTGTTAAGGGTGCTGGAAATTATAGCTCTGGGAGAATAAACTACAGTTCCCAGGATTCTTTGGGGAAAGCAATGCGCTACAAGTGCGCTGTGTATATGTGACCCAGGTTCCCTGCTTTCCAGGTAGAGAGAGGGTCTTGGCGGCTCCCTTAATTCTATGCACCCATCCAACTGGCTCTTCCTGAGGTGGCGCCGCCCATCTTCCCAAAACGTAACCACACCCACCCGACCTGGCTGCACCCATCAAGAGCAAATTCATGCAGACAAGTACCAGCCCGCCGCAGGCACTGAGAGAAGCGAAGGAGTCCACACTGTGGTTCAGCACGTGGCCGGTGTAGAAGCAGAAGCAATCCACATCCACTCGACGGCTGCTTTGGTCCGTGCCAATTTCCTCCACAGAGAAACCCGGTGCCAAAAAGTGCACATTTCGATGAAGGTTCAAGTAGAGGTCAGAGCCCGGATTGGGGCCAACACCTGCAGGAAGGCGGACGATCAGCACCTCGGCCTCCTCTTCCGGCAGCAGAGCCACAGAGCGTCGCTTCCGCCTCTCCTCGGAGATGCTCCCTCCACTCTGCGGTAAATAGATCCTGTCAAGGGACACCTTCTCTGGGACCACCACATCCAGCTCTGCATTGGCTGCACAAAGGGACACAGACAGGGAAAAGGAGGGGATATCAGCAGCCATCAGCAATACCGGGTCACTAGCCAGATGCCCAACTCCCAAATTAGAAACAACAGACCTACCTACTCTTCCTCGTTAATGTTCCGGTCTTAATAGCTGGCTCTTAGTGCTTTGGAAGCTGATCAGAGTGCTTGCAAAGCTCCTTTCATCCAAGCCCGCCTTTACCTACTCCAAACCTAATGACATCAGCTGCAGGGCAGGTGGTTGTGGCTTGGACAAAACGTCCTCACGGGTCAAATGGGGAAGCCCGCGAGCTGAAAGTACCCCACCCCTGCCTTAATTTGAACCATGACCTCACCAGAGCTGAGCCTCTTTTCAGAACCTATTTTCAGCATCAGAGCACAGGACTGGAGTCTGTAAGAGGGCACCTCTGAACATATGCAGAATGAATTCCCTCCAACAATGTGTAACCCACACGTTCCAACTGAGAAGGCAGCACTCTCCAGTCAGAGGTTGCAAATGCTGTACGTGAATCAGCTCCAGTACTTTTTTTAAAAATAGATACTTTTAAGTATCTGTGATATTTTGTCAGAATTACAGAGCAGATCAAATCAAGCCCAGAAAGCAAAATCCTGACATGCTGCATCACCATGAGCATTAGCACTCCAGAAGACCTGGTTCACACAAGACAAGTCCATTGCTTGAAGTCAGCAGCATCAACCAATAATGTGCCTGCATGAAGAGGCCACAACAGGTCTAACCCAACTTGGAGAACTTTTCATATCATTACTGAAAATGGAATTCTTTTCAAAGGAATCCACTCACAGATTCATCTGCAACGGTGCGCTTATGAGGTGTCACCTGTCCGATATGGAGGGAGGCTAGGGTTTTTATACATACACACATACCAGCAGCATTCTTTTGCATAAGGGGATTAGATCACTCATGGAAACCGGAGACCATTCATTTGCCATGCACACCTGGCAGTGGCTAAAGGTGGCCTATGTATAAGTGCTGTGTGGCATGCCATGAAGTGAAGGAAGGATTAGTCCCTCCAAAACCCAACTGGCCCTACGATCATCACACACACACTCATACAAAGCACAATATAAGGACGAACTGCAGGGACGTATTTTGATAATATTCACCCAACAGAGATGAGGCACCTGTGGCCCTCCAGATGTTGCTGGACTCGCGTTCCCATAAGCCCCAGCCGACTGGCTCAGGGACGCTGGCAGCTGGAGTCCTACAACATCTGGAAGGCCACAAACTCTTCATCCCTGCATTATATTATGCTCTTATTTTAAAGACCTGACCCTTAATGCCAGAGTAGGACAGAATCATTTCAGACCACCAAAGCTTCCATTGGCCTCGCATTCAGTCTTGGATGCGGAACAGCTCAAAGGCACCAAGGCATAACAGGAGCAAATTCTGAGAGCGCAAATCAGGATGGACTGCTATCTTCATGCCCTGGCTGGTTGCGGGTTTCCTAGAGACATGTGGCTAGACACTGATGGAAAGAGGATACTGAACCTTAAGGCTGATCGAACAGGGCTGGCTACACACCTGCCTGTAATCCAGCATGCTTACCCAATCTTGCTGTTTTCATTCGCCAACCCTAGGAAAACAATCTAACTTGTGACACACTAAGGTAGCATCCTACCTGGAGATGCTGGAATCACTTTTTTTTTTTAATCCTGCCCACACACATACTTCCACTTTCCTCTGAGCATTTACTAAATTCTCTTTGCTTCCACACATCGAGCCGCCTTTCTAGATCAGGCTAAGGACTGTCTCCTCCTGGCATTCTGTTACGCCTCTGGGCACTCATATGCTCATGAGCAAGACAAGAGGCTGATGAGGAGGCCGCAAAGAGTGCCCAAACGCAACAGGGCTCTCCCCACCTGCCGTTCCCAGCGACTGGCATACAGAGACAGACTGGGGGTATTACTATAGCCATCATGACTAGTATTCACAGATAGCTTTCCTTCCTTGTTTGCCCCCAGGCTGCATCTTGGCACTCAGAGGTATACCTTTGAACATGGAGGCTCCATTTAAACAGAAGCATCTTTCATTAACTTGACCCAAATCCTGCACCTACATGCCAAGCGTTGCCAACTTAGCAGTTCTTAATCATCATCATCATTGCATATATTCCCAGATCAAATGCCCGCAGTTCTGAGCAGGCTGCAGACAGAGAAGAGGATAGAAAGGTTCTTCTTCTGATTTGATTTTTCCCTCCGGTCAGTAGCTACAATTGTCTTTTCCTCTTGAAAAGCCAAGAGTTGTGCAGCAAAGAGAAAAGGAAAACGGACGGAACTAAACAGCGCTAGAGTTTCTTGCATCACTCGAGAAAAGTATTTTAGATATTATACAAATATATATACACACGGGAAGGGACGGAGGGAGAGCACCAGAGTGGAGGAAACTCACATTTCACCAAACCAATAAAGAAAGAAAGGAAGGAAGGAAGAAAGGAAGAAAGGGAGGGAGGAAGGGAGGAAGGGAATTGCAACAAGACCGGCCAGGAATAAGGAACATACAAATCTGGAAGCAGAGACATCCTTTCGGATAACAAAAAACTGGGTTTACAGCCATATAACGGAAGGGGCAAGGGGGCGGAGAGAAGGAAGTAACATGCAATGTGGCTTTGTAAACTTTTGCATCTTGTTAACTGGGGGGGGAGTGGAGAGAAAGGAGTATATGCAATGTGGCTTTCCAAAAATGCTTGCATGTATTTTCCAATCCATAAATCCTGCAATCTCCCTCCCCTGTCAAATCCAGTAAAATGATAAAAGGGAGAAGGGGGGGGAAGGATGGAAATGAGGGAAAGGAAATCCACAGAGCAGCCGCCCTACCTGTATCGGTGCCCGGTCCGCAGAGCAGCACCAGAAGGGGGAATGTAAGAGACAGGAAAGAGCCGTCAAACATTTTATTGCAATTGAGGGGCCTCCGCAACTGGGCTCCGCGTTGCGGGGAGGAAAAGGAGGCGGGCGAAGGGCCGTTGATGGCGGCAGCGGCAGCAGCTGAATCCCGACTTGCAGCGAAGCCCTCCCAGACTTTGGAAAAATTAATTAGTGCTACAAACTCAACGTGGTTTACAGCAAGGGAGGAAAGGCGGGGGGGAGGGAGAGCATCTCCTCCAATCGCAGGTGCTGATTGGAGCTTCCCCTCCCTGAGCTACACCTCCTGCCCACTGATTGGTCGTCGGAATTAACACACTCGGGTAAATAGCGAGGTTGTAAAAGGAGAAGCGGTACACGTGGGTTGCGGGCGAAGGGAGAGCGCCGACACTAGGTGGCGCTAGAGAGGCAGGTGGAGGTGGGTGCTGGTGGTGCACGCCTGGTGTGTTTGTGTTGGGGGGGAGGGTGTGGCCATCTGCCCTCCCCTCCCTGGCCGTCTTCTGCTATATCTTTAAGCAGCGCTTGACCTGTAAAAGTCCAGCAGGTGACGTTTTCCTTGTCCTCCAGCTGGAAACGTTTTTGCCCTGTTGCATTTCTGCCGCTGGGGCTGGTGTTTTAAAGGCACAGGTGCAAAGGCAGGAAAAGAAGCCCATTGTCACGCCAAGATAGTCACCTCCTGAATTTTGCCATGGTTGCCTGCTGTGAGATGCACAGTACAGGGGCAGGGACAGGCAAACTGCGCTTGAGGGACCCATATTTATTTTTCTTTCTTTTCTTTAAAAAGGCCTCATATCTATCCCAAAGGACCGACATCTTGGTTGTGTTTTATGTTGTTTTTTTAATGGTAGACAAGAGAGAACGTAGGCAGGTGTGCAGTTTTGTCACGCAAGAGAAGGAGGCTGTACCTGCAAAAAATTCCCTCCAGGATGCAACTTCCAAAGGCGCTAGAGCCTTGTTGTCCTGTCTCTGACTGCCTTGCCAGGCCCCATCCGCACTACACATTTAAAGCACTAGGATACTACTTTAAAAAGTCATGGCTTCTCCCGAAGAACCTGGGAACCAGTTGGAATGGGGGGGGATTCAGTTTGGTTTACATTTTGAGTCGAATCTATCGAATTTGCCCTTTCTGAAACAACATGTCAACTGAAACACAGCCAGCCTTCAAAATTCCCACTTCTCCAAATCTTGCAGTGTAGTTCTCCACCCAAATGATGTTAAAAATGCACATGTGAAGGAAGATTGCTTGCAAAATATGTGAACCTCAGTCAAAACTGCATTAAAATGTATTTATTAGGAGAAATTTACACTAAAATGCTGAAGAATTTTCATGAGGATTTTAAAAAAAAAAGGCAAATTGCAGCAGAAGCCTGGAAGACTGAATTTAAGACTAGAAAAATGGCAAAGGGAGAGAACCATAACTGACAGATCTGAAATTGACAGAGAACCGAAATTGACAGATCTTTCCATCCCTTGTGCTCAGGCCTCCCCTTCCAGATTTGTGCTTTCCTGCCATTTCACTACAGCAAGTTATATTTTTTTCTAATCGGAAACAAACCCTTTCACTGCTCTTTGTTCCATTTTTAATTTTCTCTTTTTTTATTTTCTTTTTTTGCCATGTGAAATACCTAGTTAAGAAGCCAAGTTTTGCAACCATTATTGCAAAGTTAATAAGCCTTAAGAGATATCAGGCATATGTTTTAGACATCTTTGCAAGAAGAATCCCTTTGGCTCTTGGCCTGGAAACCAAGGGTTAAGTTGGCTGCTAATCAAAGCACTTTTTCCTCTACATCCCTCCTCCTCCACCAGATAGCATCTTTGGCTTCCTCTCAAGGGAATATCTATATTGTATTGTCCTTGTGTGACAATGAAGCTTCTGAAACTGATTAGCTGTACTGCTGTCCAGTTTCTTTGAAGGAAGGGGATGTTGGCAGTTCGGCTGATAGTGAAACCTCCCATGAACCAAAGGGTTAGTAGGAAAGACTAGAAACTTTGGAAGAGAACCCAGGAAGCAGGAAAGGTGAAGACTAAGGAGTAGTGGAGGCTTGTACCTGTTGGTACTAGAAGGTAGGGAGGGCAGCAGTAGGTGGAGCCAGAAGGAGCCCAAGGCAGCAAACATCTCAACAGAGCTGGGAGGCACTCCTGCCTGAAATCCTGGGGAGTTGCTGTCACTCAGTGTAGACAGTACTGAGCTAGACGGACCAACTGGTCTGACTCAGTAGGAAGCAACTTCCTCCATTCCTTCCTATGTTCCTGTGGTTGAAGGAAGTGTGTAATGGACTAAGAAGCAGTGACTCGAGGAAAGAGTAAGACTGCGGGCACACTAGTGGCTTGAAAAGCAGTGAGAATGGTTTTTCTGGCTTCGTTTTGAAGTAGTAACACTGGCCCCTGCTGGCCATACCTCCCTTCCCCACTGCTGACTTCAGACCTTTTAGGACCACCAACGGCAAAGTGTTGGGCCAATTGCTGTCTCTGCCTGAGCCTGCAGCAAAGTGTTTCCATAGGCCACACCTGGAGGGGCAATGGATTGATCTACCAATCAGTTGCAAAATCTGCCTGAAGCTGAATTGGAGGGGAAAAAACACTCAAGCTGATCCAACCAGGGTTTTAGAGTTTGACTAGCATCATGTGCCCCTGTTTTCAGAAAAGAGAGGTGGAGATGCTCTGGAACCAGCACAACAGTAAGTGCATCTCTACCCAAGTGATGTAGAAAGAGACTTGAAGAAGGCAAAGAAGAGAGGAAATCATGAGGACAAGGAGACTAATAAGAGGTGTGGATGCTCAGTGTCACATCATGATCTGAACAAACAGCCCAATTATATAGCTGCAAGCTTTGATTTCCCCATGTGATGTGCAGGGCACGAGACGTACAGGGAGTGTACATCACCCAGGGCTACACTTTCTGGAGAGGAAGGTATTTTGTTCTCTAACCAGCCACATTAATCCTTGTTCTCAGTGGCAACAGATCTGGCCCGGAACAATTACCTTAAAAGTTCCAGGTGGCTGATGCATGCATGGGAATTGATGCCTGATCAAGTGGTTGTGTAAATGTACCCTGTGGCCATCCCAGCATAAACTGGTTCCCTTCAGCCACATGTCCACTTCTGGTAAATAGTGGAAAGTGAAAGAAGATTGCAGGGAAGGGCGCAGAGGGTTCCCGAGGCCCTTTTGCATGGCTAACAACTTCATCAAGTATGTAACGGGGTCTACATCTGCTGTGCCCCCCCAACATTGATTGTGCATTCCTTGTTGTCCCCTCAGATTCAGGGGAGTGGGGTGAGGAGAGAAGAACGGAACCCTTTGCAGACCCATTTTGGATATTCTGCTTATTTCAACTAGGCAACAAAATGGTTCTGAACATCAGACTGTCCCCATATGTTGCAAAAACAAAAAAAGTCTGGGTAGCACAGACCATACCATCAACCCTAAAAACACTTCAGCATCATAAATAAAAATATGCTCCTATGTTAGGTGATCCATTATTGTTTCCTTCCAATCTCATCTCCTGTGCTAGCTTGGGCTATGGGGAGTTGTAGTCGAAAACAACTGGAGGGCACCCAGGTTTGGGAAGGCTGGTGCAGACCAGGGATGGAAAGACCTGCCAATTTTGGTTCTCTCCGTTTCTCATTTTTCCAATATTAAATTCAGTTCTTCACATTTCTGCAGTAATTTGCGATTTTTTATTAAATCCTCATGAAAATTCTCCAGCATTTTATTGCAAATTTCTCTTAAGAAACACACTCTTGTAGGCAGTTTGGATTAATGTACATATTTTTGCAAGCTTGTCATATAATGCATTTTCGAATGTCATTTTCACTCATATATTCCTTTTTATGCACACTTTCCTTTAACATACGCGTTTTTGTAACCGTTGTTCGGTTGGCAAACTGCATCGCAATATTTGCATGAATGCAAATTTCAAAGGATGGCTGTGTTTTGGTCCTCATATTGTTTGGACAGTGCAAATTTGATAGATTCGGCTTTAAATGCAAACTGAATTGAATTCCTTGCCCGTTCCTAGTGCAGACAGACCTTTAAGAGAAAGTCTGAAACATAAATCAATAAGAGTGGGATAACTGCTGACAGTCCAATTAACTCTACCTATAATTATTTGTACATGGAGTGCTGCTAATCTCAGCCTATAATGGAGTCGTGACAGGCTTGTCTATAATAACTGAATAATCAGACCTAAAATCAGAGTTGTCTGTCTTTGGGATGTGTGAGAATCTGAACAGATTTGGAGGGGGTGGGTTACTGCAAGAGTTGAGGACCTGAGCATCACAGCTCTTTTTTTATATAACTAAAATACTTTTAGTCCTTATGGATGTACAGATAAGTCTGAAAATCCACAGACGGAGTTTGTAAGATTTTGCAGCGGACTCAGGGGTTTCTGTGCCTTGCTAACTATGTCTTTGTTCCTCTTGGCCTCTGCTCACCTATTTTCCTTGATGATACTGTTTAATGTTAAACTATACCTCTCCTCCTCCTCTACCACCACCATCACTACACTGTTACGTGTCGTTGTTGTTGTTATTCCCATCCTCTTCACCCTGAGGTCCCAGCATAGGTTACAACAGTTTAAAATACATCGTTAAAAGCAACTTAAAATCACATCACAAAAAATAGGGTGGGCCCTACAAATATACATTTCAGGTACCAAAGGACAGGGTCAAGAGGTACGTCTTCAGCATTCGCAGAAAACTGTATAGTGAAGTGGCCCTTCCATCCCCCGCAATCATAATTCTCCAAAATCTGGCTCAAATGAAATTAATTCAAAATAAGGATGCTGCACATGTTAAAGCAAGTTTTGCATCATTGGTTATCAAGGTGGTGGAAAGGGGCCACAGTTCAGTGTGGCAGAGCAGCTGTTTTGCGTGCAAAAGGTCCCAGGTTCAATCTGCAACATCTCCAGGTAGGTCCAGGAGAGAACCTTGCGTGAAACTCTGGAGAGCCACTGCCAGTCAGTGTAGACAATACTGAACTAGATGGATCACAGCTCAGACTCGGTATAAGGCAACTTTCCTTTGTTGTCCGTGTAAAATGTGTGTGCTTGTTCTGATATATTTGTAGTCTCTTCAGTATGACACTCGGCTTCTTCTATGCAGAGAAGTGTAGCTCTACCACCACCTGGTGATCATTTTTAGTAGTACCAAACCTGTACTAAGGCAGCAATGATCATATAGGATATTCCGATTACAGCTAAAATCCTCATATAGGCAGATATTTGAAAGTGTAACCTATATTAAATGAATGAATCATTTATTACGGTCACCGACCAAAAGATTAAAATCAGTATAAAAAGCCACAAAAATTAAAATACATATAAAACACCACTGCTGTTGTCCTGTGCTGTTGGCTGTGAAACCTTTATACCGATTGGCTGAGCTTCTGATGACACAGGCTTTGCAAGCATTCTAAATGTTCAGAGAACAAACCTGACCGTAGCTGCAGTCCAGTAATTATGGGGAAAGAGATAGTTGTCAATCTGGCTGAGATTTTTTAAAATCACATGGGCTTAGGGGCAGGTGTAGCCCTGAGACAGAGGACAGACATCCGAGAGGTAACGATGTGAGCCAGGGAGTCCCTGGCTACAGTTGCTTAAGTTGCAGAAGTAGGTCACAAATTGAGAAATGGGTAGGTGAAGGCGAAGAAAGCATGAGTCGAAAAGCAGAGGAGATATAGGAGCTAATAGGGCCAGAGGATGGGAATAATCTTCCAAGTATTGCTTTGAACATAACAGCCAATTCTTTGCCTGTCTCTTTTTCGTAAGATCACTGCAATGTGGATGTTCAGTTATGTGATGCGAGAGTATTGATTTTGTTTAATGTAATCAGTGCAGAAGCCCAAATCAAGGAATACTTCTGGTTGATAAAAAATATACTTTTCAGGAAAACTATATCAAGAAATGTGGAACCAAACCTCGCTAGCAAATGTTGATTTCCATTCTAACCTAAGGAGGTTGTTGTTGTTAGTGCCATTCTAGTCGTCGTATGTGTACAGAATGTCATCGAGGAGCTTTATAGAGGCCAAGAGGGCAGGTCCCTGCCATGAGGAGCTTACAAACTGAAACTGAATGCAGGAGGGCAGATGAAGGGGAGGGGGAGGGGAAGCGGGGGTTAGAGAGGAAGCAATATGAACTTGTTTCTGTTACACATCCATATACAGTGCCTTGCAAAAGTGATCAGACCCCTGACCAATGCTCTCATATTACTGAATTACAAATGGTACATTGTAATTTCATTCTGTATGGTATTTTATTCTGAAACACTGAAACACAATATCAGTTATTTGAAGGTGACATTGGTTTTATGTTGGGGAATGTTTGTAAGAAACAGAAAAAACTGAAACATGTTGCTTGCATAAGTATTCAACCCCTGTGCTGTGGAAGCTCCCAGTTTACACAGATGAAAGAAATTGCCCTATCGAGGACACAATTACCTTACCATTGGCCTCTACCCGTGAACCATTAAAGGTGCTAAAAAACCCACTGTTGAAGGATCATTGGTCAGGCTGTGGATCTGAAGAAAAATGAAGACCAAAGAGCATTGTACAGAAGTGAGAGATAAAGTAATACAAATGCATAGATTAGGAAAAGGGTACAAAATAATATCCAAGTGTTTGGATATCCCAGTGAGCACAGTTGGATCAATAATGAGGAACTGGAAGCTGCATCGCACCACCCAGGCACTGCCAAGAAAAGGCCATCCCTCAAAACTCAGCACTCGAACCAGAAGATTTGTGAGAGAAGCCACAGAGAGGCCAACAATCACTTTGAAGGAGCTACAGAGTTCAGTGCCTGGGAGTGGAGTAATGGTGCACCAGTCAACCATATCAAGAGCTCTGCATAACATTGGCCCGTATGGGAGGGTGGCAAGAAAGAAGCCATTACTCAATAAGTACCATCTGAAAGCATGTCCAGTCAAGATTCCAAAATATATCAAAAATCATCAATCCAGATGAGGATTCCAAAAAAACTCCCAAAAATGTGACCCATGGGCCAGGTTTCCAAAAATATGTGAAAAATATCAAAACTGTCAAAAACTGTCCTAAAACATCCCTCAACAATTAATATTTAAAGAAAAGGGGGGGGAAACGTGACTTCACTGTCAAGATTCCAAAAAAATCTTAAATTGTGAGTTGAGTCAGCATTCCAAAAAATCTCCCGCCAAAAGTGACCCAACTAAAATGTGAATGATGTCAAAACTGACGCAAACTGTGCTAAAATGTCCCTCAGCAGTCAAGATTTCAGGAAAAGCATGAGTCCCTGGTCAAGAATCTGAAAAATATCGTAAATCTTGAGTTCAGGTCAGGTTTCTGGAAAGTGTAAAAAAAAAGTGATATGAAAGAAGAGGACTCGATGAGATCTTATCTCAGTTCCCTTGCATCACCTCTACTTTAGTCTGAGGTGCAATGATTTCAGACAGAATATGGAAGCCTAACCAGACCACGGATAGCTTATTCTCAGTAACTGTGTGGAACTGACTCATTTCATTTTTACCTCTCGTGTCCTTTCAGCAGCAAACTCCTTTCAATTAAATTGTACGTCTGTAATGTATGACGTTGTGGCTGTTTCTGTTTTTTCCCTTTTTGCCACAAGTGGGCAGCCGTGGATAGTAAAGAAAGGTCTGGTCTACACTGTCACATTCCTGTGAGCTTTAATGCAATTGAAGAGTAGTAACTTGAAGACTCGTCTATAAGATTCAGCTGTGTTCATAGGGTGTTTCAAATAACTTATTTCCTATCTGAGGTAGAAGAACAGAGAACAACAGAGGGAAAAGGTGAGGTGGGGCATAAAAATGTATGAACAAAGGGGAAAGGTGTGAAAAAATACAATTTGCTTATAAAGCTGATTGCAATAGCATTGATATTGTTCATCAACAGAAAAAGAAGAAAACCACAACAGATGTCAAATTTGATTTCTACGTGCAATCATGGAGTAGAAAGTGGAAATCAAAATCACTGTGAGAAAATAGGCAGGGTAAATCAGTGCAAGTTAATGCAAGTTCTTTTCTTTATCCAAACAAGATTCAATTTCAGTTACTAAATTTTTGGTTCCTTTGTCTGATGGGATGCCCATCAATGACCCATCTCAGCAAAAGTCTTACTCATAAACTTCCATACACAATCAATGAATGAGTAGATCTTGTCCATAATAAACGTTTTATGTGATAGTCTTCCAGTACCTGCTCAAATGTGCTTCTAGGGCAAGGCCTGTGATCCTCCAGATTTTGTTGGACTACATGTCCTATTATTGTTGACAGTTGCCCATGCTAGCTGGGCTAATGGGAGTTGCTGTCCAACAACATCTGGAGAGCCACATAGCTGCTGCCTCCCATTTGAGTGTCATGGAATGTTGAAGAAAAAACAAACGCTCATGTGATAGGTGTCACAAGATTCATTGTCAGGAACAGAGTGGTTTGTATTGATCATAAGCTGACTTCATCAGATGCTTGAGTCCACAAAAGCTTATGCCATAATTCATTTGTTAGACTTTAGGGCGCCATTAGATTCTGATTGTTTTTCCTGCAAGATCCTACTCCTGTGGGATCTCATTATATTCCCAGTGATAAAAATTTCCTCTTCATCCATAAACAGGCATTGAAAGAGCAGGAAGCACAATCAATATCTGTGAATACAAAATAATTATTGAAAGGTGTTAAATGAAACTAGTTCGTCTTACATGATCTTGAACGTGAGCCTGGTGTGATCTGATGTAATTGTCCTACATGTTTAAAAAGCATATTTCAATCACTTTAGGCTTTCACAAGAGTTATATGTGAATACGTAACCAACAAGTAAGAGTTCAAGGGCTGCAGTGCAACTTAATTTAATCCGTGCAAAGCCTGCCACTGGGAAAGCAATCGAAGCTGCCCTTTGAAGTGAAACATACTGATCTTTTCATGGGCCTCCAACTTAAACAGATAAGTACCATGAAACACCCCAAAGATGGGAACACAGTCAGACTTGTTTTAGTTCCATAATTATGGTTGATTCTGGAGCTCGGGGCATATTTACATTGCATGTAATGTATGTATCCGCACGTCTAGCCGAGAAGTTCAAACACTTAGGCTATTGAAAACAACTCAGAGACAGCATGGGGAACAGCAGCTTTAGTATGATCAGCATCAAAGGGAATTTAGCACCAAAGGCATCTGTTGGAAAAAAAATGAAATCTACACAGCACCAACTTGCAAAATAGAGAGCTGGTGACAGGTAAGGAGAGGCTTTGGAGAGCCCCTGGTAAACAGAAGCCAGCAAGCCCTTGTGCTAGACAAATTACTTCATTAGCGTTCAGGCCCATGGCCAGAAACTTCACAGCCTGATGGGGTGGGGTATCATTCTTGAGCAGCCAGAACATAAATGCAGGTAGCCAGACCTCCTTAACATTGTTTAACTGTATAAATATCAATAAAATACATTTTTATAACATTGGAAAAGAAGGACCTAGTCCTTGTACTGTACGTTATCTCAGGGCCTTTGCACTCATTGGTTAGAGCAGAGGGAATCAGGAACAGGGTTTGCTTCTTAGTGAGCAATTGGACGGTAACACTCCCAGCTGTCTAATACTTTTCCTTTGATTGCCACAAGTTAAAGGACTAGAGAGGGTTTCCTAAAATGAAAGCTGAAAATGTAGGGAGACGTTTGGAATATTCCCCTTGTACCTATAGTATGTCGGGTTTTGATTTTGCTAATTTTGCTACATTCTTTCTCAGGATACCAGACAGCCCTTTCAGCAGAGGTCACTTTTAACCCGAGGACTGTCCTTCAACTGCCCCTTCAAATAGAGGACAGTTCTGTGTAAAGTAAGACACCTGCCCGCCTTAGTCTGCCTGCTCACGGAGCTTCCGGCTAGTCCCCTTGGCTGAATGATTTGGCGGCGGCAGCTGATTCTACAAAGCCACCTGCCAACCAAATGTTCTCGCACTGCTATGGACTAGTGATGCTATGTCGAGCACCCCGTGGCATTATGGGAAAATCAAAGCAGTTGGTGGCTGCCAGCTTCCCAACCGCTGCGACTAAAATGCAGGCGGCCTGACTAGGGCTCTGCCAGCTGTTTGAGGCGCTGCTACTCTCCTTTCTATGAGTGATATTGTTTGTTACAGGAATGGGGAGCCACACATGGACCTCCAGGCCTCTCTGTCAGGCCCATTAGACTCTTCCCAGCCCCACCTTTGCTCCCCAGGCTGCACCCCTACCTAGCTGTGCTTCACACCCGCCTTGAGTGGTTTTGCCTGTCCAAAATGCATCCTCGAACTCTGATTATGCCTCTTGCACGTGTGGATGGCCAGAGGGTGTAGAAACAAACTCACTGTACAAAGGTAAAATTTGCATCCATTGCTCAGCCTCTGGCCCTGTCTACTGCTGGCATGTGGCCCCCAGAAGGTTGCTTAGGAAGGAAAGTGATCCTCGGGCTGGAAGAGTTTCCCCACTCCTGGTCTATTAGAATTGTTTGAAAAAGAAGACATGTAGTGTATAGGAAAGGGCACTGTTTCCTTCTCAGAAGTCTGCAAGCTTGAGTGACCATTCATTCACTTGGCCGTCTCCAGAACTTCAGCTTCTCTCAAAATGGTGCTGTGAATTATCAATATCAGCCTAGCTCGTTCTTTAACCCCTGCTGTCTTCTTAAGTGGTAGTGAATGGAAAATGGCCAGAGCCTTTGGCTTAAGTTCACTTTCGCCAGGCGCAAATCATTCGTACCCGCCCCCCAGCCTGTCCGGGGAAGGCCCAAAGTCAAACCATTTTAGTCTGAGAACGCTAAACAAGAGCAGGCCAGCTTTGCTTATAAGACTGGGCTGGATCGAAAATAGCAGCCTGTGGAAGGGATTTGGTTCTAATACCAACAAATGTTTAACCAATGCACATGACCAAGCTTTTCTTGTCGGGTAAGAATAATTTTGTTTACCTTTAAAAAAAGACACTATGAAGTTTTACTGTGCAAATACACGGCTGAAATGACCCCTGCCTGAAACCGCACAATGATTGCTTCATTACAAGGGCTTATATATCCCTGCTAAAAGGAGCTTCTGTTTTGTAAAGGTTTGTAAAGGTGGAAATTATCTGAAGACAAATGTGCAAAATGCATGGGAGGTAGCATATGACTTGGGAAGTATACATGTCTATCCAAGGGTGTAGTCGTCCAGGGTCTCAGGGGGTCTTAGACCCCTTGCTTTTTTGGGAGCAGGGTCCCAGTAGGGTCAGTATGTCTCCAGGATACTACACCCCAATAAGCATGAAAGGGGAGTGTGCTAGCCACTGAGAAGAGTCTTCTAACATGCTTATTGTCCTTTCCTGATTACTAAAGCCAATCAGAGTGAAAGGAGGTCAGTCAGCCACTGAGAAGACTCTTCTCAGTAGCTAACACTCCCCTTTCATGCTGATTGGCTCCTAGGGACATCTGTTGTTATGAAAGAAGGTATTAACAAGGATCTCATTTTCAACCCATCAGCAAAAGGGGGGGAGGGGTGCAGCTGTGACTATCATAAAGGGACCCTGCACTTCTGAATTTGACACACTACTGTGTGTATCTCTGGAAGCACAAACACCTTCAGAACAGCTCCGTCCAAGGACAGTGGATATGTCAGAACTGAGATAGAAAAGAAAGGCAGGTGAGATAGGTTTGTGGGTGAATTCACAGTCATGGACTCTGAGCGTAAGCTGGAAAAGACTTGCAGGGTGGATCAGATCAAAGGTCAGCACCCTGTGACTAACATGGTAAGTCAGATGTTCCTTGAAAGCTCATGAAGATGGCATGACGTACCATAGGGGTGAGGCACCTGTGGCTGTCCAAGTTCTTGGTGGACTACAACCCCTATAATCCCTGACCACTGGCCATGCTGGCTGCGGCTGATGGGAGTTGGAATCCAACAACATCTGGAGATCTGCCGGTACCCCGTTTCTGATTACTTGTTTTCTGTCTCTGTCACCTGGCATTTAGACATATACTGCCAGATATGTTTGCTCCACTCTTAGCTATCATGTCTAACAGCCATTAGTAAACATGATCTTTTAATCTTAAATGTGCCACGAATCTCTTTGCTGTAAATCCTCCATGAATTTGCCATTAAAAAAAAAAAAGCCGTCTAAAAGTACAGCTATCATCACTGCACTTTGTAGGAAAATATTCCGTCAGCTGCGTGCTGAATGAAGACGTACATTCTTTTGTCTAACTGAAACCCACTGCCAGTCAATTTCATTGGATGACAACTGTCGAGCATTTTGAGAGAGAATGAGAATGATTTCTCAGCCTTCACGCTCTCTGTTGAGCACCTAGCCAAACTTTGCAGGCAGATGTGTGTGTAATTGACAGCAGCTTTTGGGGTGGGAGGGGGTGCAATTTAGAGCAAAGAAGCATGGGGGAGGGTGCTTAACCCTTCCTGTTGCTTCTTAGTTCCCAAACAACTCCACTGTGCTTCCCTCCCCCCCCCCACACACAACCTGGCATAATTCCAAGCATATATTTACCCTTGCATCTTTGGGAGAGGGACCTGGACTTTCTTTGCTCTAAAGTGCCCTCATCCTGGAGCCACACTTTTTTTACAGCCATCAGAGTTTAGTTAAAGGCGTCTGCATGTTGTCTTTGCTGATAGGCTCTAAGAACAACAACCCTAGTGACTGAGCCGGCTCTGCTAATCGGGGCTGGATCTCGGTTTCAGGCAGCCCACAGCAAATTGTCCTCTGGTAGGCAACCTCCTCTCTTGACGGGTAGCAGCAGCTCTGTCTCAATGAAACCACCATTTAAATTTCCCACAATTCCCCAGAATGATGCTATGCTTTGAAAAAGAGGGTGGGTCCAAGACAGGCATCAGTGGTGCTCTCTGCTAGACCATTGGAGCCCCAGTAGATACACCTTTTTCTTTGTCTTTCAGGACCAAATTCAGCTGGGGAGGACGGGATGCCTGGAACCAGCAAAGATGCCCCACATTGCCCTGGCCTTGTATTGCCTTATGAAGCAATAAAGTGATCCTCAGAAAATTTATGAGGTTTTTCTTTTTCTAGTTCCATCAATGAAGACTGCTTGACAGAATTTTCTCCAATATTTGTTGGTGGCAGCTACCATGTCCCCAACACACACACACACACAGAGAGAGAGAGAGAGAGCGAGCCTGGGAATGACACTGGGTCCAGGACACTGTGGAAGAGGCAAACTGGTGGCCAGACTCCCAACACAGTTGTTGGTGCCACTTGCAGCAACAGAAAAATGAGGAAAAAGGAAAGACGTGTTATGGCCACCGCTAATGGTGAGCCCCACCCATGCAGAATTGTTGGAAAATTTCTCCTCACCCTGGAGAAGCTATGAAACTGCTCCCCCCATTTCTCTGCCCACAAGTAGAGAATTTTGAGTCACCATTCACACACCGTTCTAATATTTTTTTTAAAAATGCCCCTTCTACAATCAGTCTGGTCTGTTGATCCTTCTCACATGTTAACATTATTAAACCCAGTCACATATTTCTGCAGCATTGCTAGGTGAGTTAATAGTCATACGCTCAGAAAGAATTGGAAGCACATTACTAGTTGGGAATTATTCTTATTTTGACGTTGTACAGTATGCTTTTTCTGTAGAAGAAATCTGCCTTGTGCAAGTTTTTTTCCCATCCCACACCACAAAAAAAGCATATGGAGCATCTGTTTCACACAACTGATGGATAACCACTCCCTAGAGCCAGTCAGTGTGGTATAATGGTTAGGATGCTAGACTATGACCTGTAAGACCAGCGTTCAAATCCCCACTCAGTCATGAAGGTCACTGGGTGACCTTGGGTCAGTCCCTGTCTCTCAGCCTAACTTACCTCCCAGGATAGTTGTGAGGATAAAATGAGGAGAGGGAGAACCATGTGTGCCATCTTGAGCTCCTTGGAAGAAAGATGGGATAGAAATGTAAGAAATAATAAATAAATAAATAAATATGCCCAGGCCCATTTTGCTTTCAACACAAACAATCCCGCTTTTGGATCACAGGTACACAAGGTAAAAATCAACACTGTCTTTCCAAAGGGTCACGTGGATTCAGGATCAGGTGGAGGACTGCCCTTCAGAGCCAGGTACGTACACACATGCTGAGGTAGGCAGCCTGCTGCCTGCGCTTCTTGCGCTGAAGGTCCTTTCAAGCGCCTGGTCTTTGATCAGGCCGGGAATGAGGTCAGAACAAATGGCAAGGCTGCAACTTGAGCAAGCAAACTAAGCCGCCACTTGCCAGCTGCATGCCACTCCATTATCTCATCCAAACTCTAGGCTATTCAAGCAAGCCAAGGCTGCGAGCTTGTTCGCTTCCTTCCACAAATCTCGCATCATCTTTGTCCTCTAGTAATCTCCAGCTTGAACTCTGAGTCCGAGAACAAAGGACCAGGGACAGTCAAGAGATTCTTGCACACTGCATTCTTGCAGACAGCAAATGGTTACTCCCTGAGCTTCAGTCATGTGAGGAGATGGGTGGAAAAAAACCTCTAGCAAAAAAGGAGCGCGTTAGCAAGCAACAAAATTTCCCAAACAAAAAACGGTAATCTAACAAATATCGGTTTTGCCTCAACAAGCAAACATGAAATTAAAAGAGAAGTAGAGGTGCATTGTTTTAGTGAGGAGCCTGCTATGGTGTCTCACTCACCGCATTTCCTTATTTACTTACAGATTTATAAACTGCTTCAGGCCCAAAAGCTGCTGAAGTGGTATGGAATAAGATACAATAAGGCCACATTTGCGCCTGACATTGAAATCAGTATGATACCCAGGGCTTTTCTTGTGACAGTACTGACTGGAGTGGAATATCAGCACTTCTGTTCTTGCTGCCCTTGGCAGCCATTTTGTGCCGGCACCCCTTTTTTTCCAATATAAGTGTACTGGCACCTCTTTCTCTTCTTTTTACCAAAAAAACACTGATTGTACCGCTGTGATCATCATGGCTTCCCCTAAAGGGTCCTGCGAACTATAGTTAAAGGAGCTGAAAGTGGTTTAACAATCCCACAGTGGCTTTCAGCACCTTGGATAGCTCCTTGAGCATTCAGACTAGAACCCGGAGCGGATTTGCTGCCCTAGTGACATCGGAGCTGCCAGTCTCCATTACAGGCATCTCTCTATCCATCCGAACAAGCGAGATGCATTATCACAGTTCAAGGGCAAAAGCACCTGAGGGTGCGAAGCAGGACTAGTGAGAGGCACAGAATGGGAAAGGCTGAGGTGCCTTTCCTTTCCCTTAACAAAACAATTGTTGTGGTGAGCCTGAATGTTTAAGGATATATCTGCATCAGCTGCTATTTGCATAGTCTCTCATGCATAAGCAGCAACCATTGCCTGTATACATTAATGCTCCAATCTAATATCCATTCATATGAGGGAAGACGCCTGTGCATGAAATGCATTGCTTGGCACGGCATGATTTTTTTAAAAGTTTTTAAAGCTGTGGGGCTGAGGCGGGGGACCAGCAGGATCAAACCTATGATGAAGCAGATGGTTTCTAAAGCCTTTCCCCATTCATTACAATATTAACATTACTATTAAATTATTAAGACTTCTATAGTAGGTTAACCTGTCAGGTACCCCTATAGAAGTAGAACATTACATATTCTGGCGACGAAAAATACTAATTAATGCCAAAGCAGGAAATTGCATCACCTGCATTATGCACACATTTGGCAGATTTAAAAGCAACCCATTTATCTCAGAACAGTGTGAAAAGGCAACTTTTACCCCCGAGTGGCATCTAAATCTTGTCACTTGACACCCATCCGGTACCTAGGAATCCTGCCGCCTGATGAATGTGCAAAACACATTCTTTGGGAAGGTCTATTTAAAATACACGGGTTTATTTATTTATTTGCAGTTTGCACCCTGTCACTTCTCAAGGACCTTTCTGCTTGCATTGGTGACACATACTAACACTGGAATGAATGCAGAGGAGCCTAGCCCTTGAGCAAAGATGGGACAGAGATTTATGAAGCATTGCGTATGGGGGGTGGGGGTGTGTGAAGAAAGCTCAGTGACAGAGCACACGTTTTACAGGCAGAAGGTCCTAGATTCAAAACCCTGGTATGCCTGGCTGAAAGGGTCACATGACAGGAAAGAACCCTCCCTGCCTAAGGCATCATCGGCACTATATACTTAAAGCACTATGAAACCACTTTAAACAGTCATGGCTTCCCCCAAAGAAGCCCAGGAATGGTAGTTTGTTAAGGGTGCTAAGAGTTTTTAGGAGACCCCTCATAGAGCTACAATTCCTAGAGTGGTTTAACAACTGATCGCTCTTCTTAAGGAGCTCTGGGAACCATAGCTGTGTACGTGGAAGAGGGGTTTCTTAACAGCTCTCAGTACCCCTTAACAAACCACGGTCCATAGGATCCTTTGGGGGAAACCATGACTGTTTAAAGTGGCATGCTGCTGCTTTAAATGTATAGCAGATGGGGCCAAAGACCCTGTGGACAGTCAGCGCAGACATTACTGGGACTAAGCTGAACTGAACTAGAGTATATAAGACAGCTGTCTATCTTCCAGAGAGCTGTATAATTTCCCCACTGGTCTGAGGCTCTAGCAGTGGGGGCTGGAGGCTCCATGTCAGTGGGGCAGAGGAATCTGCTCTGGGTTTGAGTGCAAACTTTCAAGGAGCTGTCCAAGGTGCTGGGACTAAAACCCAGAGTGGATTCCACTGCCCCACTGACATGGAGCCACCAGCGACCAGTGCACTGATAAAACTGCAACGTGCTACAAAGGGCCGTGATTCCGGTCCATAACCTTGCTGTCAAATCCACCACTGACTGAACCATTTCAGGGGTATGGATCTCTGGCAGGCCTAACTATAAACTATACTAAGCCTGAATCACTATCCCTAAACGTTGGTCCCAAAATTCAACATAGCATTAAATCACCTCCCAACACAAACATTTGCCATAAATCCATTAAGTATCTGGGGGGGGGGGGAATCTCTTTGCTGAAGAATTTGTCCAATCTCCAAACACTGAATTATGCTTTGGTTGTACAAAAGTTTAAAGAACTTTGTCACTGGGCCAAGCTGTGATGGTTAGGGTGCATCCCTTCTGTTAATATGTGTTGTCTCTAGGGTTGTAAGGAGGCAACGATTTCTGTCCCGTCCTGTGTTTGTTGTAGTTTCCTTCTGGTACAGTTTGATTTCCACTAAAGCCTGCATTATTCTTCTCGCTCTCCGCTGTGGCCAAAACAAATGTAATTAATTATGTAATTAACTTCAGTGCATTTCAATGGAAGGGAAACTTCAAAAGCAATGCAGAAAATAACAATCATTGCTGTCACGTTTACATGCTTAAAAAAAAAGATAGCCAATACCACTTACATTCGCCTGCATGAATTCCATTCCTAATCTCAGGTGAACATGCAAATTATGGCAACTTCTGCTCTCATTTCCATTTCTGACAGAGTTCTTTGACATCTCTTTCTGTTTCCACAAATTATTACACTTGTTTCAGTTTTACCTGTTAATTTAGATACTAAAGTTGTTAGAAGTTGGCAAAACGCTCTTATTAAGTTTGTCTTTCAGGACAAACACCATCAGCTAAGTGGCCATTTGCTTTCCAAAACAATCTGCAGCTTTTCCTATGCCTCTTGAGTAGCCTGTGGTGGAAGAGTGGTAGAAGATGCTATCCTGTCACCAGTGTTGAAATCAGATTCAACTACCAGTCCAGTCGACTTCTAATAATGATGATGGTGGGGGACTCCATCTTGTCCTTTGCTTCAGACAGCAAAATGGTTAGATTATTCTCTGAAGAAGTAAAGATCCGTGTCAGAACATTTTAAACATACTCAGAAAAATACAGTTTCAAATATGCTTTGTAGGGGTAGGGGTGGGGGTGGGGGAGGGGGAGGAGAAACCATGGTCGCATCCACACCATACATTTCAAGCAGTATTAAACCACTTCAACAATTATGGCTTCCTCCAAAGAATCCTGGGAACTGTAGTTTGTTGAGGGTGCTGAGAGCTGTTGGGAGATGCCTATTCCCCTCCAAGAGCTACAATTCCTAGAATTCCCTGGGAAGAAGGATTGATTGTTAAACCCCTCTGAGAATTGTAGCTCTGTGAAGGGAATAGGGGTCTCCTAACAATTCTTTTCATCCTTACCAAACTGCAGTTCACAGGATTGTTTGGAGGAAGCCATAACTGTTAAAGTGGCATAATAGTGCTTTAAATGTAAGGTGCAGATTTGGCCCATATGAATTAAACAGGATTATCCAAAATTCTGTTGTGGACCCTTTTTCATCCACATCTCACCATCCTTAAGTTACAGAAACATTTCAGTTACTCCAATTATTGGATGTCTCTTTAATGGTTACGATCTGATATAACATGTGCGTTCTTAGAGAATGTTGCCCCTGTGGCAACTGAACTGTAATAATTCAAAGGCCAACACTTTATAGACTGTGTCGAAGCTAAAAACAGCACATAGAGGCATCAGGTCACCAAGTGTCTCCAAACCAAACGAGTGCTTTTCACTTCCATCATCATGCTAATGCAACTCAGGGCTTAAATATCATTTTGAAAGGCCAGAGGCCACAACATGATGCTAACCCAGTTTATCTTGGGGCTACATTTGACCTGATTTTCTGTTCACCTGTTCAGAACAACAAAAAGAACTGACAAGTGATAAAGATTCTGCCTATCAGCCAGATCTTCCTAAGGAACAAATGAATAAACCTCAAGTTCAATATGTATTTGTTTATTTGGGCAGCCAGATCCTTGTGCACCAGGCTAAAGTACAGTTGAATGTGAACACTTGCACAGCTAGCACACCATAGCTGCCACTGTTGATCAATACTATGCCGGCTTGGCAAACCATCTCTGTGACAATAACTGCAGCTAGTACCTAAGACCTCCAAACTACTCTTTATAGATTTGCTTCTATATTTGGACTTGCTTAATCCTCCAGTTGCCTTCATTTCCATCCAGATCTTCCCATGACGATTCCTGCTGGCACGTGGAAGGGAATATTAATGAGTAAGATGCCTTCATGGTAAGGGTTTGAAAACTCCTCTCAGCCCCAAAACCTCCTCAAGACTGTTTGAATAGTCACAAAAAGATTGCAAAAAGTGAGTAGAGTAGAAAATCCCTTTCCTGTCAACCCTACCAACCACCAACCCCAATTCTCCCCAGGATTGATGTGTGGGACCTTTGGCTCTCCATATGTTGCTAAACTACAGTTCCGTTCATCCATTAGGTATGCTTGCTGGGACTGATGGGAGTTGTAGTTCAGAAACATCTGGAGGTCCAAAAATTCCACACCCCTGCCCTGGAAGAAAGCTACAACAGCCGTGTTAGAGACATGGGGAGCCTTGGAAACCTGCATTTCCCAGGGAACCCTGAGCTGCTGGGACACAGGGAGGGTAGGGATAGCTGAATCTGTCAAGTTCAGTTTTTCTCATTTTTAACGATCAGTCCCTCGTCCCAGGGAACTCTGGGAAGTATGAGGGGAATAGGAGTCTCCAAACAACTCTCAGCGCCCTTAAAAATCTACATTTCTCAGAATGCTTTGGCGGAAGCCATGACAAAGTAGTCTAATAGTGCTTTAAATACATAGTGCAGATATGGCCGTAAAGGAGAACAAACAATGCCACTTCCTGTATTCTAATACAACTGCCACCCTATTGTTCAAACATATTGGTCAAGGAAATGAATTAAAAGGATTCCCTCTAATATTGACAGAACTCTCTGCGCTGAAGTCTCAAGTCACAAGCCCTATGGCATCCGGGACAGGGAAGGACTCCAGGACACAATCTTTTTGAAACTCCACTGTATTGATATATATCTGTATCTGACTAATCACACTTATTGCACTCTGAGGGAAAACAACACCCTGTCCATTTTCACTTTACATATTCATTGCCGCCCTGGGCTCCTGCTGGGATTTTACCTCCTATCTCCACCTTTTTCCCCTTTTCCTTTTTTTTTTTTATCGTTAAGAGCTAGATGGTATGTTCAATATTATTACTGAACATATATCATTTGGTGTGTGTGTACAGCTTTTTACCATGATTTATTTGTTATTAAAGATATTGATGATAATGTATGTTTGATTTTAAAATAATTTTTAAAAAGCATTAAAAACAAAAACAAAATCAGGATACATGATCAGTCAGGGTCACTGAAAATGCTTGAGTGTGAAGAAACAAAAACAATTATGTAAAACAAAAACTGGAAGCAGAAGTGAAATAAGATTATGCAACTTTGCCATACTACAAAACTCTTAGAAATCTGCAGTCCAAGAATTGGCTGGTTAACCTATACCAATGTGTGAAATTTCCTACTTCCTCATCTCCAGATTGGTCGCCATGTTTAATAACTCTTTCTGGCCTTATGATATGTCATGAAGAAAGCTTCACTTCCTTAACTGACCTCTTCCACGTATTCATTCTTTGAGGCCACAATCATATACACTCTTACCTGGGAGTCAGTCCAGTTGAACTCAATGGGACTTTCTTCTGGATTATTCTGCCAGTTACCATTTCTTGGCCCATTGTCTACATCAACCACTCCCTACAGTCCCCCTGCATTTGATCTCCCAGGCTACACCTCAGCCCAACTGTTCTACATTTTAATTGTATGTTCCCTTACCTTAACCAAGCTGAGTGGTGTACACTCCACTATGGAAACTTTGGTCCCAGAACTTCTGGAATGTTTGGGATTCATACCAGCTCACCCAATCCATGAGAAACTCCACTGCTACAATCATGATACAATTATTGTAATGACATTGGATTTGCTAAAGATTGCTTCCTGACATTGGACTTGAATTCTAGAGAATATTCCTGTAAATTGTTCCTCCTATTAAAAATGACAGCTTGAGAAGGATTTATACCAGGGATGTGGAACTTTTGACCCTCCAGACGCTGCTGGACTCCAACTCCCATCATACCTGACTGTTGACCAAGTTGGCTAAGGCTGATGGGAGCTGGAGTCCAACAACATCACATTCTCTGTCCCTGATTTAGAACATTAGAATTTTCATCCATAGCTGAGCCCATTTGCCCATCAACACCAATTAATGTGACAAGGTCCTGAGGATCTCTCTGTTTTAACCTGAAGGGTTTCCACATGGCAAATGAAACTACACTCACCGTTCCAAAGCACAGCTTCTCAGTTGACATTATATGGTAGCCCAGAGCAAAATATACCTTAACTTTGAAATAGGAGCTGATATTAAAAATAACCCCACATCGGTTGTAAACAGAGAACCCAACTAAGAAGAGTTTTAATGTTTTCTGCCAGACCTCTACAGCGTGTTTGGTTACAAGAACATACATTGCTACATCTTGGGGAAAATTTGTTTCAGCAAGGAGGTCATTAAAAGAAAAACAACTGATGTGCAAAAAAAAAATCTTAATGCTAGGAAAATAACGTCATATATTTAGTCAGAGTCACAAGACACACACAGAAAGCAGATAGTGAGAAGTAGCCAAAATTCCTCAAGAGGAAGAACTTTGGCAGTGCTATTTTCTGAAAGGGCTGCTCAAAAAGTGGTTTTTCTTCTTAAAGATCAAACTCCTTCCTTTCCTTCTTTCCTCCCTTTAGTACATTATACCCCAAAGCAAGCAAGATGTATCAAAGAAAAGGACTTATATCTGTGAAGAGGAAGGTGGCTAACCAATTAAAGAAATCCTGGTGAATTAACTACGATATTTGTTTGCCCATCAATACCAAGCCTGGCTTATTGTGGCTCGGCTGTTTTTTACTTCGTTATAGTGAGTAGAGGCTGGTCCATTGGGGCAAATGAGGTGCTGCCCTAGCCAACCCCAATTTGCCCTCAGTAAGCCTCCACCTGCCTGTCTACTTTACTTACCAACCAGTCCAGGGGGTGGCCTTGGCTGTCAGCTTGCTCCTCCTCAGTGTCAGTGTTGCCCTTGTGGGACTCAGCAGGGAAGAGGATGGGGACAAAACTAGAATTAGTTGACTCTTGTTGCCATCGGCTCTCACTGCCTCGGCTGTTAGCTCTGGCTCCACCTACTGTTGGTCTCCCTGTCTTCCACCCAACTAGTCCCAACGGGCACCAGCCACCACCGATTATAGTGTATTGTTGTGGTGTATTCTGTCTGAATTGTATTCTTTTACCTAGATGCATTTTAGCATTGTTAAACCAATTTGGACGAGCAGAATAAAAATATTTTAAATTCGTCAAAGAACCATGTTAGTCTTGGTCAATCAGTAGAATCAGAGGTGAACAGACCACAGACTTCTTGCCAGGCAGAAAAGACATACAGATGGAACTAAAGAAGGAGGTATCTCTGGGCACATTTTGAACCTAGGAATTTGATTTTGTACCAGAACTGAACTGAGGTCACAGTCCTGAGTTGCACCCTTTCTTCCGCACAGCAGCCTAATTTAGGTGAGGGGAAACCATTTTGTTGTTGCTGTTGTCGAACTAGGCCTCCAATCCCCTTGCTGGTCTCCTGCAAATCACTCTAGGGGACCTCTTTATTGAGCATTCATCCTGACAGAGCTTGTGCGGAGGTTAGATTAGAGCCAGCCTTTACTGAGCATTCATTCTGATTTGTCTGTGGGATGTTTATATGTCTTCCCATTGGTCATTTATTCATCCCACACTTCTCAATGCATTTCCCTATCGTTTTCCAAAGCACAAGAAGTCTGTGTGTGGTTTTTTTAAGTGGGTTTGTTATGCTAGAGCGGCAGAGCTCTTTAATCCCATGGAAAAGCCATAGCTCAGTGACAGAGCATCTGCCATGCACGCAAAAGGTCCCAAATTCAATCCCTGGCATTGCCAGGGAGGGCTGGGAGAGACTCCTGCCTGAAACCCCGGGGAGTTGCTGCCAATCAGTGTAGACAATTCAGAGCTAGATGAACCAATGCTCTGACTGAGTATGTCAGGTTCCTCTGTTCCTATGCTTAATCCACTTAAATCCCTTCCACAAACTACTGACAGTCTGGAGGCACCTCCAGAGATCTATCAGTAAACCTACCTTTTGCCCTCCCCTGGATTAATCAATAGATTATACAAGTATTTGCATGTGAATAAAAACAATGGTTCTGCAGCAAAAAGCATTCTTTCCTTGATTGCAGAACTCAGGCCACAGGAGCAGGATGCAAATTTGCCCCTGGGCACATTGAGACGGTGGGTGGCTGAGGTCTCACTGGCACTGCCCTCTGCAGCGGCACACCTGGACATGCCCAGAATGGTTTAACAACCAACCCCTCTTCCCAGGGAACTCTGGGGATTGTAGCTCTGAGAGGGGAATAGGGGTCTCCTAACAACTCTCAGCCTTACGAGAGAGAGCCTTTTCAGCTGTGGCCCCCAAGCTTCGGAATATCCTACCCCAAGAAGTCCACTCTGCTCCCTCCCTGATGGTTTTCCGGAGACTTCTGAAAATGATCTTGTTCCAGAGGACATTTGGGAGAGACTGAGGGTAGAGCCTTCTATGTTCATTTTTACCTCTGTAGTCCCTTCAGTACCACTCCCTATATATATGTATATATATGTGTTTGATTTTATTGTAAGCCGCCCTGAGTGCCCTATTTTAGGGTAGAAGGGCAGGATAGAAAGATTTCAAATAAATAAATAAATAATAAACTACGTTTCCCAGGATTTTTTTTAGGGGAAACTATAACTACTTCAAGTGATGTGATACTGCTTTAAATATATAGTGCAGATGGGGCCTTGTTTGCAGGGGGATTAGAAGATGTTGGCTATTTACTGAGCATTCACTCGGATTTGTTTGCAGGGAGGTTAAATGATGTTGCGTCAAAGCGAGCATCCCGTACCTTTCCAATGCATTTTCCGGTCACTTTCCTTATTGCAAATCTGCTGGATCAGACCAAATGTTCATCTAGGCCAGCATCTGCTTCCCACTATGCCCAACCAGACACCTTTGTTTGACCAGTTTAACTCTGCTGCATAAAACAAGAAGGCTTGACGGCAACACCCCAGCATCTCATATTCCAGGCTCCAGCCTCTTTGGTGCCTGTGGGCACATGTGGAATTCTGAGAAAGTGTTGTGGGTGCTGGTCATAAAATGACTGCTGCAGGGCATGGAAAAGGAAGAAAGTAAAAATAGGTTGTTTTTTTTTAATACATATGGCAGCCACTATTAAATGGCAGATCACATCTTTCTCCATGGGCTGACCTATAATAATCACAGATCCAGCACTTGTTGGCACCACCACGGCACAAAACAGACCCTCAGAACGAACCCTCATGATTTTTGCAAGGAATCTTCCCCAAACCCCCAACAAACTAAAGCTGACTTTGATGTCCATGGACTGCATTGTAAAAGTCTTCAATCTGGTGCTTGCCAGAACCAACATGGCACTGAGGTATGGATCTTCATACATCTTTGGGATTTTTTACATGGGGGAGGGCAGTGGCAGCTTTAAGCACCTTGGACAGCTACTTAAAAGTTGAGACAAACCCAGAGCAGAGTCCCCTGCCCCACTGACATGGAGCCACCAGTTCCCCCTGATGGGGGTGGGGGTCACCATGTCCTTCATCTCTGTCAGTCAGATACGTTGGTCTGGCCCTGTTGCCAAAGAACTACTGATACCGGAGAGAATTCTGGGGCATTTTGAAGGCAACCCCTTCGTTCACACGGGACAGTGGCAAGGCCTGTTGGGCCTCATTGTCAGACTGAATGAACTGAGAATCCGTGTAATACACTCCTAATACTCACCTGTGATTGCACGTTCACGAATTAGATGAATAAACCTTCAGGGAAATGTGTCTGCTGTGACTGATCTAGAAAGTCATCAAGGAACCCCTGAAACATCTTCTGAGGAACCCCAAGGTTTATGAAACGCAGTTTGAAAACTTACCACAACAAACCTTAGGAACTTCAGGTTGATGAGGATACAAAGAGTTCTCTAAGAGAGACCCATAGCCCTCCTCAAAGGACTACAGTTCCCACAATTCTGTGATCAGGCAATGACGGTTAGACCAGTTTAAGTCCACTTCAGGACTAGAACCCTCAGTTGCCCCATGTAGTAAGCCACCAGAGCTTTGGCTTGGAGCGTCTTTTGGGGCAGTGAAGAATGCTCTGAATTGGCTCCAGCTATACCCAGGTTGCCAACTGGGCTGCCACAGAAAAGGCTATAGAGGGCTTCCAGTTTGGGATGGGGCTCTGCCTGAGGGAAATGCTCTAAGAACATAAGAACATAAGAAGAGCCTGCTGGATCAGGACAGTGGCCCATCTAGTCCAGCATTGTCGGAAGGCAGAGCTGGGGTCCCAATCCCGGGGAGCTGGATCCCGGAGAGTTGGGAGAAGAGTATTCGGATGGATGGCAGAGGGAAGGGGAAGGAACTTCCCCCCTTTGGAGCGAAGACGAAACAGAGGAACTGCCAGTGATAAGGTCGCTTAGCAACGGGGAGCCTGAGCCCTCCCTGGACATTCTCACGCCTCCCCCTCTTTCAGGCTCAGAGCAAGAGGGGGAAGAGGGAGGGCTGCTCACAGCCGAAAAGCGGGGAGGCAGTTTACCATCAGCCCCTCCCCTATCCCCCATCGTGGAATCGGAAACTTCAGAAGAGGAGGGGGTGATGCTTCCCCCCTCACCGCGCACACGCAGACAGCTGAAAAGACAGGAGAGAAGGGGGGGAAGGCGGGCAGTACCTGAGGGGCAGTTAAGGAGGAGCGAAAGATTGCGCGCCCGTTTGGCCCCTTCTTAAAGAACAGGCGGGAAGAAGTCCCTTGCTCTGTCAACTTTCTCCCAATGCCGCAGGACCTGTATCCCTGTATTGATTCATGAGAAAACGCAGTCTTTGTTTGGACATTACCCTAATAAAACACGAATTAACTACAGCCGTTGGTCTGGTTCCTGAGTCACATCCTGGGCCTGACAAGCATCCTGTTCTCACAGTGGCCAACCAGGTGCCTGGAGGAAGCCCGCAAGCAAGACCTGAGTGCAAGAACACTCTCCCCTCCTGAGGCTTCCGGCAACTGGTTTTCAGAAGCATGCTGCCTCTGACTAGGGTGGCACAGGACAGCCATCACGGCTAGTAGCCATTGATAGCCCTGTCCTCCATGAATTTGTCTAATCTTCTTTTAAAGCCATCCAAGCTGGCGGCCATTACTGCATCTTGTGGGAGCAAATTCCATAGTTTAACTATGCACTGAGTAAAGAAGTACTTCGTTTTGTCTGTCCTGAATCTTCCAACATTCAGCTTCTTTGAATGTCCATGAGTTCTAGTATGATGAGAGAGGGAGAAGAACTTTTCTCTATCCACTTTCTCAATGCCATGCATAATTTTATACACTTCTATCATGTCTCCTCTGACCCACCTTTTCTCTAAACTAAAAAGCCCCAAATGCTGCAACCTTTCCTCGTAAGGGAGTTGCTCCATCCCCTTGACCATGATGTGTTTCTGTGCATTCTTTGGCTTTCCCCCTTGGTTTGAGCCTTCTGGCACAACACCTGGCTCCTCAGCTCTCCTCTGACAGTAGCTGACAGCTCTGTCCTGATGGTCAGACATTCCTACTTTCCAGACAAAGGAAGGGAAGGGCCATAGCTCAGTGGTAGCACATCTGCTGTGCATGCAGAAGGTCTCAGGTTCATTCCCTGGCATTTCCAGGTAGGACTGGGCAAGATCTCTGCCTGAAACCCTCAGGAGCCACTGCCGGTCAGTGCAGACAATACTGAGCTAGATTAGCCAATGCTGTAACTCTGTATAAGGCAGCTTTCCATGTTGCTGTGTATAAGCAGGGTCAGTGATGTAGTGGTCAGAGTGCTGGACTTAGGCAAGGGACTAAGGGTGGAGGAGAAAATGAGTTCAGTTCACATTTAGTCAAAGTCAAGGAAGCTCTTAGAGGCAAAAAGTCTTCCTTCAGAAAATGGAAGTCTTGTCCAAATGAAGAAAATAAAAAAGAACACAAACTCTGGCAAAAGAAATGCAAGAAGACAATAAGGGATGCTAAAAAAGAATTTGAGGAGCACATTGCTAAGAACATAAAAACCAACAACAAAAAATTCTATAAATACATTCAAAGCAGGAGACCATCTAGGGAGGCGATTGGACCCTTGGATGATAAGGGAGTCAAAGGTGTACTAAAGAACGATAAGGAGATTGCAGAGAAGCTAAATGAATTCTTTGCATCTGTCTTCACAGTGGAAGATATAGGGCAGATCCCTGAACCTGAACTAACATTTGCAGGAAGGGATTCTGAGGAACTGAGACAAATAGTGGTAACGAGAGAGGAAGTTCTAGGCTTAATGGACAATATAAAAACTGACAAATCACCGGGCCCAGATGGCATCCACCCGAGAGTTCTCAAAGAACTCAAATGTGAAATTGCTGATCTGCTAACTAAAATATGTAACTTGTCCCTCGGGTCCTCCTCCGTGCCTGAGGACTGGAAAGTGGCAAATGTAACGCCAATCTTCAAAAAGGGATCCAGAGGGGATCCCGGAAATTACAGGCCAGTTAGCTTAACTTCTGTCCCTGGAAAATTGGTAGAAAGTATTATTAAAGCTAGATTAACTAAGCACATAGAAGAACAAGCCTTGCTGAAGCAGAGCCAGCATGGCTTCTGCAAGGGAAAGTCCTGTCTCAGTAACCTATTAGAATTCTTTGAGAGTGTCAACAAGCATATAGATAGAGGTGATCCAGTGGACATAGTGTACTTAGACTTTCAAAAAGCGTTTGACAAGGTACCTCACCAAAGACTTCTGAGGAAGCTTAGCAGTCATGGAATAAGAGGAGAGGTCCTCTTGTGGATAAGGAATTGGTTAAGAAGCAGAAAGCAGAGAGTAGGAATAAACGGACAGTTCTCCCAATGGAGGGCTGTAGAAAGTGGAGTCCCTCAAGGATCGGTATTGGGACCCGTACTTTTCAACTTGTTCATTAATGACCTAGAATAAGGAGTGAGCAGTGAAGTGGCCAAGTTTGCTGACGACACTAAATTGTTCAGGGTTGTTAAAACAAAAAGGGATTGCGAAGAGCTCCAAAAAGATCTCTCCAAACTGAGTGAATGGGCGGAAAAATGGCAAATGCAATTCAATATAAACAAGTGTAAAATTATGCATATTGCAGCAAAAAATCTGAATTTCACATATACGCTCATGGGGTCTGAACTGGCGGTGACCGACCAGGAGAGAGACCTCGGGGTTGTAGTGGACAGCATGATGAAAATGTCAACCCAGTGTGCGGCAGCTGTGAAAAAGGCAAATTCCATGCTTGCGATAATTAGGAAAGGTATTGAAAATAAAACAGCCGATATCATAATGCCGTTCTATAAATCTATGGTGCGGCCGCATTTGGAATACTGTGTACAGTTCTGGTCGCCTCATCTCAAAAAGGATATTATAGAGTTGGAAAAGGTTCAGAAGAGGGCAACCAGAATGATCAAGGGGATGGAACGACTCCCTTACGAGGAAAGGTTGCAGCATTTGGGGCTTTTTAGTTTAGAGAAAAGGCGGGTCAGAGGAGACATGATAGAAGTGTATAAAATTATGCATGGCATTGAGAAAGTGGATAGAGAAAAGTTCTTCTCCCTCTCTCATAATACTAGAACTCGTGGACATTCAAAGAAGCTGAATGTTGGAAGATTCAGGACAGACAAAACGAAGTACTTTTTTACTCAGCGCATAGTTAAACTATGGAATTTGCTCCCACAAGATGCAGTAATGGCCACCAGCTTGGACGGCTTTAAAAGAAGATTAGACAAATTCATGGAGGACAGGGCTATCAATGGCTACTAGCCGTGATGGCTGTGCTGTGCCACCCTAGTCAGAAGCAGCATGCTTCTGAAAACCAGTTGCCGGAAGCCTCAGGAGGGGAGAGTGTTCTTGCACTCAGGTCCTGCTTGCGGGCTTCCCCCAGGCACCTGGTTGGCCACTGTGAGAACAGGATGCTGGACTAGATGGGCCACTGGCCTGATCCAGCAGGCTCTTCTTATGTTCTTATGTTCTTATGTTCTTAAAGGCTACCTAATTCGTACTCTCACCAAAAAAAATTAAACTGAAACACAGCCATCCATCAAAATTTGCTGTCCTCTGAATTTTGCAATGAAGGTCTCCAACCAAAAATAATGCATACAAAATGGATATACTAGGGGAAAGTATACATAAATCCATACTTCTGTAAAAATAACATGCAGACATGCATTATATTAGGGAAAAGTGCTTGCAAAAATATTTACGTTAGGCAAAATTGCAGACAAAACTGTGTCCGTTAGGAAAAACATGCACTAAAATGCTGATAAATTTTCATGAGGATTTAAAAACAAAGAAATAGATTACAAACTGATGCAGAAATGCTGAGAACTGAACTTAAGATCGGAAAAATTAGAGAGAGAAACTGACACCGACAGTTTAACCCAGCCCTTAAAAGGGACATGGGTTCAAATCTTCACAGAGCAACAAGGTTTGGTAAGTGACTTGGGCCAGTCTCTCCCACTCACCCTCCCTCCCAAACCAACAAACAGGATTGTTGTGAGGATAAAAAGCGGGGGGGGGATCACCATGAGTCACCTTGAACTCTTTGGAAGAAAGGTGAGATAATGTGTAACCAATAATAAAATATCCCCAGTGTCTGTGTAACGCCTAAACAAGAGCAATAAAAGCACAGAGCAAGCTTGGAGCCAGTGCACATGCTGTGCCGATCACGCAGCTGGCTTCCTGTACACTCCTCAAGATAAAATTACCCTGACTGCTATTGATCTAGGAGTGTTGAAAGCTCAAGCCAATTCGGTCATCCATCTCTGCAAATAAATTCTCTTCCTGTGAATGCCAAACTGAAACAAAAAAATAAAAAAGCTGGGCCTCCACGACAATCCAATAAAACCTCATTTGCCCTGGACCTCCATTAGTTGTGCTATCCTTTCTTCTAAACGAGCATGTGTCATGGCCTTAAGGCTGAGCTACAGATCAATTGCAATTACCGTTGACCATATTTACACTCAAAGCTGCTCCTAACTGGTTCGCGTCTACTCGTTTTCTTTTGTTTTCTTTGCACAACATTTACCCGGTACTGATTTTCCGCAAAGAAAACAAGCATGACACTCGTGAAACTTCATATTTCAAAACTGAATCAGTCCTTTTGGGGAAAACAAAAAAAAAAATGGACAAACAGGTTTGGAAAAAATGCTGCAAGCGCCTCAAAACCTAGAAGTCTTATAAGGTAGGTATGTTGTTCTGCTGCGCCCATTGCTACTCGCTCTCTTTGCCACTCAGCCGCCAGCAATGCTGTATCTTCTGCACAATTCTTTTGTTGGGGTTGACAGGAATGAAGAGCTATAGAAATCTAAAGTCTTACAACTGCAAAACCTATTGCAGAAGGTCCAAGTGAAATTTGTTATTATTTATCCAGCATGACAAAGTGCAGAGGTGAGGAACCTCAGGCCTGACGGCCAAATGCTACCCTCCAGTCCTCTCAATCTGTCCCTCGGGACACTCCTCAGTCAACGCCCCCCTCCTCCGTCACACCCCTTCTTATCAGGCCACAACCCTCACCGGCCCTGCTCCATGCTCTCCTCAAGGACTTTTGCCTGGCTGCAGTGTGTCCATGAACTGTGACAATGCCTCTTTGCTTGCCTAGATGGAGAAATGTGTGTGTAGAGGCATCTGACTTTTTCATGGCTGGAATGTAGCCTCCTGTACAAAGCAGTGAAGGCTAGTGGCTCCAATGTCCGTGGGGCAGTGAATCTGCCCCAGTTTTTAGTCTGAACTTTTAAGGAGCTATCCAATGTGATGAAAGCTGAAAGCACCTTGGACAGCTCTTTGAAAGTTCAAACTAAAACCCAGAGTGGATTCACTGGCCCACTGACACCGGAGTCACCAGCCTTCACTGGTACAAAGGTAAGAGTCGTATCGGAAGGCTGAAGGATACTGTGGATGAAATCATGTTTTTGACTGTAACTGTTTTTAGAATGTTTTTTCTTATTGTTTCCACGTGTGTTTTTTATTGTGGATGTGTGCCACCCTGAGCTCCTTTGGAGGAAGAGTAAGGTATAAATTCAATTAATTAGTTAGCTATTAATAATAATCGGTTGCTCCACTCACTTTAGTCCCTGATTCTGCCCACATGCAGCCCTCAGAAGGCTATCCTAGGAAACAGAAGAACATCCAAAGAGCCTGCTGGATCAGGCCAATGGCTCATCTAGTCCAGCATCCTGTTCTCACAGTGGCCAACCAGATGCCCATGGGAAGCCTGAAAGCAGGACCTGGGTGCAAGAGCACCCTCCCCTCCTGTGGTTTCCAGCAACTGGTATTCAAAAGCATGCTGCCTCTGACCATGGAGGCAGAGTATAGCCATTGTGGCTCATAGCCATCCATAGCCTTATATTTCGTGTATTTGTCCAATCCTCTTTTAATGCCATCCAAGTCCATCAATGCCTCCTGCAGGAGTTAGTTCCATAGTTTAACTATGCGCCGTGTGAATCAATCAGTCCAATCCAATCTAAAATCTTATGGCAAAATGCTACCTTTAAGATAGGTCCAATGGGTCTATACTTTGAGTAAAACATAGCTTTGTTTTACTTAGGTCCATTCATTTCAATGAGTCTTCTCTGAATGAAAGTTGGATACAATCCACAGACTGCAGAAAGCTTCCAGTTGGCAACAGTTCCCAGCAGCATGCAGCTGGTGTGGAAAATTGCATGTTTTCCTGACACGGGACTAAAAAATAAAAATGGGCCTCTCATTATTGACCCTGCTGCCTAGCAAATTGCGACAGTCCCAGAAAGAGCCTGCACAAAAACCTGGAGGATGTTTACAAAGAATGATAATAGGGTGTGTTGTGTGGCATTTTATTACTCATATCCTTTTTACTTACTAAGGGAGAGAAAACCATCTTTATTTTAAGGTCGTTGAGCACTGCGTGTTTTATTCTGTCTGCAACCTAGAGGGTGGCACTGTGTAAACATTTATTTTTATTTCTTAATTACCCGGGGGTTGTAGCACCTGTTTCAGAGTCAGTGGGATCACAGTCTCCAGCCACATCCGTGCCATGCATTTAAAGCACTATCATACTGTTATGGGTTTGGGGCTGAGATAGATGATTTCTGGGAGTCCAGTCAGACTCTGATTTGGAACCCTGCACCTGGAGGTGAGAAATCTGCTCTGCTGGCCAGCTCTCCCTTTGTTAGTCTGATAGAGTGGCCAGGTGAGTTAATGGGCCTATTAAATGCCCATTAACTAGTGAATGAGTCAGGGAGATCCTATTGTTACTGAAAGTCTTCAGGAGAGCCCCCTCCCTTTCCTGAGGCGAAGGAGAGGTTTAAGTCTGGAGTAGAGGGAAAGAGAAAAAGGCTGGGGACTGAAGGCAGGCAGAGGGGCTGACACTCTGCACCCTGACTTTACAGTATCTCCTGTAAGTAAAAATGCAAGATCTATTGGACTGCTGATGCCTTAAACCCCTCCATCCTGCAACTTAAAACCATTAGACCTAGTCCTACCCTCTGGGGCAGCAGTGAACAAATCTGTACCCTCCTCTATGTGACAGCCCTTCAGGTACTTAAAGAGTGCAATCATGTCACCCCTCAGCCTTCTCTTCACCAGACTGAACATGCCAAGTTGCTTCAACCTTTCCTCATAAGACTTGTTCTCCATACCGGCTATCATCCTCTCGTCGCCCTCCCAAAAGAAGAATGCTCCCTGATCTCCTTTTGTTTCCTAGGATGAAAACCTCCTGGCCTGCGACTGCATCCCTACCAACCAAAGATGCAAGGCAGGAATGGGGCACCTGTGGCCCTCCAGATGTTGTTGGACTGTAACTCCTATTAGGCCCAGACAGCATGGCCAACAGCCAGGGATGATGGGAATTGTAGTACACCAATATCTGAAAGGCCAAAAGTTCCCCTTTCCTGATAAACACAGTTAATATTGATTTACATTAATTTTGAATATATTATTATTATTGTACAGAGAAGGTCTATAGCTCAGTGGTGGAGCATCTGCCTTGCATGAAGAAGGTCCCAAGTTCAATCCCTGGCTGGGAGAGAACCCTGGAAAGCTGCTGCCAGTCAGTGTAGACACTACTGAGCTAGATAGGCCAACCGTCTGATTTGGTAGACGGCAACTTACTGTGTTCCTATGTTTGTTCCTATGTTTGTTCCTATGTTCGTAACGAAGGAAAAACTGAAGCTAATGGGTCCCACTCAGTTCAGTTTTCATTAACTGCAAAACAAATGCCAAGCATAATCATATATTTTCATTACCTCATCCATCATTCATTTGGGCCCCATCTGCACTATACATTTAGAGCAGTATCATACCACATTAAGCAGTCATGGCTTCCCACAAAGAATTGTGGGAGGTGTAGTTTGTGACAGGTGCTGAGAGCTGTTAAGGGACTCCTGTTCCTCACACAGAGCTCCAATTCCCAGAGGCACGTAACAAACAATCCCTCTTCTGAAAGAACTAGGAGAATTATAGCTCTCTCCCATTGCTATCAATATGTTGATTACAACCAATCTTCCATATGCCCTATCTTCTGTTTTGCACAGGGAACTGTGCAGAAGCACTATTATTTCCTGGGCTCCTGTTGGGAGGAAGGGAGGGATATAATAACAATAATAATAATAAATTATTATTATTATTATTATTATTTGAATTTGTCCCTCCCTGTCCCCCCAAAGAAGGGGTGAGAAGAGTCCATCCACACAAACCTTTCATAGTCCATATTTAGAGAGTTGCTGGCAACAAAGAGGCACTCAGAACAGAGGGATTTGTATAGTCGGTAAAGTTTTGCCAAATGGGATAGAATGATTCAGGATTCTCTAGGGTTTTTTTTAATTCAGACTTGATGTGTTAGTTTTTCAGCAACAGCTATTTTCCATACACACCTATACCATAAAGTAGTGTCTGAGTATTTTAAAGTCTTCCAGTATTTTGAAGACAGACAAATGTGTTGTCATAAAAAGAAAGGTTATTATTGTTACTTGTTAAATTTATATCCGCACCTTCCTCCAAAGGAGCCAAGGGCAGCAAACATGTCAACACTAAAACAATACAAGTCAAACTTCTAAAAACAGCCTTCTAAAAACAATTAGAAGCAACTTCTAAAAGCAATCACCTACTCTCAAACTAGTAATTTCAGGGTTGCCAGAGGAAGGACTTTCCGCCATCAAATGCCTAGGTAAACAGGAATGCCTTCGATTTAATGTCAATATCAGAACCTTCATATAAAGATAGCAGTAACAGTTGTGGTATGAAGTTAATAGATTCTTCCATAACATTAGAAATTTCCTGCTGAACACTATAGCAAAAGTCAGCAACCTTCAGGCAGGCCCATCAGAGGTGGAAAATTGTACTTCTTCTGTACCCACATTCATACCAGCAGTCCCTTGGAAACCCAGAGGTCATATACAAGGGTTGAAGTTCCACTTTCAATGGTACTTGTTCCTACATACACATGGTCTCTTAAGCATTATTCTAAAACTGAAAAGCAGAAATAGTTTGAAATAACCATTGGTTTTCTTTCCACATTTTGGGATTGATACTCAAGTAGCATTTGTATAGCCTTTCCATATTTATCCAGTGTCATATCCACTTTGAAAACAGAAATCCCTATGTAGGATAATAAAGAGAATTCTACATTAGCAACCTGTTTGTCAACATTTATTTATGAAAGTATTTGTATACCACCCTCTCATAAAACATTAGAGCAATGTACAGCAATATAAAACACACACACCAAATAATTAATGGCGGCTGGTGCCCATTGGGCCTGGTAGGGCTGAAGGCAGGGTGCCCAACAGTAGGTGGAGTCAGAGCCAATCACAAGCAGAGCCAACCATTTCTGATGTTGTCCCCTTCTTCCTCCCTGTTGAGTTCTACAAAGGCAACAATAACACCAAGGAGTAGGTGGAAGATGGCAAGCAGTTCCACCACCCTGATGATGATGTACTGCCTTCAAGTCGATTCCGAATTATGGCAACCCTATGAATAGGGTTTTCGTGAGGCAGAGAGGCAGTGACTGGCCCAAGGTGAGCTTCATGGCTATGTGGGGATTCGAACCCTGGTCTCCCACGTCGTAGTCCAACACCTTAACCACTACACCACACTGGCTCTCTTCCACCACCCTAGGCCGGTTGTAAGTAAAGAGGCAGGCAGGTGCGAGCTGGCTGAGGGCAGACTGAGCTTGATGGGGCAGTGCCCAGTTGCCCCAATAGACCAGCCTCTACTGTAGATACCCAAATCATTATACAGTGGCTAGCCATGTTAAAAAGGCATTCAAAGACATTTCTGTAGGATATGGAGTGATAGATGGGAATTAACACTGACAATTCTCTCATCTGAGTCGGCATTACAGAGGATGCAGCACTTCTAAAGACATTCCTGTAAACATTTGTCTCCTGGCTAAGTGGCTATCCAAGATCCAAGATCATTTGCTTTGGAAAAAGGAAACTGAGCTTGGTGTAAAGAAGCCAATCTCAGCCTCACTTCATTGCATTCTACATAGCTCTCCAGCCCCCCTGTAATTTCATTGGCTGCCATTTCCATCTCCACTTCCTTCTGTTGTATACTGATGGCATTATGCAGCTGTTGGCAGCTCTTAGCAGAAGACAGATATATTTCAGCATTGCATGAAATTTATGTTCCTTTTCAATCCTGCAGGCGCATTGTTGAGAGGTTGAGTTATTTTAGGGCTATATCGCCTCTGCCACAGGAAATATGTCAGGGGGAAATATGGCCCGGGGACATCAAAGCATGACAGGCTCTCAAATGGAGAAGAATGAAAGTTTGCAAAGGGAATGTCACACAAGACTTTCTCACCTACCTGTAACTTGCATGTAGAGATGGAAGGATCTGTCCATTTCAGTTCTCTGATTCTCATTTTTTCCATTCTTAAATTCAGTTCACCACATTTCCGCAGTCCTTTGCACTTTTTAAATAAAAAAATGTTATGAAAATTCATCAGCATTTTAGTGTAAATTTTTCCCATTGAGGATAAAATGGGGAGGGGGAGAAATATGCATGCCACCTTGAGCTCCTTAGAGGAAAGGTGGGATATAAATGCAACAATAATAATTTTTTAAATGGCGCGGATGTACCTCAGTATTCAAATTCCAAGATCCTCTAAGCACCCAGATGCCTGGGCCGATGAAGACTTGTGTGACATCAGAACAGCTAAGCCAATGGCAGCCTGAAGGACCACAATTATCCAAGTGGAGGTCTGCAAATGTAGGCCTGCTGTGGCAGGCCATGCATGGTACCACAAGAGGTACCATGTTGGCTTTCCCTGCAATACAAACAGGATGGTCTGGCTCAAAGGAGCCAAAAATAGATTATTTAAATACATTCCAACCATTGAAGGTTGCAATACGATTACAAGAGAGCAATAATAATACTATTGCGCTAATCTGGAATTATTTCTGAAGAAGGCATAGGATCAAACTGCATATTCAGTACAATTCACTAGGCTGAAATACACTGCAGCTCCTTAATGGGGAAAAATTGTCAATCAAGAAGATTTTAAACTCTGTTTTACAACAAGCTCCTCCGCGAGTTATGTGACAGTGTTGTTTACGCTTCTGGTGAAACCTGTATTTTTCCAGATGAATGAAGGGTGGGTATTTTTAGCTGGTCCCTATTTTTATAAAACTACTTTTTGCACAAGGTACACCACAGCATTATTCAGTTTCCTGCATGCTGCACCTTTTAGCCACAATGTCTGCCTGAGTCAACCAAGGATACAGGCTTCAAGAGGGGAAAGCAACTTCAGCTTGTATGTCCGTAGTATCACCAATTATTGCCAGGGGGAAATTTACAAAATGTGCAAACCTCTTTTAGAAATTCCATTGCAAGATGACAAAGACAAATTCCACTGCTGTGGAATCTTCTCTTTTTTCTGCTATCTTTTTCTTTGTAAACTTGAATGTATATATCGAATATATTTAAATTCTTGAATATTTAAGACTTTCATAGAATAGTCCTCTGAGGGTTAGAAAGGTCTTTGTGATCCTTAAAGGGCTGACTTTCAGACTGTTACAGAGAATATGTGCATGCTCAGTTTTTCAAGCCAGCTTTCTGAAATTCCTGGTGCCAAAGTAGACGTGTTGCTAAATGCATCACTTCCCGTTGTGTCTGGTAAGTGGTGGTGGGTTTTGCTCTTAATAACAAGTGTGGTGTGCCCAGTCTCCATCAGGTGCTGTTGGTTGCCAGATTGGGTGAATTTTTTGTCACATGCACACCATACATTTAAAACACATTCCTGGGAACTGTAGTTTACCCCTCATAGAGCAGCACCCTTAACAACCTACAGTTCCCAGGATTCTTTGGTATTTGTGTGATGCAGATGTGACCTTAACCAGAAAACCAGTACAGGGACCCAATCCAGATCAGGAACACATTCTGGATTGGGGCCCACAACAGCTTTTAGGTTAAGCATGCTTGTTGGGTTCTAATTTTCCAAGCACAAGTGAAACCATTAACCAGGGGTGAGAAAACTGCTTCAGCTTGAGGTAGGGGTGGGATCCATTGGTTGGTGCTGGTTCGAAAGTGTCTCATCAACCTAACATGCTGGTATTGATTTGAGTTCATTCTGTGTCCACTAACTGCTGCTTTTACCAATCATATTAATATCGGTATTTTGAAGGAAATATCAATATTTTGAAAGGAATTGTTAACAAATTATCATTCTTACAATCAATGTTTTAGATGCAGATTTATTTATTTTTAAAAGTCCATTTTCAAAAATAGCCACAGAAATTCGCTACATTAAAATCCAATCCTCAGCTACTGAGAATAAGCAAATTAATGGAAAATTTGGTACCAAATCAGTTTTGGATGGAATTCTAGCACATCCCTAGCTGAGGACCACGTTCTCTTCTAGGCAATCCTCCAGGGGCCACATGCCAGTTGTAGGTGGGCAAGACCATTGGCAAAAGTGGGTGGAGCAACGAATGTAAACTTTGGGAAGTAAGGCCAGTTTGTGGGGTATGGCTTGGGGAAAGAGATGGCATATGGCCTGGGAAGAGTCTCAAGGATTAGACAGAGAAGCCTGAAGGGCTTCGTTTGGCCCCCAAGCCTGAGATCTCCACCTCTGCCATAAATCAAGGGCATTACCTGGGGTGAGATGAAGATGGTGCCAGATTTTACTTCTCTAGAAGTAAAATATCAGAGTGGGAGGTGGGTGCATCTTGTCACAAGTGCGCAAAGCATCTACATGGCGTACTGTGCATTGCTGGCCATTCCCCTTATTGTAGCTACTGGGATATGTTTTTGCATGCTTAAGAACATAATGCAGGATGAGGCTTTTTGAGTATGTGAAAATTGCCTTCTTTTGGCTTTTAAGTGAATGCGGGGGGCAGGCTGTCGCAGACTATAGGAATACTCTTTCAATGGTGTGTAATAGTCCAGGGAACGGAGTTCACAGTGATCCCTGCTACAGGAATGTCAAAAGCCTGCATGGGAAAATGTGGGTGGGTAGGTGGGTGGGTATGAAGTTATTCATGTAATAGCCTTATCTGAGTGGCTGTAAGAACAACTTCAATGGCTTTAAATGACAAATTCATGGAAAATAAGGCCATCAGTTGTTACTAACCCTGATGACTATGTTCTACTTCCATGGTTGGAGGCAACATGCTTCTGAATACCAGATGCTGGAGACTATAGGAGGGGTGAGTGTTCTTGCACTCATGTCCTATTTGTGGGTTTCTCATAATGGGCATCTGGTTGGCCGCTGTAAGAATAGGATGCTGGACTAGATGGGCCACTGGCCTGATCCAGCTAGCTCCTCTTATATTCTTATAAGGGCAGACTTTGGATTTCTTGCATGATCTAGTTCCTGCGTTTCTGCATTCACTGAGAGTGCCTACAGGCTCTTACGCAAGAGAGACTGAAGCACATACTGGAAATTTAGGTTTGCAGCATTAAAGTAGATTCAAGGGTTTTGTTGCCCAAGCACAACAAATCCACTTTCTAAAACAATGACTTTTATAGGTTTGGAAAGTGATGGGGAAATGCACAAAAAGTGTGAGTTGAATAAACAATTGGTGTAGTCAGCTAGAATCTTAGGGGGTCTTAGACCCCTTGCTTTTTTGGGAACAGGGTCCCCATGTCTCCAGCATCCTATGAGCCAATCAGCATGAAAGGTGAATGTTAGCCACTGAGAAGAGTCTTCCAACATGCTTCCTTGCCCTTTACTGCTGATTGGAGCAGATCAGAGTGAAAGGAGATAAGTCAGCCACTGAGAAGACTCTTCACTCTCTGCTAACACTCTTACCTTTCTTGCTTAGTGGCTCCTAGGGACTTCTGTTGTTGTGGGAGGTGTCAACAACATTCTCAAGCCAGCAGCAAAAAGGGGGAGAGGGTCATGGCTGTGACTAACATGAAGGCACCCTGCACTTTTGAATTTGCCACGACAGCACTGATTACCGGGAAGCCGTGTCAACACACTGCCAGCAAATCCGAATGAATAAAGGATGAACGGTCATTGACAGATAACCACCCATAAACAAATCCAAACAAATGCTTAATAAAAACCAGACATAGTCTACCTACCGTGTAACCTTTGGCCAGCCTTAAGGATGAACAAGCTGGGTGCCAAGGTGAGGGGGGCACCAAGCCGAGCTCAGTGGCTGTGTTGAGTTTCTTTTAATGTAGTGCCTGCAGTGAGCTAGGGTAGCAAAAAGTCTGTAACCTTTTTTTCAAGGTTCTACAGATTGCTTGGGTACTAACTCCCTTCAATTAGCTTTAGGGTTTCTTTTTCCAGTTTCCACACTGAAGTCATTTGCGCTAGGTAAAAAACACTGGCACACGGCTTGACTTGGAGGCAACCTTACCGAGCATTTAGCACTTCAAATATTATAAAGGCTATATGTAAATGTACTGCCTTCAAGTCGATCCCGACTTATGGCGACCCTATGAACAGGGTTTTCATGGTAAGCGGTATTCAGAGGGGGTTTCCCATTGCCTTTCTCTGAGGCTGAGAGGCAGTGACTGGCCCAAGGTCACCCAGTGAGCTTCATGGCTCTGTGGGGATTCAAACCCTGGTCTCCCAGGTCGTAGTCCAGCACCTTAACCACTACGCCACACTGGCTCTCGTAAAGGCTATAAGCACTATATAAATAATAAAAAAACAAAGCCATAAGTTGTCAGAGATCAACTGCATATCTTTGTTATTTAGAACTTTTCTTAATTATTTTTAAAGATAAAAACAGTGGATATTCTAAAATAAAGAATGGTTGCCAAAAGACAGGAACTCCTACAAAAAAATTAAAATTGAACCTGTGATAGTTCTGTTGTGTTGCATAGTGCACTGCCACTGTTCAGTATGTGACTTTTCAAGTTTTGGCTTGTGCAAACGGTAGCACAGTGGTTGAGAGATGAAGGTTTTGAGCAATGTCATTCTTGATGGATAAGATAGCAAGGGATGTCAGCCTCTCACATGTCTGGCCAGCAAGAGAGATAAGACTGGTCAGGCAGGGTTATGATTGGACCAGGCCAAGGAGCCCAGATTAGAGCTTGTCGTAAGGAGAGAAGGAACAGAAAAGGCTTCTATAGAAGGATTCTGTTGCAGAGAAGCAGCCTGTTCTTGTCACAGAAAGAACTCCAGACCTGCCGGGAAAGAGTTCAAGGAGTGAGTGGACATCCCCTAAGCTTTCCAGGCAAGGTGCCACTAGAGAGTAATGTTCTGTGGCAGTTGCCACACTGAGGCTGCTTTCACACTGCACTTTATTCCATTATACTGATGATTTCTTACCTGATAATTTGTGCATTGTATTTTATCTTTCACACGATGTACAAGTTAGTTTTGGAATTCTAGTGCAATATAGTGCAAATTTAGTGCAAATGTTTGTGATAAATGATACCAGAAATAATCCGTTCGCAAACTTGGGAACCTGGGAAATCGTGGGAGTTTTTTTGCTAGCTGCAGCTGCTCACATTGACAGGCATCCCAGCATGCATTGCGTTCCCACCCTTTGGTGCACTTTTCATTTTTTGCCTGATGAAAATTGTACCAGGATTCTGGCATAGGCATGGGTAGTAGCAGCATTTCCCACACACTCCCCTGTTTCTATACAACTAATACATACATACATACATATAGTATCTACTGTGTGTGTGTGTGAGAGAGAGAGAGAGAGTATGTATATGTCAGATGCTGAAGGAAGAGGGGCTGCATGGTGAGGAGATGAGATCTTAGACCTTCTACACACTGGGGAACTACAGTGCACATGTATATAATGGCTGAGAGACAAAACAAAGGTATAGCACAGTGGGGAGGAGAGCCTGGCTGGGAGTCCAGAGTCTGTGAGTTCAAATCCCCGCTCATGTCTCCTGGGTGTCAAGGGCCAGCTAAAGATCACCCCCATAGGGAGTGGCTCAGGGGTTACATGCCCTGCCACCTGTGCAGCCGTGGGCAAGCTGCAGAGTCCCAAGGAGCCCAGTTGCCCCCAGCTGGCAGTTGCGGAGAAGGAAGGGGCTGGCTTGTGCAGCTGTGGCAAGCTGAGCAGGCCCTAGCCAGCTGGAGAGGCCAAGCCTCAGAGGGAGGCAATGGAAAAACCCCTCTGAATACCGCTTACCATGAAATCCCTATTCATAGGGTCACCATAAGTCGGGATCGACTTGAAGGCAGGCCATGTTTGTTGCAGCCATGTGAAATGCCGGTATATTGGCTGAAAAAGCTACTGTTCCTTAACTCAATGGGTACCGCAACGTAAAAGGAATTTTAGAAACTGGGACAGAAGTGCTACCATTTTAACCCGTTAAACTAAATACGCCCCATATCTGACAGCAGCCCAAAAGGTGTAGGAGTGGTGTGAGGCCAGGCCTTAAGTGTGGAAGCTTCCTGGGTGAGTGGCAGAGAAGGCCAGCAGCAGACCCGAACCAGAAGACCTGTGAGATCACGCCCCTGGAAGCAGAAAGATGCCCTGCCAGAAGGGGTTGGCATCTGGATGAGGTACTTCAGGACAGGCACAACCCGATCCCTATTTCCGTATCTCCATGTAAGAAAAAATCAATAATGTCTTTCATGCTGCTTGATCCCAGGATAAGGAGGAGCTGCAGGCGAAAAACCTCATATGTAGTCCGGGCATGCAATCATACTTGCATGTGGGCCCCAGCATTGCACACACATGCATGGGCCCTTGCAGGGGGCAGCAATAGGGCTCCCAACATCACCCCTGTACCAGAATCCATAAACCCTCTGGGTGGCCCTAGAAAGCGCACCCCCGGGAGGCACCAATGGCACTCCTCGCCCAGACCACCGTTTATCCTAGGGCCAGCCCTGGCTTTGGCGATACGCTTAAAGCAATAATATACCACTTTAAACAGTCTTGGCTTCCCCCAAAGAATCCTGGGAACTGTCGTTTGTTAAGAGTGCTGAGAGTTGTTCAGAGAGCCCTCTTCCCCGCACAGAATTTCCAGAATGGTTTAATAACAAATCCCTCTTCCCAGGGATCTCTGCAAATGGTGCAACTTTAAAAGTGTAGTGCAGAGGAAATCAGGATGAATGCTCAATAAACTAGTCATCTAGAGGAGCCCCTAGTTTGTTTCTAGCAAGTATACTTTTAGAGTCAGAGGGCATCTGTAAGCAAGCACAGATAATAACAACCCTACAATTTTAAGCACAATTATACACATTTTGGCACAGGTTGATTGTGCATCATCACCCCTCTGTTGTAAAATCAGTAGTGGATACACAGCCCAGCTCTTGCGAGCCAAGTGTTCATCAGTTAAAATGAACTATGAAGCTATAACCACAAAGACATTAGTAAAATTTCAGTACATGTTTTGTTTACCCTGAACATTTCCCTGGTGAAAGAACAAGTTTCTATGTTGTGCATATTTATATAGGAGGAGTACAACACGCAAGCGACAGATTTTAATTATCTCAGTAGCTGGACATCTCTAAACCATTGTGTTTGGTATTGTGAAACTCTCCCCATTTTTCCATGCAGGCTCAAGTTGAATAGGGTTCCATCAAGAACGGTGCCTATACGCCTTGTCCGTAAAGTTCATTGTGATGGAAAAGATTAGCACAATCAAAATAAAAAGTGAAATCCTAAACAAAATTCCTGTGATTAAAATAGCATGCTTCTTTGCAGTGCTGACGTTAATTGGAAGGTGGAGAGGAAGTCCACAAAACATGTTCCTCCACAATGGATTAGTGGCTAGTTAACAACCTCCAAGGAGCTGAATTGTGTTTATGGTCAGGAGAGATAAAAATAAACAGGCTAGCAAGCTAAGGGGACAGACAGAAATAAAATCACATTCATTTAATAGAATGAAAGCTGCAAAATTTTACTTGGAAATGAACTGAACTTTTTGGAGTGAGCCAGGCAAAGTGGTGCACTTTACAGCACAACCCTATCACTGGGAAGTAATTCCCAATGTCTTCAGTGGGGCTCCAGCTGCAATCCGAGGGATCCTAGGAAGGACAAAAGCTGGAAGAGCATCTGGCTGGCATGCACAATGTCCCAGGTTCAATCCCTGGCATCTCCAGGACAGGGATGGGGGAGAAATTCAATTCATTTCACATTTACAGGCAAGCTTATCTAATTCAAATTTTCTGAAATAACATGTGAACTGAAACATAGCCAGCCCTGGAAATGCACAAATCTCTGAATTTCTCAATGCAGTTCTCCCGCCAAGTAATGTGTAGAAAAATGCATAGACTAGGGTAAAGTGTGTACTAGATCACAGGGAAAAATGTGTTATACAAGGGGAAGTTGCTTTGCTACCAATTTGGAGAACAGGATGCTAGACTAGACCTGATCCAGCAGGCAATTCTTATGTAGGCCCCTGTGTACTCTAACAGCCATTCTCTGTATAGGGAGCAGAATGAGTATTTTAGGTTAGACAGTGTTCTTAGGCTGGGATTTACCCCTACAAATGTCAGTGGGATGTATTAAACCTACCACAGCTGTTGAACGCCTTTTCAAAACAAGCAAGAGATCTCTGCTTCGTTTCAGGTTCCTCAGCAAGGAAGCTTTTCGCCTCTTCAAAGTCTGGATTTCAGTAATGAGCTAATACCCAAAATGCCTCCAGCTGCCAACAGCTGTGCATCTTCCCTTAATTACATTCACCAGGCCTTTTCTCCAGGAGGGCTTTCAGCGTGGGGTAGGTGGCCCTGATTTTGCAAAGTAATTGAAGCTTAAAAGGGAACAGTCGTCACCTTTCTGTGGGGAGGTTCACGCTGTGTGATGCAAAACAAGCAAGCCAGGAAATTAAAAATCTACCACTCTGCCATTAAATAAAGTTGTTGTGTTTTTAAAAAAAGCCCCATGTCAGGCAGCCTCCCATTAGAAGTTCTTGACTTTGTGGAAAGGCATAGCGTTACTGTTACTAAAACATGCTTCTTAACATTTAAGGACTTTTCTTCACTGAAATGTCAACTTGAAATGCCAACTACAATTGTTTTTTTAAAGGCCTCCCTCCCAAGGAGGAAATGAGTGATATAAAGCATAATAAATAAGAATATAAACTAGTACAAATAATGGATTGGGAGGAGATGATACATTGGGTTGTGGTCAACAAAGGCCTATTCAGAGTAAACCCACTGAAATTAATGAACCTAAGTTAATCATATCCATTAACTTTAATGGGTCTACTCTGAGGAGGAGTAGCACTGGATACTACCCATTGACTGCTGGTTCATATCAGTGCAGAGTGCTGGGGGGGGGAAAGAACTTACGTGGTTCACACATGTGGATCCCTCCCGAGAGGTCAAATACAAAATTTCCACCAGCTCACGGTTGATCTCAATTTTCATTGAGGCTCAGTCTGTAGGCCGCCGAGGGAGGTGCAAAATATGGCAATGAGACAGCGGGCCTTTTCAGTGCTCTGCAATTCTGGAGCACTCTTCCCAGGGCAACTTGCCTGCCTCCAACATTGTCAGTCTTTAGGTGCCAGGCAAACCACATTCCTGTTTACTTAGACTTCTGGATCTTAATCATAATGTGGAAGGATTCTGGCCTCGTTTATTGCTCACCTGTTTGTGGGGGAGGAGGCGTCCTTTTTATTGTATCGGGATGAATGAACACTTTTCAATTACTCTCTCTGGAGTTTGCATGTATTATTTTGATGTATATCGTCATGTTTTATGTTTTTTTTGTTTGCACAAATTCGTTTGTAAGTTGAAAAAATATTTTTTTTAAAAAAGGACTAAGGCATGTATAAGCTTATGCTGCAATACATCAGCTGGTCTTTAGAAAACACACCCAAATAAAACAGCATTAGTCCCTTTCCTTGAGCTACTAGACCACAAGTAGGAACTAGCATTGTACATAATGCGAGAAAAGGCTAGTGCAACTCTTGTAAGCTTACGAGTAAGCCTTATAATAAAAAGGGGCACCAACAGAAGCTCCGCAAGTTTGCTGTCATGTGCAACAAGTAAGCACAGGCTTCTATACATTCTTTCATTTACCTGCTGCCTCCCTTCTTTAGGGAACACCTGTTGACACAAACACGGGCTCACCTGGACTGGCTTACCTGGTGCATTTCCAACCAGCTGTGGAATGTCATGACCGACCAAACCTACCATTAAACTTTGAAAAAGCCTTTGATTTCCCAGGGCACCTTCAGATTGTTATTAGTTTGCGGGCGGGATTCAAGCACATACCTGGAAGGATTCAAGCACATACCTGGAAATTATGTTTGCCTGACTCAAGCACTCTGTCGCCCTAGCACAAAAAAAACCTACTTTAAAAAAAAAGGGATGGATTTTTTGCTGTTAGGAAAGTGACAGGGAGATGCATTGAAAAGTGTGGGGTGAATGAATGATTAACAGAAACACATATAACCCACCCTGCAAGCAAATCAGGATAAACACCCACTATGGTATGAAATGGGCTCCTTGGGACTATACAGCTTGCCCACGGCTGCACAGGTGGCAGGTAGGGTTACCAGGTCCATGGCCTGAGACTGATCCTGTATCTTTAGGAGAAGAGGTCAGCCAAGTGCAGGTGTTCGTGCAACTCTGTAATGGGAAAAAACACAAGGTGGGATTCTCCCTTCCCCCTGCACAACTTTTAAAGATACAGAAGACCTGTTGGAGGCCGGGCCTGGCAACCAAGAGGTCTGCTGTATCTTTAAAAGTTGTGCAGTGGGAAGGGAGAATTCCACCTTGTGGTTTTTCCCATTACCTTTTCAATTTGCTCTTCTCCAAATTTTGCAATCAGTTCCCCAGCCAGTGTACACAAAAATGCACATACTAGTGTAAAATGTGCATTTAAATGCATACATTTGTGAAAATAACATTGCTTTGTAAAAATGTTATGGGAGGAAGGGTGGGATGTAAATCTAATTATTATTATTATTACTATTAATAATAATATGTGAGGCAAAATTGCATACAAAAATGTGTATATTAGGAGAAATCTGCACTACAATGCTGATGAAAGTTCATGAGGATCTTATGCAAAAGGAATTCACAAACTGATTTGGAAATGTGGGGAATGAATTTAAGATTGGAAAAATGCAAAATGGAGAGAAACTGAAGTTGACCCATTCGCCCATCTCTACTGAGCAGAGAGATCTTACACTAATTTTGAAATAAATTCCAGATAGGTCCCAAGCCTGTGTCCACGTCAAAAAACTATTCCATGTAAACAAGGAACCACTGAACTGAATCAAGGTTGTACAACAGAAATACTTTGCTGATAGCATTCCATATTCACAGGAGTTAGCCTCGCTGCATAACTGGGAAGGAAGAGCCACATGAATCATGTGAGTGAGGTAACAGGATAAAACTTTTATAAAGAGAAGACCATAATAATTAAATCTGGATCCATAACAGCGGTCAGACTGCAAAGCCAAAAGCTTGGAAGGAACTAGCCTTCTCCAACATTTTTGTGGGTTAGGGGTTCTGTCCAGAACTTCATAGCAACTTAGTTCCTTCTAAGCATTGGCAGACACATGTTCTGAGATTTTATTTTATTTAGAGCAGTCCATTCATAATATGCAATTACTCCATCAGTTGTTTGCATTTCATTGGTGTTTTCATCAATCTTTGAAGATCCCAGAGTATTACATAAGGATCCAATAATCTTTCTTCTTTCAGAATGATTTCCAGAGGGAGGAAAACCTCTGAGTTCTCCTTGCAGTGCTGGTATGCTCTCATCCGATCCATAGCCCTCTCTGAAAAACTGACATATCATTAGATTGACAACGGGAATAGCTGGGAACAATGCTTTTAAAGCAACATGGTTTCCGTTCATTTCATTTATTCACACTGAAACAGAATCTATTCATTTGTTATTATATTTCCTCCAAGGACCTCAAGGTGGCACAATTTGGTCTCCCCTTTCCTATTTTATCCTCACAACAACCCTGTGAGGTAGGCTAGGTTGAGAGACTGGGGCTGGCCCAAGGTCACCTAGTGAGCTTCATGGCTGAGTGGAGATTTGAACCCTGGTCTCCCAGTTCCTAGTCTAACACTTCTCACTAAACTCTACGACAACACCACACTGGCTTTCATGATATACAGCCCCCAACTCACACTTCACATGTGACCTTGAGCTCCTTAGAGCGGTGTTCTTAAATGTTGGGTCCCCAGATGTTGTTGGACTGCAACTCCCATGATCCCTTGACCAGTGGCTAAGATGGCTGGGGATGATGGAATTTGTAGTCCAAGGACATCTGTGGCCCCAAGGTTGAAGAAGGGTGCCTTAGCGGAAAGGTAAAATAGAAATGTCCTTAAATAAACAGAGAAGTAAAACAAATAACTTTGTCATCTAAGTTAGCACCAGCACTCTCTCTTGACATATATCTCCCTTGTGGCTTCTACTGTGAGCACAGTCGCTTTTCCTTGTCTCCTACAGCCATACGCGGCTCCTCCTGTAGGCCCCTAGTTTCATTTTAAAAAAGAAAATGCGCTTCTTCTGACTATTAAACTTGGTAAAATCTGCAGGCTCGTAGCGGCGGTCTTTGGTCTGCCTGTAACCTAGAGGGCGAGGGCACATTCCAGAGCCCAATTGCGACACTGGTGGTTGAGTGCAAGCAGACGGGGAGGATATAATTTGAAGGCAGAAATCAAATACGGGTAAGCACGGTGGGGGAGAAGGCTTCAGTTGTACTCAGGCAAGGAATTCGCCAATGGAATGCGCAGTATTTGGTGGCTTTGGACTTCCTTCCACTGTGGCCAGTGGTGGATCCCTCATGCTAAGAGACGGGTGGATGATTTCTTGTGCCCCTGTCCTGAGGGCAGGAAATGGCAGGCCTTCATTGAGGGACTTATGGGAGAAGAGTGGACAGATTGAAGAACTGGGGGGGGCAAAAGAGATGCAGTGCAGGATCATAGAATTGGAAGGGGCCTATAAGGCCATCAAGTCCAACCCCCTGCTCAATGCAGGAATCCAAATCAAAGCATTCCCGACAGATGGCTGTCCAGCTGCCTCTTGAATGCCTCCAGTGTCAGAGAGCCCACTACCTCTCTAGGTAATTGGTGCCATTGTCGTATGGCTCTAACAGTTAGGAAGTTTTTCCTGATGTCCAGTCGAAATCTGGCTTCCTGCAACTTGAGCCCATTATTCCGTGTCCTGCACTCTGGGATGATCGAGAAGAGATCCTGGCCCTCCTCTACGTGACAACCTTTCATGTACTTGAAGAGTGCTATCATATCTCCCCTCAGTCTTCTCTTCTCCAGGCAAACATGCCCAGTTCTTTCAGTCTCTCCTCACATGGCTTTGTGATCCCCATCCCCATCCCTAAAAGTGCTATTAGTCCTGGTGAGGAGAAAGATCAATAGAATGCAGGTTACCTGTTGCTTCCCCAGGAGACCTTTCCCTGGAGAGCTGCCCCTCATCAGAGTAGATAATACAGGTCTCGATGGCCAAATAGTCTACTCTGGAAGAAAGCTGCTTCCTACGCTACGAGGAGCAGAATGACTGTCCTCCCCCATCGCTGTTTGAAAGTTAATTAAAAAGTTGGATAATACGGTTACAGATCTCTTGCATTAGCTCTGCATTAAGTGGCAGAACACCCTCTTCATCTCAAAATCCCCAACCACACAGATAAAATTTGATAGGCCTTTGGTTATAACAGAGGTGGGGAATCTCTGGTCAACAGGCTGGATTAAATCCAGCACAGGGCCCAATTTGGCCTGTGAAGCTTTCCCCCCAATCCACGCCCACCTACCCCGCACCTGACATCGTATGTGGGTATCAAATAAAGAGCATAAGAAGCGGCTACTGGATCAGGCCAGTGGCTTGTCTAGCCTAGCATCCTCACAGAACCTCAGTGCAAGAGCACTGTCCCCTCCTGCGGTTTCCAGCAACTGGTATTCAGAAGCATACTACCTCCGACTATGGAGACAGAGCATCACCATCATGGCTAAGAGCCATTGATAGCTTTCTCCTATCTGTCTAATCCTCTTTTAAAGCCATCCAAGTTGGTGGCCATCCCTGCCTCTTGTGGGTGTGAATTTCATAGGTTAACTACGCACTGTGTGAAGGACGTTTTTTTTTCTGTCCCAAATCTTCCAATATTCCGTTTCACAGGATGTCCAGAAGTTCTAGCATTATGAGAGAGGGAGAAAAACTTTTCTCTGTCCACATTCTCCATGCCATGCACAGTTGTATACACTTAAGAACATAAGAAGAGCCTGCTGGATCAGGCCAGTGGCCCATCTAGTCCAGCATCCTGTTTGCACAGTGGCCAACCAGGTGCCTGGGGGAAGCCCGCAAGCAGGACCTGAGTGCAAGAACACTCTCCCCTCCTGAGGCTTCCGGCAACTAGTTTTCAGAAGCATGCTGCCTCTGACTAGGGTGGCAGAGCACAGCTATCATGGCTAGCAGCCATTGATAGCCCTGTCCTCCATGAATTTGTCTAATCTTCTTTTAAAGCCATCCAAGCTGGCGGCCATTACTGCATCTTGTGGGAGCAAATTCCATAGTTTAACTATGCGCTGAGTAAAGAAGTACTTCCTTTTGTCTGTCCTGAATCTTCCAACATTCACCTTCTTTGAATGTCCACGAGTTCTAGTATTATGAGAGAGGGAGAAGAACTTTTCTCTATCCACTTTCTCAATGCCATGCATAATTTTATACACTTCTATCACGTCTCCTCTGACCCACCTCTTCTCTAAACTAAAAAGCCCCAAATGCTGCAACCTTTCCTCATAAGGGAGTCGCTCCATCCCCTTGATCATTCTGGTTGCCCTCTTCTGAACCTTTTCCAACTCTGTAATATCCTTTTTGAGATGAGGCGACCAGAACTGTACACAGTATTCCAAATGCGGCCGCACCATAGATTTATACTACGGCATTATGATATCGGCTGTTTTATTTTCAATACCTTTCCTAATTATCCCTAGCATGGAATTTGCCTTTTTCACAGCTGCCGCACACTGGGTTGACATTTTCATTGTGCTGTCCACTACAACCCCGAGGTCTCTCTCCTGGTCAGTCACCGCCAGTTCAGACCCCGTGAGCATATATGTGAAATTAAGATTTTTTGCTCCAATATGCATAATTTTACACTTGTTTATATTGAATTGCATTTGCCATTTCCCTGCCCATTCACTCAGTTTGGAGAGGTCTTTTCGGAGCTTTTCACAATCTCTTTTTGTTTTAACAACCCTGAACAATTTAGTATCGTCAGCAAACTTGGCCACTTCACTGCTCACTCCTAATTCTAGGTCATTAATGAACAAGTTGAAAAGTACAGGTCCCAATACCGATCCTTGAGAGACTCTACTTTCTACAGCCCTCCATTGGGAGAACTGTCCATTTATTCCTACTCTCTGCTTTCTGCTTCTTAACCAATTCCTTATCCACAAGAGGACCTCTCCTCTTATTCCATGACTTCCAAGCTTCCTCAGAAGTCTTTGGTGAGGTACCTTGTCAAACGCTTTTTGAAAGTCTAAGTACACTATGTCCACTGGATCACCTCTATCTATATCCTTGTTGACACTCTCAAAGAATTCTATCGTGTCACCTCTGACTCGCCTTTTCCCTAAACTAAAAAGCCCCCAGGGCTGCAACCTTTCCTCATAGGTAGTCGCTCTATCCTCTTAATCATTTTGGTTGCCCTTTTGTGAACCTTTTCCAACTCTACAATATCCTTTTTGAGGTGAGGTGGCAAGAACTCTACACAGTATTCCACCATAGATTTGTATAACAGCTTTGTGATATAGGCAGTTTTATTTTTAATACCTTTCGTAATGATCCCTAGCATGGAATTTGCCTTTTTTACAGCTGCAATCAGCACCTATTACCTGATTAGCGCTGGCTTCAGGCCCACTGGGATCTGCTCCGCTACCGAAGAGCCCATGGGGAACTCAGTAGCACAGCTGTCACCCTGCAGCAGAGGAAGTTGACAAGTAGTGCCACCCCCTGGCCCAGTTGTAAGTAAGTAAGGCAGGAAGGTGGGAGCTGGCTGGGGGCAAGCTGAGATTAGTGGGGTAGTGGCCCATTCACTCAATGGATCAGTTTCCACTGGCTCGAAGGTTTGGCATGCAAAATAGGCAAGTGTGGGAGAGAGTACTTGCTTTATCTGTCCTACATCTTCATTGGGTGAACCCATCCCTAGCCATGTTTGCTGACAACGTGAAGCCGGAAGGATTCAAGGAATCTGAAATGCTTTCCTTGCCCTGACAGTAAATAAACTGCATATGTTATGTGGAAGCTGCAGAAGAAGCAGGCAATGGAAGCTTACTGTACTGTAAACAGGGCTAACCCAAAAATGCACAAAATCTAATTAGGAAGCCCTCCTGGGTAAACCTCCAGACAAAAATTATTCAGTCGTCAGTTTCCCATCTGCAGCATTCCAGATGGTCCAAACCAGGCTTGAGTAGCCAAAGAAAGATTTTCAGCAATTAGCTTGCGGGTGGCATAAAGTTCTCACTGTAGGCTTTTGGGTCATTTGTTTCAGCAAAGCCAAAGGTGTAACACTTCTCTTGGGACTTCAGGCTACCGGCAAGGGGAGAGGGAAGAGCTGCACATATGAATGCCCACCCATGAAAAAAAATCCCCTGTATTTTGTTTAAAGCTTTAGGTATTCTCCTTCATCTTACATACAAACTAGTGGACACACTCAAAAGTGTATTCTGGGAATGTGAAATAATAGGACAACCACTTGTGGGGGGAGGAATCCAAATTGGCATTATCATCCATGACAGATGCTCAAAACAAATCTTTACCATTCAAAGAAATGTTAGCATGATTTTGGTGCTTAATGGTACGACTTTATGCAGCAGGCACACAATATCATAGCTTGGAAAGTTGTTTTTTTAAAAGGAACTAGTTGTAGTTCTTTTATCATCATAACCATGATCTCAATTTATTACCCACCCTTCACCTTACGGATCCAACATAGGTTACAACAATTTAAAATATATCATGTAACATCTCCAAAAAGGAAGTAATTGCAATTCACATACATCTATCTACAGTTCAATCCAAGTGCATCCAAATGATCCTTAGCAAAACGTTTTCAGCATTCAGAATGTTACAAGCTGCTGCACAGAAGTAAAAATATACTTAAGACGACTAAGAAAACATTGAAACACACACCGTGGAATGAATTGTTTATTTCCCCCAGCAATTAAGATCTTTAAGCCTAAAGATATAAGGAGTCTGAAGAGTAAAACAAAACACATGTAAGAGAATTAACTTGCAGATGAAATCATTCAAAACTTCTATCCCAAATATGAACTTAATTCACATTCATTTCACCTAGCAATGATGGGAACTACTTTCAAGTGTAATTCAGAAATTTTTGAACTAATTCAGCGAACTTCATTGAAGCGAACTAGCTCTTTCCAAGGACTGCATGTTAAAGCATTAACGGTGCCTGGTACTTATAGACACAAGATTATATAGATTTGGCATGCAGTGGAAGTACATATTGGCATGAAATGAATATATCATTATTACGCTTACATGGAAGACACAAATATAGTTCATTTTGTCAGCAATGCAAACAAGATATACTGCCTGAGGTTATTGTTACGAATATAAAGGGTGTTTAAATGTATGTGCATGTGTTATATTTCTCTACACACACACACGACACAAAGAAACTCAAGAGAGATCCATACTTTTTTCCTGTTAACCAAAGAGAGCTTTCCCAAGGAGGGACTGGCAAAATGGCACCCATGGGTGTACCTGTGCCTGCAGAAGACTTCTCTGGCACCCACTAGGTGCCCTCCCCTCCCCCTCCAAATTAGGAATGAAAGCAACATACAGGAGCCCATACAGGAGATTACTGTGTGTGGTGCTGACAGTTTCTTTGGTATGCAAATGTGCCCACAGGCCCCCCAAGGGATGGTCTCCCCCCCTTCCAAAAGATGCCATGTGTGGGGCCATGTGTATGGCCAGAGTTCAGAAATGAATGAAGTTTCTCCAGAGTCATCATTCAGTCCTCTGGCTTCTCTGATTTGCTTTGTGAGGTTTTCAGCAATGGCCACTTGCCAAGCATTCCCATACCATTTATTTCAAGATTCACTGGTTTGCCACTGGCATCCAAAAACTTGCCGGGCTGCTACCATAAAGAACACAGTCCTCTCCATATAAGGTAAGTCCTCATTTTCATCTGACAAGATAGGGAGCCAAGCCAGCTGGGGGGGGGGGAGTTTCACCGCAAACTGTCTGATCCACAGCTGTTGCTGGGCTGCTATCCATTGTTGAAACAGAAAGGAGAAATAGACCCAGATCTCTGGACCAAACCTGTAGAATGCTAAATGTTAAAAAGCTTTAAACGTCTTCTAAAAAGAGTCATGGGACAAGATGGAAGTGTGCAGCCCCCTGCAGGGCAACTCCCTCGGTTCCTCCTTCTCTCCCCAGTATCGTATCACATGGAGATGCATGATGCAACGTCATGTCTCCCTCCCCCACCCCACCCCTTGTGGCTGTCCATGATGCAGAGCTGGTGCTGACAATGTCATCACGTAATGTCTCAAGGTTGTCATTTTTGGCTCCTTCTTGTGCATGGATGATGCTGTTGGGGCTGCATAGGAATTCACCGTTGGAAAATTGGGTTTGCTGTTCGTGTATATGTACGGCTTCCCTCCCATTGGATGGTTTCCCAGGTGTAGGGAGTGGGACTGGGGGAGATCAAGCCAGTAGGGGCTGGACCATTTGGGCCACTGCCCCGCCAACTTCAATCTGTCCTCAATAAGCCCTCACGTGCCTGCCTTCTTACTTAAAACCGGGCCAGGGGATGGCCCTGGCTGTCAGCTTCTTTCTCCGTAGCCTCAGTGTTGCCCTTGTAGAACTCAGCAAGGGGAAGGGTGGGAACCAAAGTAAAATTAGTTTATCTTTATTTATTTATTACATTTATAACTCACCTTTCTTCCAAGGAGCTCAAGGTGGCCTACATGGCTCTCCTCCCTCAGTTTTATCCTCACAACAACCCTGTGAGGTAGGTTAGGCTAAGCGCCTGTGATTGGCCCAAGGTCACCCAGCGAGCTTCATGGACGAGTGCGGATTCGGACCCTCGTCTCCCAGGTCCTAGTCCGACACTAACCATTACACCACAGTTGGCTCTGCCTGTCATTGGCTCAGGCTCCAACTGCTGTCTTCCGCCCGCTCCATCCCAATCAGTACCAGCCGCCACTGGATTGAGCATAGCTCGAGCTACAAGTCTTTCAGTCGTCCTGGGTCAGCAGCATGTGGCCTGGTCTGTGACACCAGCTGGCATCAGTTAGATCAGTCCTTGGCAGCTGTTGTATTCATTAGAAACTGTAATAATGATCAAGTCTCTACCATTTTCCAAAGAAGCGCAAATGGGCTGTAGCTACTATTACATTTCACTGACTGACAGCTGAGAAACGGAAAGACGGGGAGAGACACCCCCTCAGCTGCTAAGTCTGGGCTATGTTAAGAGCTTCTGAAGAGGAGTTCCTGTTACTGAGAGGTAATGCAAATCCAGTGCTGTTCTCCAGTGGCAGTGTGAGTTCAAAGCGTCCCAACAATGCACATAGCAACAATGGGGCATCCATGATTACTGGAAGCCCCCATATAACACTGGATCAAATTTTCACCAGATGGTAAAGTGCCCCGGGTTAGGTTTCTCGTTTCACATAGTCTTTTGACCTATCCAAACCACACAGTTCACCGAATCCTCCCACAAAAACGCATCAAGAGAAAAAAGGAAAACATTCCAGGAACTTTGATAACCGGTTCATCAAGAAAACAGATGTTGGCTAATATGCACCAACTGTGCATTTACCCAAGGATAATGGGTATGTCAGTGAAGTGAGGTTTCAGTCTAGTATACCTGACATTTGGGGGAACGGTTGCATTCCTAAATCACGTGCTTTAATGGGGATGGTAAACCATTTTGGGGTGGGGAATAGAGAAGCCATTAAAACTGCAACTGTTTCGAGATTGAACATGAAGAGTTAGGTCATTGCAGTTATTTTAAAACCCCAAAATATTTGCAGTTGTGGACATTCTTCCAACTTTCACGGCAGAGTGCACTTTAATGATCACAATTTGCTTTTATTTAGGCATATGTGGGAACTCCCTGCATTTATTTATTTTAAAAAAAACCTCACACATGTAAGAAACATGCAAGCTCTTAATCCCTGCTTGGGGGGAAATGTATCCGAAGAGCCTCACAGTCATGCTCTCAGGATTAGAAAGGAATCAAAGGCAAAAATAATGCTTCAACGTGCATACACAGCTATGTGCAAAGAGGAGCTGCACTTAAAAGTTGGGAAGCTTTTCTTTGATTAGATAGAAGTGAACAGAGAAATCCCTTCTTGTACATAGCTGAGTACAATCTCAGGGGTTTGGATCAGGGTATATTTTACTTATGGGGTTTTTTTTTTGGTAAAAATAAGTGTATTTGTGCCATTTGCAGGACACTTTTTCCAAGAACCACTAGGACTTTCAGTTCACACTATTACTACATTTATATTCCACCTTTCCTCCAAGGAGCTCAAGATGGCATACATGTTTCCCCCCCCTCCAGTTTATCCACACAACAACCCTGTGAGGTAGGTTAGGCTGTGAGGTAATGACTGGCCCAAGGTCACTCAGCGAGCTTTGTGGCCAAGTGGGGATTTGAACCCTGCTCTCCCAGGTCCTAATCCAACCACTTCACCAGTTTCAGCTTCAGTTTCTCATTTCTGGCCCTGGTCCATCTAGTTCAATATTGTTCTACACTGACTGGCAGCAACTCTCTGGGGTTTCAGGCAGGGTTTTCTTCCAGCTCCACCTGGAGATGCTGGAGACTGGACCTGGGACCTTCCACATGCAAAGCAGATGGTCCACCACTGGGCTACAGCCCTTCCCCAAACGTTATTTAATGATACAGGCCTCCAAGGCTTTAGCTGTAGGGGTTAAGCACAATGCTATTCCGAAATGGCAAGATGGGGAAATCAGATGCATTCCACAAAAAGGGAGCTAACTGGCACGTCTAACAAGGGCCAGATGTTCCAAGACACTCCTACAGATGTGGTTTGAATTGAACTGCGATTACTAGTAACTTCTGCCTCAAGGAGCAAACATTGTAAAGTTTTGAAAGTTCTCAGATGAATAAATGTATAATTAGCTGACTATGCATCAATCACATGGCTGAGTAAATATTTCTGCAAACATATTTTGCTTTAAAAAGCCAGAGATAAAAGGTGAGGGCAATCTGCACCTGGAGAGAAGCCACTGCTGCTGTCACTATGCCCCCAAATGCCCACCTCTCCCAAAGGTTTTGAAGAGCAGCAGAGACGTGGTGGAAACCCTCCCATCATCCTGGACCACTGCCTTTGCTGGCCAAGGTCATGGGAATTGTAGCCCAACCCATCTGGAGGACATTGCACTTGGCTATTCCTGTGAATCCAAAGCCAGGGATTTTTGACATTTCTACCTATTGCTTTTCAGTCTTTGATTTTCATTATAAATGGTTTTAATTTGTTTTCACGGTAGCTACCTTGGGAGGTGTTGCAACTGAAAGACTTTCTATAAAAACGAATGCTGTCACCCCATTACAGAAATCTTGTTGTTGTTATATGCCTTCAAGTCAATTACAACTTATGGCGACCCTATGAATCAGCGACCGCCAATAGCATCTGTCATGAACCACCCTGTTCAGATCTTGTAAGTTCAGGTCTGTGGCTTCCTTTATGGAATCAATCCATCTCGTTTGGTCTTCCTCTTTTGCTACTCCCGTCTGTTCTTCCCAGCATTATTGTATTTTCTAGTGAACTACAGAAATCTTAAAATTGATTAATTCTATTAAGCTTTAGGTCACTAGATCGGTTAAATGTGCATGAAATGGAAACAACCCTTCAAAAGCAAAAACTGAAAACAAAGAGGTATGCATGCCTTGAAAGAGAGAGGAAGAGGCATTACTCTAGTATAAGAAACCCGACATGGAGAAAGTAGTCCCTGACCAAATCACTAAATGTATGAATGGACATAATATACTGCATATATATATGTGCAAGAATTGAAATTGTACCAAAATGTAATCTATGACTAATAGCCAATAGAATATACAATAATCGCTGAATGGTCTTTTCTGACTTTACAACATTCATGCAATAAACACATTTATTGCCGTTCCAATTCTTGCAAATATGTGTTTAAGAAATCAGTTATGCTAATTTAGACCTACAGATCCATTTATCTATTCCTCCAAAGAAATGTCCCAAGAGTGGGGGATGCCTTTCATGATGGTACTCTGCAGTTTTTATAAGTACTTATATTAAAAAATACATTTCTTTTTTTTAAAAAAAATACTTCCCAATTTAACAGGGGCACCTTTTTGTTTGATCCAATACATCTAAGGCAACCCAGCAATCCATTAAAGCTGTCGCACTGATGTACACAGCCAGTACATAAAACTGAATGGTATATAGGAAGCGGCCTTATACTGAATCAGACAATTGCTCCATGTGGCTTAGTATTGCCTACTCTGACTGGCAGCAACTCTCCTATCCTACCTGGAGACACCAGGAATTGAACCGGGACCTTCTGCACACAAGGCAGATGCTCTACCACAGAGCTAGGGAAGAGCACGTGTGAGGGAGGGAGGAGTGCAGCCTTAACATTGTCACAGCTCACCTGCTGTTCTGCCAGGAATGGCACAAGCCCCCTTATGCCTGTACCACCCATGAGCTAGCTGCCTTAACATGATCACTGTGAAAAAGACAGTATTATTATTTTTAAAGGGTGTGGAGTTCCTTCCATTATTCCTTGTATATCTAGGTTTACAATGGGAGGAGGCTTCCCTGTTTAAAAATAAATACAAGGACATTCTAAATTAAACACAGGAACTGCCCTAAGCAAGTTCACGCAACCGGTTCAAATCATCTGAAAGATGAAATCCAGAGGGGAATGAAAACATTCTGAAATGAGTACAGTGGGTTCTCTCTAGAAATGTACTTTAAAAATATCCTGTGTTGTGGAGTCTATGCCTAACAAGCACTAGATCTAAGTCATCAGGGCTGCTGCTATAGATGCCATTCACCTCAACCAACCATCTTGGGCCCTACAATCATAAGTGGAGGCCCTGCCGGTCATGCCACCACTGAGGGATGCCCAGTTAGCAGTAGCAAGGCCTTCTCGGTGGTAGTTCCCCATTTGTGGAATGCCCTCCTTCGTGAGGTGCATTAGTCTCCCTTGTTATTAACTTTTAGGAGAGAAATAAGAATATTCCTGTTTACCCAGGAATTGATGGCCAGGCTAAAATTATTAGCTTGGAGAACAGGTGATTGCGTAACAGTTTTTAGAAGGTTGTTTTTAAACTGGTTTTAGGTATTTTCAGCATATTGTTGTAGTATTGATATATTTGACAACCTGGGCTCCTTTGGAGGAAGAGCAGGATATAAATTTAACAAACAGGACTTGTTGGCAGCAGAAATCATGGGTGGTATTCCATGCTAGTCCTACTCAGAGGTTAATAGATATGACTTCATTTCATTCATTTCAATGGGTCTACTCTGAATAGGCCTGAATAAGCTGAATACAATCCTTGGTCATGCTACCATCCCTTGCAAAATAGTACATTATTAATAACTTGAGAGACTGCAATCCAAAAAAACCATTTTCCTAAACAAAACCAGGGTACCTATAACTATACTTTCAAAAACTTTATTTCTTCTTAACCAGAAAGTGAAAACTCAAAATACAGTATGAAGGGTACACAGTGATAACAGAAAATAAAAGTAAATGAAGTACTCATGTACTTTTTAATCACTTCCTTGTTCCATTTCATTCACCCTTGGATAATTAAAATACTGTAAACCGAGGTTTTATGTGCCTTTGCTTTCATGTTATTTGCCAAGCTTCTGACTGTTGGCAGATTCAGGACAGACAAAAGACAATACTTTTCCATGCAGCGCATAGTTAAGCTTCCCATAGGCATCAGGATGCTGGATTAGATGGGCCATTGGCCTGATCCAGGAGGCTCTTCTCAGGTTTTTATTACCGTAGAGATCTTGCTATTTGCAATATACTCAGAATTACCAAAACTAGTATATGGTTAACCTGGTCTTCTGTCCTCATCAAGCTTTTGTTTTGCACTCAAATTTAATACAGGCGATGGATTAACAAATGTGCTGCTGTAACCTAGTTAACGGCTACCAACAGTAGCCAACGCACAATCTCATTTCAAAATTTCTTCCCCTCCCCCCCAAATTATTTTAATATGCATTCTTCTTTCAGCAGTGCAATTTGAACCAAAGTAGTTTATGTACTGCTGCATGTCCAGTGGGTTAAATTCTCAACTTTGCTCAAAAACAGGATGCTCCTAGGTTACAATCCCTCAACTGCTGTGCACACGGGCATGCACACAGGACGACAGCAGGTGCAGTAAAACATAGCTGATGCCAAGAGGCTAAGCTACAGCTACATACAACTGGTTCCAATTTCTCCTCTGCCATGAAGGCGCTAGGTAACCTTTGTAGTGAGAAACAGTGGCTTAGGGAGTGTAGACCTACCTTACAGGGTTGTTGGTGTCAGGATTACACCAGTATACAGTATTGCAGGTGAAGGGCTTTGAGCCCTCAGAAGCACAATGTAAACGTAGTTACCACTACAGTCAGGCATGTCTGGTACAGCCTTTGGGCCACTGCAGTAATCTTCAGGTACACCTCTAGGTGATCGTGCCATCCCACCCTTGATGCATAGACTATATGACGACAATCCAGAGGTCACAGCATCTTCACAACAGCATGAAGGCTTCTCCCAGTAACTTTTACCAAGCCTTCCTTTGCAACCCGAGCAAAGGATCAGAAATGGGGGAAATATATTCTCCTAAACGTCAGAAGCTCTAGGTAACCAATGTGGTGTTCTCCCAATGTTGCTTGACTACAACTCCCATCACCTCTGATCATTCACTGGGCTTCTTCAGGAAAAAAGGTGGGAGAGACATTTAATACATATCAAAACACATCTGGAGGCTATCTCTGCCCGGGTTATGAGACCGGGCAACTGTACTCCTGTATATGCACTTTACATCCATAGGGTTACAACAGCAGTGTGAATAAGGCCCTTGCACAACCTGTACCTATCGAATTGGGCACTTCCAAAAGAAAAGATGGCACATGATTCCAGGTACCACCAGGGCTGCACAATCATCTCTGGACAAATGTGAATTGGAATAGTAGCTCATGTTCTACAAGCGGACAGCCTAGCTGCAGAGAGACTATCATGCGCCCACCAGGATGGCGAGTTTGCAGAAAGGTGAAAGTGAATGGCTACCATTGCATCTTCATCTACAGCAGGCGTTGGGGGAAACTATGGCCCTCCAGATATTGCTGGACTACAGCTCCCATCATTTCTGACCATTGGCCGTGCTGGCTGGGGCTGATGGGAGATTGGGAGTCCAAGATCTGGAGGGCTCCCTGTCCCATATCTTTTGTAAAAACCATAAAAAACCTGAAGGTAGTGCCTAGCGAAGCAGGTATACAATCGGGGGGGGGGGGGATCAGTTCAAGCCAAGAATATACACCCATTTAAAATAAAAATATTCAGTTATATTTATTCACATATTAAAACTGTACAAGCTAAAGGAAAATGACATTGAAACACTTCTGAAGACTATTTCTTTACAATATGCAGAGTAACAGATACCAAAACTAGAACTGTTAAACGAGGAAGAAGACAAGGACAGCCAAAAAATCAACTTGGAGAGCCTATTCTGTTTCTTTAAAAAAACAACACGGCATTTAACAAAAATAGATGTTAACCAGCTACCAGTATTATACAATGATAAATACTTCAAAAATATATTAAGTTATATGGAGTTTATGGATTTGACAGGAAATCCACAGAAATCCCAGCCTTCAATGGACTTCCAAATAGACCAATTTAAAGAGAAAACACACGTTTTTCAATAGTTAGAACTGGTTCTGCAGCCTTTACTGTTTTGGTATCAACATTCTTGTCACCTATTTGTAGTGTAACTTAGACTAACGTCATTGTAACAAAACATATAAGCTATAATGCTCTGTGCAATATGGATCTTGCAGCTATATATTGATGAGTGGCCTCAAGAAGTTTGCACCACACCACAGGTGGAATTAAGCTCTTCATTCTCGTTAATACTGGCTCACATTTCACAAGGCAACATCTCCCTCCCTGCCCTCCCACTGCCCCCCACAACATACACACACACGCGCACACACGAAAGAAGAAATCCAACCACATCGTCACTTGGGTTTCATTGCAAGCTCCCCATTAACACTGAGCATAACGCGCAGCACTCAGCAATTACCAGAAGGAACTGCGACAACGACAGCTCTCACATACGCCAAGATTCAGAAGACATCCCATCTCAGAACTCATATTTAAGTGGCTTTTGTTTCGCATTTGTACTGCTAGAATGTTATGTGCTTGTCAATGTTCTGCTCCAACGCTAGTTTTTAAAAATATATATGCTTCTGTCTTCCAACCATCATAGAAATATAGAATGGATTCTTCATCGGCATGTTGGCAGTTTCTTAGAAGAGAGTTCCTTCCCCACCCCCCAAACTTTCCTTCCTGTACGTCAAGTCCACTGATGTAGTCTCTTATCGCACCGCCAAGAGAAAGGCCAACCCGGCCAGACCAAAGCCAGCTGCCGCCATTATAGCATTGCTTATGGTACTGTTCTGGTCAGCTGCATCAGAGCCATGTTTATTGAAGAAGTGGTAGAAACCATCCTAGGAAAGAAGAGAGCAAGATCTTGAGTCAAGCCTATTTTGGGTTATTAATTTTTTAAAAAACAGCCCCTATGCTTTAAAAAAAAGTATGACAAATTACAACTGTTGCCACATGTTCCTCCCAATGGCTAGGGGGAAAACATGGATTTGTTTCATTGCATTTATTTATTAAACATATACCCTTCCTCTCAAAGGAATCCAGGGTAGCAAACACACAAGCAAGAAGACCTCTAAAAACAATTCTGTCAATGCCAGTGAGTTGCCAGGCAGAATTAAAGGTGTTAGTGCTAGCATATCAAGCTCTAAAGGGCTTTGGACCCCAGTACCTAAAAGGGCACCTTCCCCAGTATCAACTATCTCAGACCCTACAATCAGCAGGCAAGGCCTTGTTGATGCTGCCACCACTAGGGGCCGCCTGGTTGGAATTGACCTGCAAAAAAGGGACTTTTCAGTGATGCCTCCCCCATTAAATGAATGCCCTCCCTAGTGAGGCCCACCTGTCTCCATTTTTAGGAGGAATTTGAAAACATTCCTGTTTACCCAGCCGTTTCGTGGCTCAAGGAAACTGCTCCCAGCAACCCAGAGATCCCTGGGTGAAAGAATGTTTTTAACTGTAACTGTTTGCTATAATGTTTTAAACTTTTTAGAATGCACTTTTTTTGCTGTCAAATTGTTTTGTTGTTATGATTGCCGCCCTGGACTCCTTCAGGAAATAGCATGAGATATAAATTCAATTATCATCCAGATGCGGACTGGGAAAAAATCTGCTTGTTGAAAGAGGAAAGGTTTCAGTAGGCACGGAAAAGACAAGAGAGATGGTACCTGTCTTAACATTCAACGGGAAGGACATATCTAACAGAGAAATGCACTACTTTTGCCTTGGTGGAATGCAACTCCAGCACCACGTTGGCTACACAATGCCGGTCAGCTCCAGCCAGCAGCCAGGGATAACGGGAGTTATAATCTACAATGTCTGGAGCGCACCATCTTGGCTACCACCAAGCCTCACTAATACTGCTGACAGTCTTCATACTAGCTCAGACAAGACACTAAAAAAGGAAGGAGATCACACCTCCAGCAGCAAGCAAGTCTGAAAGGGAATTAAAAGCTGCCAACTCAGTGATTCTCTCCCTGCCCAAGGTGGCCTGGAAAGTACCCAAGTGAGTGGGCATTTGAAGCAAAATCAAGTCTGGCACTGTCCAATCTAGTTAAAGAGACCTGAAAATATGAAATCACTCTTAATTTGGTACAGTCCAAAGTTAGATGCAACCAGGGATTAAAAAGTGCAAGTAGCTAGCGCAACAAACAAGCAGTTCTGCCTCCAATTTCAACCTACAGAACAAAGGTGCAGAGCAGACCTTACAGATGCGTATTAGAAGCCTGTCCCACCAGCTGTAGAAGTGAAGTTAGCCTAGCACCAAAAGTCAGATTGCTGAAGCGCAAATTCTGCATGAGAATGGAAGCCTGTAGAAGTGTCCCTTCTGGTCTGCCTTAGTCCCAAACGTCACTGTGACGTTTTTGGAGCCTGGGTGGATGTTTTCATTTTTAAGAGTTTGTTAGACTGATTTTGTTGTTTTTAGAGATTTGTTTTTATTTTGTACACTGCTTTGATGGCTATATGGTGTGAAGCAGTCTATACATTTTACTACTAATAATAATAATAAAGCCCCTTAGGCTCAGGCCCAGATTAAGAGCTTGAGTGGCACATTTATGTACTAAACATTGCAAACAAAGTCAAATTATCTAAAATTAATAAACATATTCAATATGCTCTTAATTTCTTCCGGAGCTTTGTTCTTTACACTTGAATTTGTGCAATGGAGGCATTTTGCACTCACTTCCTGGCTCTGGCCATAGCAAGTTCGTGAATGATGTCCATGTGCCAAGGGGCTCAAGGCGGCATACACAGACATGGATTCCCCTTCCCCCTATAAGGAAGATAAGGGAAAGAGTGTGCAACTGGCCAAGGTCACCCAGAGCTAGGAAACTGAGAGCCTAAAAATTTATAGGAAGTTGCTTATACCAAGTCAGACCATTGGTCCGTCTAGCTTAGGATCATCAACTTGACTGGCAGCAGCTCTGCAGGGTTTCAGACACGGGACTTCCCCAGTCCTACCTGGGGATTGAACCCGAGACCTTGCCCTTCCATTACAACAGATTAATCTTAACGTGGCCCTGCAGCCCTTGAGCCACTCAATTTGGAGCTGACCTATGACAAAAAGAAGCCAGCAGCTGCACTGCTAGATCTTTATTCTGAATAACAGAGAATGGCAGTAATATGACTCCAGATGGCCATGTTTGAACTCCTATTTGGCAGATGTCTATGTAAACAAGTTATGCTCTTAATTTCTTCCGGAGCTTTGTTCTTTACACTTTAATTTGTGCAAACAATGGAGGCATTTTGCACTGAATGTCAGTTTACACTTCTCGCCAACAGCTGCCGTAGGGTCATTAGCATTCAGGTGGGCTGCCTACAGAAGAGGGTTCAAACCGTCATTCTTCTATGGAGAGGGCAAAATTAAGCCCGTCACCTTTCAGTCACTTGGTTGAATATACACTAGCTACTCTAAAGGAGAGACAGAGAAAATACAGCAACACAACAAAGAACTTTATGATCAAAAAGGGAAACTGCAGGTTCTAAATGAAATTAAAGGCATCAGCAGATCTACACCCAACAATTTTATTTGTGTGTGCATTCTAATCTACAGGTCTTGCACTGTAGCAAGGATTTGTAGGGCCTGGATCCAGCAATGAGATTTTTTGCTTTGAGCTGCCCCCCCCCCCCCGAGTGCTCTGAGGGGAAAGACATCTGAGATCAAAGACTTGCTTCCATGTAAGGGCCACAATCCAGCAACCACACTGGGCTCCAACCACCTTCCCATGGAAGTCAGCATCACAAAGAGGCGGCCACACAAAGCTTTGCCTTCCTGCAGCCACCAGTGGCAACCCCATCCACCTGCCAACCTCCAGAACAGGCCCAACGTTATTGGGAATTAAAGCTACAAAAGTGCGGCATAAGTGACATCATTGGAATGCAAAATATAAGCAGGCACTTGAGATGCTGAATAATGATGCTATTTTCTTTATAGGTATAGCCAGGAATGTAGTGGCAGATTCAGAACTGCAGGGTCCCTTTACGATAGCCACAGCCAGGCCCCTTCTCCCTTTTTTTGCTGCTAGGTTGAATATGAAATGCTTGTTGATACCTTCTGCCACACTGACGGATGTCTCTAGGAGCCAATAAGCACGAAAGGGTAGAGCATTAGCTACTGAAAAGAGTCTTCTCAGTGGCTGACACACCTCCTTTCATTCGGATTGGCTCCAATCAAGGAAGCATGTTAGAAGACTCTTCTCAGTGGCTAACAAGCTCCCCTTGCACCCTGACAGGCTCAAAGGATGCTGGAGACATTGGGACCTGCTCCCAAAGAAGTAAGGGGTCTAACCCTCCCCCTGAGACCCTGGACAACTACACACATGCGTACAGTGCAGAGAGAGACAGAAAAACACACCATTGTGCAAAACCCACATGAGGATCACAACCCCCAATGTGCATGAGTAAGGAAGTGCCAAGCACAGGGGTTTCCAAATACATGCAAGGGAGTCACATGCCCAGCCACACGGCTGGGAACACATTTCCCTTCCACGGGGCTGGGGGGAGTGCCCTGTCTCAGTGGCCCTTTACAGCTCTTCTCTCACAGGCTGCATTTGCCGGCTTCAAAGCAGATCCTCGCGCACAGCTAGGAAGTCAGATCTTATTACACCTTTCACAGGACAGTGAAATAAGCTTTTGTCCAATATATTCTTTTATGCCTTTGTGCTGAAGGTGCTTTGGGGCATTGGTCATCTGCAGAATACGATTACAAAGATGCTGCGGGGGGGGGGGGAGCAGAGGGAGGGAAACAGCCCAAGTTCTCATCCAGCAATGAGGTCGTTTTGAATAGACTTTTACTTTCCCTCCAGTGGCCTGTTTGAAAACCGAGAACTGAATGCAGGTTTCTATGTATTCTTTGCTCTTAGTACTGGGGAAAATAGTTGCTTTGAAGTTGATTATTCACATTCCTTGCAGAAGTTTAAACCCCCACCCACTCAACAATGGCTAGAACCAGATTCTTCAGAGAGGCAAGAAACTCTACACTGAAAAGGGGTGGGTGGGTGGCGGAGAGAAGAGACAAACCCTTTATAGTTAACATCAGCAAAGAGAAGTTTCTGTAGCCATCCACTGGTGTCTTCCTTGGGACATAAAAAAAACCAAGGAAAACCATTCCTTTATCATTGCTGACCCACCCAATTAGCAAGGGAAGTTTTGCATCCGAGTCTTTTTGCGGCCATTCCGGATTACCTCCATTGCCTTCACAAGGAAGGGTAGTTTTGCATAGGCTCTGGAAAAAAAAATTAACACTCAGGAATTCCTAAACATGCTTACAACAAGCCTCTGTCAAGGAAAAAAAGGGGGGAGGGAATGCTGAATGTCTGCCGTTATAACAAGGGCTGGAAGGACTCCAAGCACTTAAGAATCTGAAATATTTTCTCCCTCGCTCCGATTATACCCAAGACAAAACAAAAGCTTTTGTCGATAGAGTTCTCTCGTTTCAGGTAGATCCTTGGGAAAGGGAACAGAGCAAGGCTGCAAGAGGCCCACGACAACCAGCTGTCACGGCTACGTTCTCTGAATCCCAGTTGCTGGGAATGACACATGCGGAGAGCACTGTCGGGCCAAGGCTTTGCTTGCAGGCTTCCCATTAGCATCTGTTTGGCCATTGTGAGAACAGGATGCTGGACTAGATGGGCCTTTGGTCTGATTCCGCAGAGCCCTTCTGAAGTGAGTATGAGGAGGCCTGGAGAAGCTTACACCTCTGCTAGCAGTTGCGCGACTCCATCGCGCACTTCAGGCAGAATCACCCAAGGAGCCCTATTCAGAAGTATACTCCTGTGCAAGAACAGCATGCAAGCAGGGGCCAACTGAGTAGCAGGGGCCAACTAGTGCCACCCCCAGGTGGCCACACATACGGCTCAAACGTTTGCAGGGATGCTCAACGGCAGAGCACCAGCCCTGCATTCAGAAGTTCCCAGGTTCTCTAGGTAGGGCTAGGGAAAGCTCCTGCCTGAAACCCTGGAGAGCTGCTGCCAACCAGTGTAAGCAATGCTGAGCTAGATGAACCAATGGTCTGACTCAGCAGTCGGCAGCTATGTTACACGTTGTTAATTCGAGGTTAATTGGGGGAAAGGGCCGTGGCTCAGAGGTAGCACATCTGCTTCTCATGCAGAAGGTCCCATGTTCAACTGCTGGTGTCTCCAGGAGAGTTTCTGCCCATCGCTGTCGGCGATCCTGAGCACAATGGCCCAATGGTCTGATTCGGTGGGAGGCAGCCTCCTGTGTTCCTGCAGACATTCATGCTGCATGTGCAGCTACCAGGAACAAGGCTAGTTGGGTGCACAATGCAACCCTGATTACGCACTGACCTAACGCACAAGTACATCTTTTGAAGGGCACTCTTGGGTCTAAACAGAAACTCCAGCCCAAAGGAACTGCCATACGCCAGTTTAACAGCCATAGGCTCAACTCTCCGTTTTTATGAAACCTGGGGCACCAAGGCAAGAAAATCCTACTCCAGCTCTCACACACATCCCCCAGAACAACAAAAAAAACATGCACGCACGCTCGCTCTTTACTGGGGAACTTCCCACAGAATTGCCAGCTGCTTCTGCCTTCATCAGCTTGCTTTGAATGATGTATTCCAATTGTGGGACTGCAGTTTCACAGCTTTTGTAGTCGTCAGCAGGAAAATTACAGAGCCAGACATCAAGGCAGGCAGGCAGCAAGGACACATTACCACAGGCCTACATCTCGTTGGGAGCCTCCACCACCAGATGTGCAGCATTCACCAGTAGTACAAGCCTCCCTTGCCTCAGCAAAGCAGGATGGGAGATAGCATGGGTGAATCCTCCACACCAACACAGGCCCCAATGACACCAGGGCTTCCATGACCTTAGCTTGTCCAATCGTTCTGGCCTATCGTGGCCTACCAATCTCTGGTGGAATGCAATTGTCTATTTGAGTCGTTCCCCACCCTCCAGGTGCCCTCTACCCCACAGGACCATAGGAAGCTGCCTTATACAAAATTACGACCGTTGGTCCATCTAGCTCAGTATCGTCTACCCTGACTGGCAGCAGCTCTCCATGGTTTCAGACATGGAGTCTCTCCCAGCCCTACCTGGAGATGCTGGGAAATCGAACCTGGGACCTTTTGCATGTATGGCAGATGCTCTGCCCCTGAGCTATGGCCCTTCCACACGGTGTCAGGATCATGAGTTGCACAGCACAAGAGGCCTCCGGAAATGTATTCCTCCAATGAGGACAAGGGAGAAGTTAAGAGCTAGACACTTGCTTTTACCTCATAAGCCCAGCACTTACATCCACCCATGCTTCATGCACAATACCTGTAGCTCCACATAGACTAAACTCAGTCGTCAAGTTGGTTGTTAGTGGGTAGTGTTATTTACACAAAGCGTTCTATACTTGGCAACAACAACAAAGCACTTCGTACAAACTACTGCTCTGGAACAACACTGCCTTCCCTACCAGTACAATAGTCAGGTCCTAACTGGCCACACTTAACCATGCTTTTCATGGGTCTGCCCTTGATAGCATCTCTGCAATTTCAGCAGATCTGGAATGCAGTTCATATGTGGGAACGGTTGCAGAGCTCGTAACAACTATTCTCTGAATCATGCGTAGCCAATGCGCTGCCCTCCAGATGTTGCTGGACTAAACCTCCCATCATCCCTGACCACTGGCCATGCTGGCTGGGGCTGATGGGAACTGGAGTTCAAAAACAGCCGGAGAGCACCGCATTGTGGCTATCATACAGAGCAGGAGGCTATTCCTGGTCAATACGATAGCCACAGGTTGCTCATTTGCTTCCAGGTCAAACCTCAACATGCTGGTGCTTTCAAGCCTGAAATGGCCAGAGTCCTGGACACCTTAGAGTGCACCTTCTCAAAAAGGTACATACAAGATCAGGGGGACTGTGTTTCGTTGGTCAGTGTTTGGGCAAAACAGCAAGAGTCCCATCAATACTACAGAACTGTAGAACTCACAAAATGCCACGTCGGTTGTCAACCATCTCAAGCACATGCCAAGAAACATCTCCCCTTTAAAGGGAAGACTTCGTTTGAACTGTGGTCGGCCAAAGTAGAAGAGGCGTTTAGACATTTACCAATCACCCTCTCCCCTTGCAAAGATGCATCCTCAAGGTCCACAGGGCAGAGGCAGGGGACCATTTCCGGCCCAAGGGCCATATGCCCCTCTGGGCAACCTTCCAGGGGCCACATGCCAGTGGTGGGAGAGACCAATGGCAAAGGGGGACAGAACCAGAGACGGGAATTTTGCCTTTCTGCCATAGGCTTGTTTCAACACACACCTCTCTATCTGACCTTCCAGGCACACAGGCATTATCGGAGTTCAATGTCACATTGCAGCCACACAAAACACTTAAGGGAGATGTGAAACATGGCTATCACGGGGTGTGTCCTGGGGGACAGTCTCAAGGGTCAGAAAGAGAGGCCTGAGGGGAAAACTCACCAATCGGTACTAAGCCACAAACTTATACCTTCTGTTGCTACTTTCTTTTGGAAAAACCAATCAGGCCAATCAAAGGGAAGCTCCCTTGCAGCCTGTCACCATGATTCAATGACTGAATGCCTTGAGGGAGAGACCCAATGACCCTCCTTTGCTCGGTGCTCCGTGAGACCCAGGACTAAGAACCACCCACCACTTGACCCAGGTCACACACACTTCCTGTGGCACAGGGCTCCTGCCTTGATCAAGAAATTAAGAGGGCACCTCCCCTCCCTCTAAATGGGAAGAGTATAACGCAAGCCAGCTGTGTTGCACCTGCTGCAGGGCTGCAATCTGAAGCCAAGTCAGAGTTCCCATCCAGACACCTTTCAAGTCGCCCCTGTGTTTTGTTTTTAAAGACTGGGTGCCCTGTTCTTGAGGACACCCAGCAAGGAGAGGTGTACAACAGCGATCTCGTGCATATGGAAGCCAACAGATCCACCCTAGGGAGCCCCATCTGCAGTGCAGACAGGTGAGATCACCACAGTTGGTGCACCAAGGCACGTTTGCAGAAGCAGCCTCTGAAGGACACAGCTGCCCTGCATCAGGCCATTTCCAACAACAGGGGAATGTAGCTTGGGGGGAGGGCTGTTATTTCAGATAAATTGCTCAGAGGAGACAGACAGCAAGGCAGACAGAGCTCCAAAACACCCCTCTGGAGCTCATCACTGGGAGACTCTCATAGCAGTTTTTACTACCTTCCATGGTTTGATGACTAGTAGCAAAACAAGACAGATTTCCAATGCCTTTTGCTATCTACAGAGCAAATCCCCTGAATTCCACATATCTGTGCAGGTCCAGTTGGCCTTTTTGAGAATGAGCTTCATGGGCGTTTTTAAAAGCACTCTAAATGCACACAGTTTACAGGACACTAACAAGCAAAGGAAGACACAAGCCAAGCAGCCCAAAGGCTTTTACAGGGCACCTTAATTTCTACCCTTTCCCCAGGCCGCCAGGGTCCTTCCAAACACTTTCTACTAAGTCCTGGAAACAACCAGCCAGCCAGCCAAGCATTAAGGTCAAGCAGATACAGCTTGGTTGCACAACTGCTTTCAAGGGCAGAAGCGGCAGGTTTAGCCCAGTTGCCCCAAAAGGCGCCCAAGCCAGGCCCCAAAAGGCGCAATGCAAAGGGCAGACTTTGGCCGCAGGAAGACCAAGATGCACCCACCGGGGGCGTTTAAAAAGGGACAAAGAGCACGAGGAGGAGGAGAAGAGGAGGAAGATTGGGGGGGGGGGAGAGAAATAAGAGCAGCCTCCCGACGAAAGCTCTTTCTCACGGTTTGTCACAGCGTTTAGCTTCCCTTATATGGGAAAAAACATTATCCAGGCAGCCCTCCCTCCCCCTCGCCGACTACTCTTCTCGCTCCTGACGCTGCTCCTCTCGCGGTCTGTGAAGGGGTTATGAGATGGGGGGAAGCAAAAAAAGGGGGGCTGCTCGTCACCCCCAGGGGAGGGAAAACCTCCTCTTTGGGGAGGAGGACAGAGAACGAAGGTGGCGCGTCTGTTCAAACGCCGGAGCGCGGCGTCAGGCCGAGCAACGCTTGCGCCAAGGTCATTCGCAGCCCGGGGCCGGCGTCCAGGATTGGGAGGAGGGGATCTGGGGCCCCGTGGAAGCCGAGTCGGGCCCCGGGCCGCTCCTGCGCCGGGAGCTGAGGCGCAGCGGCACAGATGGCAGAAGCCGCCGCCCGGCGCAGGCTCCCTCCCCCCTCCCCCCACACCGTCGCCCCAAAGAGCTCCAGGAGAGGAGAACCCAAACGAACGCCGCCGCGACCAGGCAGGCGCGCGCGCTTCTGCGCGTAACAGGAGGAACCGGGGGGAGGGGGAGAAATCTTTTCCCTCCTGCTCCCGCGTTGCAATAATCAAGATTGGGGGGGCGCAAAGGGAAAGCGGCCAAGGCCAAAGCAGGGACGGAAGCGCAGCCATGTCTGGGCGAGAAGGGATTGGCTCATTCTGTAGCTAAAAAGGAGGGGGGTCGATGCTGCAGGAGGAATGAGGGGGGGCGAGAGGCCGTGAGGCGGCGGTGGGGCAAGGATCGTGCCAGCCTTCTTCCGCGGCCGCCGGCCCCCTGCCTCCCCGGCTCGCTCGCTTACCCAGCCGCCGTGCGCCTCCAGCCACTCCCGCTTCTCCCCGGCCAAGTAGGCGGCCAGCGCCTCCGTCAGCGCGCCCGTCTCCTCGCGAGCTCCGCGCTCCGCCAGCGCGGCGGCCAGGTTGCCGGCGAACACGACCAGCGCCACCACCCGGCCCCAGTTGAGGCCGCCCTCCGCTTCCATCTGCGCCGCCACCCGGCCCAACAGGGCAGCCGCCTCGCCGGGTTCCGGTAAGGCCGCCGCCGCGCAGGCGTCGCGGAAAAAGGGCCTCTCGCGGCTCTCCAGCTCGTCGGCCACCCGCCGCAGGGTCTCTGCCGTGCGGCTGGGCGGCAGCGCCGCGCCCCCGAGCCGGTGCTGCAAGTAGTCGGCCATCAGCTGCGCCGTCTCTTCTCGCAGCGCGCCCGGCATGGCGGCCTCCTTTTCCCCTGGCCTGGCGCTTCGGGAGCGGGTGGGCGGATGGAGCGACCGCTGAGTCCAAGCAGGCCCGATACCGGCGCCTGCCGCTGCCTAAGAAGCCGCCTCCGCCCCCGCGGATTGCCCACGTGTCCGGCCGGCTTCGGCGGCTCCTCCTCCTCCCCCCCCCCCGGCCCAGCAGTCTTCGGCGATGGGCGGAGCGGCACCGCCTCCCTCTTTGCTCCAGGGCGAGAGGAGAACAGCAATCCGTGGCGAGGGGAAGGACGGGGTTTGGGATGGCGAAACCGCTAGCAAGGTTGCCCTCCTATGCAGGTTCGCTGGCATGGAGTAAGCGCCACCCGGCACTTGCGAGCCTCGGTGTCTTTCCACGGAGTATGTCCCATTCAGTCAATTGGGACGTTTGTACAAACACGCGTCGCACGAGGGCGCGTAACGTGCTGCAATCCTGCATCATCACCACCATCCTATTGTTATTACCCGCCCTTCACTACAAGGTCCCAGGGCGGGTCACACAACAATATAAAATGCAGTTTAAAACTGATTCCTAGGAGTTAAGCCTAACTGAGTCTAATGGGACTTACTTACCTAGGAGTCATTCATTCATTGATTGGCGATCAGTCGTGGCCTACTTAAACTCGGTGGGACTGACTTCTGAGTAGACTTGGAATTGGATAGAGTTGTGCTGTCGGGTTTCAATTGGGTATAAGGGGACACAGTTCCGCCCAGAAGAACTGACTGCTGGTGAGCTATATTTCAGTGCCAGTATTTACATATCTGGCAGCCAAGCTGCTGGGGAAAATATCATGTAATCACGGCGATTAGTGAAGGCAGGTTAATCGATTAAAAACATTTTGATTTGGTAAAAAGGCGCTCCCTATTAATAATCTGATTTTTTTTTTAAAAAAGTATTTTAATACAAATACTTACAAAAAAAGTGTGCCCTTAGGAGAGGACTTCCTTCCAGTGAGAAGCCCTCCCTTCTCAGAGGATGCTTGTTGTGACATTTGTGCCATATCTAAAAAGAAAATATGCTTTCCTCCCCACCCTCATTAGGACTTCTATTTTACTCATAATAAATAATAAATGTATGCAGATTTAAATAAATATACATTTACTAAAAACATACAATGAGCAGAGCAAGATGGCTGTAATCAGGTGGTGATTATTATGTTACCTTTCAACCCTTATGTTTACCTAGTTAATGTGCTATTTTGCAAATTACACATTGTAGCTTTTTGAGGGGGAAACCACAGTTCCCAGGATCCTCGGGGGGGGGGAGGGAGTCATGCACTTTAAATGTGCATTGGATGTGTGCACATTTAAAGCACTTGGCTTCTCCCAAAGATTCCTGCGAACTGTAGTTTCCCCCTCACAGAGCTGTAATGTGCAGAAGACCACATTAGTCAGATAACTTGCACCACCTGTTAACCATTCCTTTCTGAACTGGAGGTGCTGGTGATTGAACCTAGGGCCTTTTGCATGGAAAGCATGTGTCCGCTCTTTCACACTGAGCTATGAACCCTTCCCCAGGGTTCAGAGCGTGCTTTGCTTACCCTTTCACAGAGGCCTATAGTGCTCAAACGACAAGCAGGACCAGGCATTTTTGTTGCAGTGATGTATTTGTCCAGCGCTGGATGTGTTACATGTTGTACCTAGGAAAGCTTTGATCACACTGCTGTTGTGGCTACAGTGAGAATGTGGTTGTGCAAAAGATCTATTGCTGTGGAGCTTATGGTATCACAACCCCAAGCCTGTGCCATTTTGGGAATGTTCATTTAATTAAAAAATATATATATTCACCTGCTGTATAAACTCCATATATCATAGTTCCAGCAGTACTTTAGAGAGAAATGCTAAAAAATAGCAAGACAAAACTCTCACCCTCCAACGTATATGCTGCCCTGCAAATTCAGAATTTGAGAATTGAAAGGAACCTTGAAGGTCCTCTCTTCCCACCCCTTGCTGAAGACATATCAGGCATACACCATCTCTGTTGTCTTTTTGACTCCTATTGAAGAACTTCCATTTTCAGTCAGCCTTAAGTGGAGATTGCTATCCCAGTCAGTATCTGTATTGGATTTCAAATTGTTTTTCATTGCTTTTTTTTGTTGTTAATCATTTTGAGATGTTTTCATGGGAAGCAATTCATAAATATAATAATCATTTATTTTAGTTGTAAACATATTTGTATACATCTATTTCATTTTTTTTAAATCAGTAGTTTACAACAAATAAAAACTGTACAATAAAAACCATTTTAAATTACAGTAAAAATAAAGGGTAACAACTGCAAAAATACATCTTCTTCATTACCTGAATCAGCCTGCAGAAGGAAAGGTTTTCACAGCAGGTGTTTCAAGGTTAAAACAGAAGGTGCCTTCTGAATCTCCATTGGCAGAGCATTCCAGAGAACTGGGCCAATAACAGCGAATGCTTGATTTCATGTCCATGTTAAATGAGCCTTGGCAACGGGGGGGGGGGGGACACCAAAGTCGCTCTGCCAATGATCTCAGTGATCGGACTGGGGTATAAGGGTTCTGGCAGTCCCTAAGGTACCCTGGACCTAAGTTGTGTAGGGCTTTGTAAATTAATACAAGGGCCTTGAACCTTGCACAGTAGTAGACGGGCAGCCAATACAGATGTTTTAATAATGATCTCACATGTTATTGGCCATGTGCCCCCATCAGCAATAATAATAATAAGAAGAAGAAGAAGAAGAAGAAGAAGTTTACAAATCTAGCATCCCTGGCAAAGGAGAACTCACCACTTTCCAAGGCAGCCTGTTCCACTGTCAAACACCTCTTACCATTCAGAGAATGCTTCTATTGTTTCGCTGAAATCTGTTTCCTGAAATTGCCATTGGTCTTGCCCTCTAAAGTCCAGCCCACCCCCATGGGCCATGTTTGAGAGGTGAGTGGGGATGCCCACTATCAATCACTTGACATCAGGTGACTCATTTTCACCCTGTGCAGTGCATAGCGCTTTGAAGTTCTGACAATCAGCTGATTGTTGGGGTTTCAAATCTCCCTACATTGCTCTGTGGAAGCATCGATGATCAGCTGCTTGTCAGTGCTTGCAGAGAGGAGTGCCCAGCACTTTGAAGCATTAATGATCAGCTGGTGGTCGGGTCTTCAAAGTCTGCGAGCCCTGACAAATAATCAGCTGAGTTTCATTGGTTGCTGGAGTCCTGTGCAGTGCTTTGAAGCCCAGACAATCAGCTGATCATCGCAATTTGCAATGAGCCATATGGGGTGTTATGCACAGGGCTTTGCAGGCATTGCTGATTAGCTGATCAGTGGTGCTTGCAACCTCCTTGGGACTTTACGTACAAAGCGTCATACATGACATCAGGTATAGGGCAGGTGGGCATGGCTTGGGCAAAATAGCCTGATGGGCTTAATTAGACCCACTGGCCAGAGGTTTCTAGGGCAACAGAGAACTTCAAAATGACTACTTTAAATTGCTGGCTGTGCCATACTTCACAGTAGGAAGTCTATGTTGGAGCATTCCTTTTACCCCATGTATCCAACCCCCCACCAACACAAATGCAAACAGCAGCTTAGATATCCCATTACAGATACACAAATTCTCTCCCAATCTATTATATGGGGGACTCGATACTGGTTCTGCTACAGTGCTTAGGATCAACGTCAGGATTTTATCAACTGGAAAATCCCTAAAATATTTTATAGTTCTGGGTAAGTCACACTGTTACTGAGAAGTGTTCTGTTTCTCCTTTTCAGGGCACACTTCAACCATCCAGACCCATATAAGATTTAACAAGGTTGCATGCTGATGTATCAGACAAGTGTTAGCTTGCACTTGAATAATCAGTCCAGGATGCTGGCTTTTATCTTTATCAGGATCCCAGTTGAAACCATATCACTGTCTATCTCAGTTGAAAGGTGATTGAACTAGAAGACAGCAAAGGGCAGTGGTTTAATAAGCTCTTGCACCACGTTTCTGGTTTATAATTGTTATTTGAAAGAATAATGGGGGAGGTCCCTAGCTCAGTGGTAGAGTGGCAGGTCCCAGGTTCAACTCCCGACCTCTCCAGATAGGGCTGGGAAAGATTCCCTGCTTGAAACCCTGGAGAGCTGCTGCCTGTCAGTGTAGACAATACTGAACTACATGGACCAACGGTCTGACCCAGCATAAGGAGTTTCCTGTGTTCCTAATAATGTAGACCTGGGAAAACGGGCATTTGCCCTTCTAGTTGCTTCCTCTAAAGCGGGGGGGGGGGAGAACATTGGGTCCGGATGCTGAAAGCGGCCCTCCAGGCCTCTCTATGGCCCTCAGAACTCTCCCCAAGCCACACCCCTTATTGGGCCCGCTTCACACCCTCAGTGTTCTTCTCAGGCTGGAATGTGACCTTGAACTCTGATAGGGCCTCTTGCGTGCCTGGAGGGAGAGGGGTATAAGAGCATGTGCAGAAACTAGACTACTGTACAAAGGTAAAATTTACATTGGACTGCCTTCCAGTCGATCCTGACTTATGGCGACCCTAGGAATAGGGTTTTCATGGTAAGCGGTATTCGGCGGGGGGTTACCATTGCCTCCTTCTGAGGCTGGGAGGCAGTGAGTGGCCCAAGGTCACCCAGTGAGCTTCATGGCTCTGTGGGGATTCGAACCCTGGTCTCCCAAGTCGTAGTCCCAACACTCTAAGCACTACACCACACTGGCTCTTTAAAATTTTCATTAAATGGGCTGTATCCAGCATTATCTGTCCACTAGTGCAAGGTCCACACAATACTGACCTGCATATGTTCAATACTGTGCATATTGTGCACTTAATGCAGGCACAGATATTTTATCTGCGCTATACATTTAAAGTAGTATCATACCACTTTAAACAGTCATGGCTCCCTCTGCCCCCCTTGAATTCCAGAAACTATAGTTTGTGAAAGGTGCTGAGAATTGTTAGAACTTTATTCCCCATACAGAGCTATGATTCCCAGAGCTCCCTGGGAAGAGGGATTGAATCATAGAATAGTAGAGTTGGAAGGGGCCTATAAGGCCATCAAGTCCTACCCCCTGCTCAATGCAGGAATCCAAATCAAAGCATTCCCAACAGATGGCTGTCCAGCTGCCTCTTGAATGCCTCCAGTGTTGGAGAGCCCACTACCTCTCTAGGTAATTGGTTCCATTGTCATATGGCTCTAACAGGAAGTTTTTTCCTGATGTCCAGTCGAAATCTTGCTTCCTGCAACTTGAGCCCATTATTCCATGTCCTGCACTGTGGGACGATTGAGAAGAGATCCCAGCCCTCCTCTGTGTGACAACCTTTCATGTACTTGAAGAGTGCTATCACATCTCCCCTCATTCTTCTTGATTGATTGTTGAACCACTCTGGGAATTGTAGCTCTGTGAACTGGGGTCTCCTAACAACTCCCAACACCCTTCTTGAACTACAGTTCCAGGAATCTTTGGGAGAAGCCATGACTATTGATACTGCGTTAAATGTATATAGTGCAAATGGGGCCTGAGTGCTGGACCAACATCTAGGCACCAGCTCTCTTTTACCCCAGTTAGGTAAGCTGGCCACTGGACTCCATGTTCGGACCTCAGACTGCTTCTTAACCTTACTTCTTGTACTATGCCTGTATTTGGACCACTGGAAGAGTGTGGTTGTGGGATAGTCCTGTTAGCTCTCTGTTGCTCTGCCTGTGAGCCACCTGAAGCAGGATACCTTCTTTCTTAGTTAAACCATTGGGCTAATCATATCTATCATGCGACAAATTGATTCACTACAGTTCTAAAATGAGATTCCAACACCCTCTTACCCCTCTTTTGAGGCGTTTGGTGCTGACATCACTGTTATGAAAAATGCAATGCACTGGCTCCCAAACCTTTTCCCCCCATGGACCACTTGAAAATTGCTGAGGGTCTTGGCGGATTATTTTTTTGCTCATTGTAGCAATTGTAATGTGCTGCACTAGGTGCTGAATGATTTTTAATTGTGTTTTTATCGCTTCTTTTATTTCCAATGAATTCAGATTGTAATACAATATAATACAACACAAGGGGGGAGAGCAGCAATGAAAATACAATTAAAAACCAATGTGATTATTTAATGCAATGGATGTGCCATCCCCCGCCTTCAACCACAAATCCACAGACAGCACGGACCACAGTTTGGGAACCCCCAACCTCACGTACATTTAGGTTCAAGTGCTGTAATTAGCAATGATTTTTCAAACAATCAACTGTATGATTTAGAGCTTACCTTCATGTTGGAAATCTACAGAGGGGAAATGTGGATTAAACGAGGGATTTGAAGTGGAGTTGTAGGTGGAAACTTAAGCGCTCCTGTCCTTTGTCCCACCTCCCACTCCAAATCATGAACACGGGAAGGTCAAAAAAGTGTCTTCACACTGAGAATGCATGGCAAAGTAAACAAAGAGTAGCATCCTAAAAAGTGTTTAGAGACAATCAAAGAGCCTCAGTATGTAAAATACAATTTATTATACTGAGGCCACTCATAACTATCAACACAATATATTCCGTTCAAACCTCAAAATATTTCATCAATAAATACTGTCTAATCAAAGTGCACAGTGTGTCAACTCGGTATTGCACAATGAGCTCTTAACATTTAACAGTTTTTATAGTGCAATTTGTAACAGGCATAAGCGCATAAAATCCATTTTCCAAACAAAAATTGTGGGAAGTGATTTGTCAAGGACAGCAGAAGATTTGAGATGTTCCTATGTAACAACAAAACAGCTACATTATCACTGGCTGATGTAGCTAGAGATCTTCCTGTCTATATCTCTTTTTTCCCTTATTTAAGTATTTTTAAAATCTTATGGCCCATTAATGAATTTCAGTTTGTTGGCTGAAAGCGCAATCATTTAAATCTGAATCCAAGCAAATGTAAGTCATACTCTCTATATTTTTAGAGGGTATCCCTTACAAAGACCTAACATTTGGAGAGCTTTTGGTGCTAGCTTAGAAGTGCATTCAGGATGGCTTAGAAGTGCATTCAGGATGGCTTAGAAGTGCATTCAGGATGGCTTAGAAGTGCATTCAGGACAAGCAACTTTTTCCCTTCCAGGGAATTGGGGGGGGGATTCTGGTTTTGACAAGTCTACAGCATGGTTAAGCTTGAACTACGAAGAAGCCAGGTGTGGAGGACACTAATTGGCTAGCACCTATGACATGGCTAATTAATTAAATGCAGGGGCATTTGACTGGGGTACTTCTCTGCTTGCAACTTCAGTCCATGAATGGCACTGGGATCTCACTTAGCCTTTTTGTCTGAGTTGGACAGAATGGTAGTGGGGAAGGAAAGATAATGGCATGCAACCTCCTTTTCCCTGCTCACAACTGGTGTTGCCTTTCCAGCATGGAAAGATGCAGAAATGAGAAGCGCTCATTTGCTGTTTTCTCCTTGTTAGGACCTAGAAAGCTGCCTTGTACAGTCAGACCATGGGCCTGTCTAGCCTAGAGCTGTCTAAATAGCTTGGCAGCCAGTCTCCAAAATTTTAGACAGTGGTGCTTTCCAGTGATACTTGGGAGCAAGGGTGAAGTCATCCGGAGTGATGGGTGTGTGTGTGTGTCATAGATCCATGACTTTTTTGAGAGCAGGGTCCCAGCCAGGTCCCTATGTATGAGCCAATCAGCATGAAAAGCGAGCATATTAGCCACTGAAAATAGTCCTTGTCCTTTTATGCTGAGTGAAACGAAGGTGAGTCCGCCACTGAGAAGTCTCTGCTCAGTAGCTAACACAAAGCCTCCCCTTTCATGCTGATTGGCTCCTAGGGACATCTGTTGTATTGGGGTGTAGACTCCCAAAATGACAGAAAGACAAGGGACAGTGGAAAAGGGGCCGTAGATATGAGGGATGAGTGGCACAACTATCATGAAGGTATCTTGTACTTCTGAAATTGCCACTACACTACTGCTTGGAAGATGCCAGGAATTGAGCCTGGGGTCTTGCTGGGAGGAAGGGCAGAATATAAATCAAATAATAAATAAATAAATAAACCTGAGACCTTCTGCATGCAAAGCAGGTACTCAGCCACTAAGCTATGGCTCATCCTCTGTGTGTTAGGAACAAAGCATCTGCCCCCAAATAAGGCAGTAACCCCTATCCATCTGTACATACTTCTACAAAAAGCCACATTCATATGTCATGATGAACTGCAGTTCAGCTGCCCTGTCTAGCTTTCTCGTGGGCTTGTGTGCACAGCTGGGAGGAGGAGTTTGAAAGCTTTTGTGTTTAGCTAGCTGTGGTTTGTTGTATCGTCTGCAGCAGCAAACAGTGGTTAACGTTGACTGCGATTAGTTTCAAACAAGCCCAACTTCAAACCATGGTTTCTGAAGCTGACTTGCCACAGTTAGTATTAACCATAGTTGTCAGTTTGGACCATATCGGGAAGTTACAGTTAACGAAAGCCGAAGCTTCCAAGCTCCTCCTCCCATCTGCTTGGAAGGAGAGGGGAAGGGAGGGAGGTGTGAGAGAGCTCAGTCTAGTTCATGTCTTAGTGCAGGTATGAGGAACCTGTGGCCCTCCAAGACGTTGTTGAGCTCCAACTTCAATCAACCCCAGTCAGAGATGCTGGGAGTTGTAGTCCAACAACAACCAGAGGGCTGCTGGTTTCCCACACCCAGGTTGGTGTGTTCACTCTTTAGGAGATTTTCTTTGCCAACCAATCATTCATACCCATTTGCCATGTAAAATCTTACACTGCTACACTAATTCATTGCAAATGACCCCAGTGTTTGCAATTCATAAATGGGTGTAGTAAGTACCTAGGGTTCAGCATCTCTGTAATTAACAAAAATCCCTCAAATTACATAATTTAAACTTTCTGAGGAACTACGTAACTAGCATTTCACAAACACGTAAATTTAAACTACTTTTCATTTCTATTAAGTTGTACACTTCAAAGTTATTTCAGTTCAAAACACAAAGATTAAATTACTGCATCTAAAAACAGTTAAAAAAGAGACAGAAACGATTATTCTTACAAAAAATACACTTTTATATAACATCCATTAAATTGAACAGGAAGTTTGTTGGCTCTGTAGGATCAGATCCTGGAAATACTGACACAGATGCAAACTTGACACAGATGCAAACTCTTTTTTTAATTTAAAATGATTGAGCTGAACAAAGCAAAAAGCCCCAAGTTAGAAGTCTTGTTTTCCCATCTCTGGACTGTGGCCAAGAGATTAGGGAAGTGTTACATCGGCATTGGGTGTCACTATTTGAAGGATCTGTCCCAATTTTATTACTTTGTTAGGTGAATTGTTTCTAACTCACTTAAAATTAAGTAACAACCAGCTGATAACTGAATGCAGTCCACATCCAACAGAAAAAACTGGCCAAAAGAAAATCCCATTGATTTTAAATTATTCTGAATTGCACTGTTTTTTTTTTCTTTTTAAAGCTTCACATTCAATATTCAACCACGGAATGTTTCAAGAGTCAGGGTTTATTCAGATATTTCATAAAAGCTGAGAGAGGAAGGATGATGCATTGTGCTTCTCTTCCTCCTTGGTTTAAACAGGGATGGCTTACCTAGAACTCTCCAGGTGCTGTTGGACTTCAACTGCCTTCGGCCCCTGCTGGCATAATCAATGATCAGCATGATGGGAGTTGCAGTCCAGCAACACCTGGAGAGCCACTGGGCCTCTCATTCCTGGTGCTGAGCCTTCTGTGAAGGACAGCAGATGTGTGACCTGTCACCACATCAGATCACATGAGCTGGGAAGAACATGCATGCTCCCCATGAAGATTTGGACACTCTCACATCAGAAGAGCACACTGTTGTTGTTGTTTTAATTACATTTATATCCTGCCTTTTCTCCAGGATGCTCAAAGTGGCATACATAGGTCTCCATCCCCGACTCCCATTTTATTTTCACAACAACCCTGTCAGGTAGGTTAGACTGAAAGATAGTGAGCGGCCAAAGGTCACACCCAGAGATTCGTGGCCAAGTGGAGATTCAAACCTGGGTCTTCCCAGTCCTAGATCAACACTCCCAGTTGTTATACCACGCTGGCTCATGATCTTTACCTGTTATGGGAGACCCGGAAGAGTGGGTAGAAGTTGCAAATCACTCAATTCTTTCTCCCTTGCTGCTTCTATGGAATGAGGGAGTGAGCCCCAGAGCTTGGAAAAGTTACTTTTTTGAACTACAACTCCCATCAGCCCCAGCCAGCATGGCCACTGGATTGGGCTGATGGGAGTTGTAGTTCAAAAAAAGTAACTTTTCCAAGAGCCCTCAGATACCCTGATACCTCAAGATACTCTGGTTTTATTTCCAAGTTTAGGAAGAAATGTAATCTCATGCAAATGCTACATACATCATGTGCATTAAAGTACGAAATTGTTTTACCGCTTATTTTGACAGAAGTCTGGCTTCCAGAATTATTAAACTACTTCTAAGAAAAAAAGTTAGTTTCAAAAACAATTAAAAACAGCTTATTATTATATCGCACATAGATTCCCCCCTTCCCCGGTATGAGAAAAGTATATTACCTATATTACCTTTTTCTTATCAGTAGTGATTCCATTTGGGCAACAATGTGATAAAACACTGACAATGTAGCCTTCAATCTTTCGACCATCATGTTGTTGCATTTTGTTTCTTTCTTGTATCTTCTTGTTTTTCACGTTTTGAGATCTTTCTCTCCTTCATCCCACAATGTCAATTTTAATGTGCATTTGGAAATAGCGCTGAGGATTAAGCCCAGATCTGTAGACAGGAAAGTCAAATAAATGATTAGCATCTAAAAAGGGTACTTGGCTTTTACTAAAACAACTTGTTTATGTTACAACAGAGACAGCAAGACTTCTCTTAGGCTCTTGAGATTGTTTTTAGAGTTTGCTGAAACGTTTTTAAGCTTGATTTTGTTTTTATCTTGTATACCACTTCAATGGCTTTATGCTATTTGTTTATTAATAATTTGTTTATTATCATTGTCATCAATAATGATAATAATTAAAAATTATTCTACATGAATCATAGGAAACATGTCCCCTCCCCCCCCCAAAAAAAGAAGGAAAAGAAGGGAAGGAAAAAAGAGAAGAGAAAGGAGGAACGAAGGAAGGGGAAAGATTCCTTACTCTCAGAGTGTGATCCCATGATCCTGAGCAGAAGGCAGTCCCATCAGGTGAAACCCTCAAAGTGCTAACACGATTTTCATGGCCGAACAAGATTGACACACGAGCCCCTTTCAGAACATCCCACACGTTTATGGTGTAGTCATTGTAGCCAGCAAACAGTAAGCGGCCTGCGGAAGAAATTTCATTTGTAAGGAATAATGGAATTACACTAACAACTTTTCCAGTGCTTATACCCTGCCTTTTAGCAAATAATGCTCCCAAGGAAGTTAACAGACAATGGCCAAATCTGCACATCACAGTAAGCCTTAAACCACGATTTACCATGCATGAGCAAGTAGTTGCCACTTTGCTTTGCTCCTTTCTGCTGTCACCGGAAGGAAGCAAACCATTGATCCCTGAGCATCCAAACCAGGGATTGTGATCTGTTTCACTACAACAATCCACGATCAGTAAGCCAAGGAGAAACCTTGGCTTCAGATTGTGGGTATTGTTGGAACAAGATGAACCATGATCCCTGGTTTGGACATAGTGCTAAGCCAGGAATCATTGTTTGTTTCATGGGGAGGGGCAAAGCAGGCACAACTCACTTGTGCATGGTAAGCCTAGTATGTGGCTTACGGTGGTGTGGAAATGTGGCCACTAAAGCAGTTTAAAATAAAGTGAAACAGTAACACAATATAAAACAGCTTAAAAACAAATCCAGAAAAAGTAACAAAACACACCCACCATGTATTATGCAATGGTCCAAGGACCTTACTCCCTTTGCTACATTTGAACATACATTAATTTTGTTTGGATTATCTATCAGGACCTTTGGATAGCATATACTGACATATAAACTCGGATGGAAATATTGGTGTTTCTTGTATTATTAATGTGAGCTCACGTTTTTGCTTTCCCCTTTCTTTTGTTAAAAAAATTTTAAAAAGAGAAGAAAGCAACAAGAAAAAGCCAATTTTCCATATGCAAACCACGGGTCACACAAACTACTGTTCCCTGAATTCAGTTTGCAAGTCATGATCTCAAGGGAAATTGGTGGGTACCGAGCCTGGTTTCACTACTCCTTTCCGAGGAAGGTCAGGACTCGGCAGCTGGCCTTGGATGAGGGATAGGGAAGAAATTTCATGCAGTCCACCTTTAAAGGCAAATGTACCTAATTTGCACTTTCGAAAATGATGCGAACTGAAACCCAGCCATGCTTCAAAGTTTGCACTTTTCCAAATGTTGCAATGCAGTACATGGGCATAAAAATGCATATACTACCATAGTGATTCCCAAACGACCCCCTCCCCACAGACCCCTAGAAAATTCCTGAGGGTCTTGATGCACCACGTAATCATTTTTCTGCCTGTTGCAGCCATAGTAATGTGCTGTGCTAGATTCTGTATGCTTTGTAACTGTACATTAATTGCTTCTGTTATTTCTTCCGTTGTATTTTATTGTATTACAATATGAATTCCATAGAGTAAAATACAATATAAGAAATAACAGATGCAATGAAAATACAATTGGAAATCTGTGTGAATATTTAATGTAGACATGCTGCAGACCACCTGAATGAAAGTCATGGACCACTGGTGGTCCAGGGGCCATAGTTTGGGAACCCCTGTATTAGGGTAAAGAGTGCTTAAACATTGCATGCATTAGTAAAATATCATATAAAAATGCATTGTCCTAGGGAAAACTGCTTTATATTAGGCAAAACTGCATACACAAATGGGTATATTAAAGAGAATTTTGCACTAAAATGCTGGTGAATTTTCATGAGGGCTTTTTTCTTTAAAAAAATTGCAAACTGATGTGGAAATTTGGAGAAATGAATGGGAAGATTGGAAAAATGAGAGACAGACAGAAACGGAAATTGACATATTTGAATGCCCCTTCCTTGGATGCGTCCGCCTTCCATCCAAAGAGTCACTGATAAAGAATAAGCAAAGAAGTACCAAGGAAGGGACAGGAGCCTTCTTCCTCACTAGTCAGACCCAAAATTGTGTTCGCACCAAGCGTGGAAAACATTTTAGCCTCTTCCAAAAAAGGAATAGCCTTTTGCATAAGAGAACAAGGAAGTGGGACACAAATAGGAGTGGCTCACGGGATGTTCTGAGAAACAGAGTATGCCTTCCTTGCACAGCAGATGGTGCAAAAAGCTGCTGGCGTGTGCAACTGCTCTTCATCACTCAAAATGCACGTTGCGTGACTACTGGTTTGTTGTTAGAAAACAAGTCACAAGTCCCCTGCTGCACGACATTTCATATAGTTGCTCAAGGTTGGCTCTAAGGTCAACAAATTTAGAAAAAAGCATACTGATCCCAAGTTCATAGATGCCCATTACCTCGTCTTCAAAGCATGTGTCTGTTGTCTTCCTATCTTAACAGCACAACCCTAAGCATGTTTACTCAAAAGTAAGTCCCACTGCAACCTAGGAGGCTGACTCTCAGGTAGCTGTGCACAGGACTGCAGTCTTCATTTCACGAGACTGCAGCAGAGCTGCAACTTGGTTACAGAAATGTTAACCAATTAATCACATGAGTTTTCAACAATAATCAATGAGTGAGTAATCCTAACTGGGGCGGGCACAGAATGGCCTGGCCAGCTCCTGCCAGGCACGGTGGAAGGGGGACAGCAGTTAATTTTCCTTTTTTGCTGCATCGGCTTTCAGGCTGGTGCAGCACACAGGCCAGTATTCCTGCCCTCCCCCGAAACAGAGTGGCTTGATCCAGCAAATCCATTGCCAGTCCTGTTCTACCCACACAATGCCCCATTTTAGGGCATTATGCTAGGCACTGCTGGCAGGATTCTCTAGAGGTAGAACTTGAGAACAGCTGGCACCTTCAGTGGGTGCAGCAGGAACTTCCATGCCAATGGAACGCGGCAAAGGGAAACCTCTGCCAAATCCTAACCACTGCCAGCAGTAAGGACCAGGGACGAGGATTGCTCTGCCCATCATTTCTTTAAAAATATTTCTATGCCACTTTACATTTTAAAAAATACCTAAAGCAGTGTGCAAGGAAACATTATAAAAACACAACAAAGACAATAAATTAGTCTAAAGCTGTGAAACAATCATACGTGTAACAATCCAATCTGATGGATGGATGTGCAGGCAAGATTGCTCATCAGGAAATGCCTGTGTGAAGAAATGTTTTAAGAATGCAATGAAGAAGTAGGACAGTTTGTGCGTGCCTAGTCTCCAAGGGGAGGCTGTTCCAAAGAGTAGACGCCGTTACTGTAAAGAGATGAATTTTGGGTGTATACAAGGTGGAACGTCGACGGCTGTGTACCACCAAGAGATCCTCATCTGCTGATTTCAGTGAGCCAGCTGGTGTGTATAAGAGAAGGCACTCTCCAGCACTCAACAATCATGGAAGTGGGCCAGGAGGTTACTTTGGTTAATGCTATCAAGAGCCACTGTGAGATCAAGAAGTAACAAGATTGTACTCCCCCGTCTATTTTCTGATAAAAATCATCCATTTGGTTTTTCGGACCAGTGGGCAGATTTTGAATTTTGAAAGAGTATGGTCGGCGCCAGTCACAAAATGGTTCCCATGGCAATATGACATAAACACAAAATGGCTGCCATGGGAGAGCATTTGCTAGTCATTGTTGCTTCTCCCCACCACCACTACCAGACAACCTCATATTTACCATGGGAAGTCAACTATGTCTTACTGGTCTTGACTGATTGATTGATTACATTGATATTCCCACCTTTCCTCCAGGAGCTCAAGGTAGCGGCATGGTTCCCCGCCCTCTCCATTTTATCCTCACAACAACCCTGTGAAGTAGGTTAGGCTGAGAAACTGTGACTGGCCCAAGGTCACCCAGCAAACTTCATGGCCAAGTCAGGGTTTGAACCCTGTTTTCCCAGGTCCTAGTACACTCTAACCACTATACCACGCTGGCTCTTGATTGTGGAGATACAGCTGTTAGAGGCACAAGAACCCTGTTTTCCCCAATTTCAATCCTCAACCCAAGCCAAGGATGCCATCCAATGCTCATAACCTGGGAGTAAGCCCCACAAAATACAAAGAGACTTATTTCTCAACTAGACCTTGGTTACTATTGTATTAAGTTAACTATATAGGGAATTCTTAATAAGTGCCTGGACATCAGCTCCTGCACAGCAGGAGACATGCCTAAGCTTCTGTGCAAAGTTTTCACATTTTGCATCCGCCATTTGGAGAAGGGATTCTTTTAACATCCACCCGAACTTATTGTGTAGTAGTATTTGCTGAAAATAACCTGTAGGCGCTACCTGATCTCAGACAAACCCACCACAGAAAAGAAAAGGTGAAAAAGGAAGGGAAAGTTCAAAGATTCCAAGGAGTAGTAGAAAATAAGAAAGAAGGGAGGGGAAACCAAAAGCACTTTAGGAACTCAGGGGTTCTGATTACCTGGTGTCTCAACAACTCATTTATCAATCAGAGCTCTGGCTTCACTCATTGGCTAAAACCACTGGCAGGCAGGAGCAGCCAGGCTGGCTCATTTCAGATAAATTGCTTAGAAGGTTACCTGCACATTTTGCTTCTAAACCTTCTTTCTAGGAGAACTAGAGACTAATTTTTATTAAAAAATGAAAGCTCAGAGTCTGCCCCCCTCCCTGGGGCTGCCGTTGAAGAATTTTATGGGATGCATTAGGGCAGCCTTGTCCAACCTTTGGGCCACAGATGTTGCTGGACTACAGTTCCCATAATTCCTGACCATTGGCCATGCTGGCTGGGGCTGATGGGAGTCTAGCAACATCTGGGAACCCAAAGGTTCGACAAGGCTGCATTAGGGTAACTAAGGCTGATTCTGTAACAAAACAGGCCTGAACCCAGGTTGGAATCGGTCTGCATAATCAGCATCCTCTAATAGTGCTGGCAGTTGTGTTGCCATGATTTTCTTGATCACTTTCCCCAAGGAGGTGGTATTAATTACCAGTGGTGATTGTCATAACTAATGGGTCCAGGATAAGTTTCTTAAGGAGTGGCGGGACAGCCACCTCCTTAAGGGTGGTAGGCAACATCCCTGCTTACAGTAATACATCTGGTATGTCGCTGAATCCCATCTGCAAAATAGCAACAGTGCTCTTTGTTGGTTTGTTGTAAGAACAAGTCAGGCTAAATTGGGAAAAGACTGCACAGCTCTTCCTGCTCGTTCCCCCAAAGAAGAGTGCATCAGAATTCATGTCTCACCACTAAGAGAAAAGTCCACACTGGATGCCCCAAAGATGATGCTCTCTTTGGAATAAATGGCCACTTCTCTGTCTGCTCGGAGGTCGTATAAGCGGCACTGGAAAGAAAGGGGGAGGAAAAAGCAACATCCATGCTCAAGTGAAGACTAATGCACACAAGCTGTTTTTAAAAAATATATAAAATTATTATTTGACGACAGATAACGTGTGATTATCGCAGTCGATTCCTGCAGAAAGCAGGATTGAACTCCCAGCTCACCAGCTGATGGGTGGGGAATTTAATTCTGCTTAATTGCTATCTCCCCCCTCAGGCCAGCTTTAAGAGATGGGGCAGTACAACCCACCTAACAATCACTTGATGTCATTACAGGTGATGGACAGGTGGGTGGCCACATCCACTAGTCAAAGTCAGTCCATGGGGACAGGAATGGGGAGGTAAAGCTCTGGCCAAAAATGTTTCCGAACCGTGCTTCACTGGAATCCAGTAGCTCACTAGCTGTGCATTATAATAAAATACCTACCTACAATGATAGTGGAGTAGCACAGACCCCAGCACTGAAACTACTGGAAAAATATGAAGTCTACAAGCAACATAAGTGAGCCACTGTTGGTTTTGGAAGTGGGTAGACAACATTTTAGTTCTCTGCTCAGCAACAAAGTATGCTGGGGGGGTGTCTTGAGCAAACCTTCCTTTCTCTCAGCTTAGGGCTGTGATGAGGTTCAAATGAGATGCAGACACATTTGCAACCCCACACTGAGCCTTTAGAATAGGCCTTGACCAAAATCTCCGTAAATTCCAAAGCCATGCAAAGTTCCCCCTCCATTCTCCTAATCCTCCCATGCTGTCTTTTGATTATGCTGAAATGCTCTTCTACCATAGAATCATAGAACAGTAGAGTTGGAAGGGGCCTGTAAGGCCATCAAGTCCAACCCCCTGCTCAATGCAGGAATCCAAATCAAAGCGTTCTCTACAGATGGCTGTCCAGCTGCCTCATGAAGGCCTTCAGTGTTGAACCACCTACCACAGTGCAGAACCTTTCAGGCTTGCCAAGCTGGTGAGCGAGTATGCTGTACTGTGATTAGGTATGTGTTCATAGGACATTGAAAACATCTACCCTGAGGAAAGGCCTCCATTTATTCACCCTGTGTGTGTGTGTAGATAGTATATTTTAGTACTAAAACTCAAGGTTAATTAAATTGTTTATTTAAATATATTTCTTATACTGCTTTTCACAAAGCAGGTTTATATAGTAGTATTAAAACAGCAAGCATCCATTACAGCTATATAATAAAACAGGCAAGACAATCCACAAGTGTGTGTGTTTGGGGGGCGTTTTGAAAACTTTGGCCACATCTGTGCTGTACATTTAAAGCACTATGACACCACTTTAAACAGGCAGGGCTTCCTCCCAGGAATACTGGGAATAGTGGTTTGTTAAGGGTGCTGAGAGTTGTTGGAGACCTCTATTCCCCTCACAGACCTACAATTCCCAGAGTTCCCTGCGAATAGATTATTAAATCACTCTGTAGCTCTGTGAGGGGAATAGGGGTCCCCTAACAACTCTCAGCATCTTTAACAAACTATAGTTCCCAGGTTTCTTTGGCAGAAGCCATGACAGTTAAAAGTGGACTCAATTCAATATCAGCCCTGCCTCTGCAGCTAGTTCAGTGCAGATTACATGTTGCCACGCATCTAGTGGGGAAGAGCTCAATGGCAGAGCATCTGCTTTGTGTGCAGAAGGTCCCAGGTTCAATCCCCAGCATCTCCAGGTAGGGCTGGGAGAGAACCCTGCCTGAAGCCCTAGAGAGCTGCTGCCAGTCAGTGTAGGCATTACTGAGGTAGAAGGACCAGTGGTTGGAGTGGGTATAAGGCAGCTTCCTGTGTCCTGTTGTTCCAGATGGGCACCTAATTGTTCCAATAAACACCACTCAGCCATCTCCTTTTCAGTGTGCAATGAGCATTTTTGTATGTTTTTGAAGTGTTGCGAGTCACCTCGAGACAAATGCAGGAAGCAAACAAGCAAACAAATAAATAATAAAAATGTGAACGTCCAGGGCCATTTGAGGATCATGACTCCAGCCCTCGCTTGGGAAATCTATAAACAGAATAATGCAACGTACTGTGGCATCATCTGACCCAGAGGCAAAGGCATCTCCACTTGGGTAATACCTATGAAGAGATCAAAAAGTGTGTTAAGTTCGCAAGATAGGATTTTAAAAAATAATATTTAATTGTGACAGATTTCTCTGCCTACTTAGCACAAGCTTGAACAGCAGGTGTTGGGGGCAGCTCAGACACTTGGATCACCACCACCACCACCAAACCAGACACAACTTTCATTTCCGCACAAAGAATAAAGTCTGGAACTGTTTCTTCTGATCCTGGTAAAGAGAAACAGTTAATGCCAGACATCAAGCTCTGGCACTTCAGATAAGCAAGACAGAATTTATGAGTTATTTTCAACCTGAGCCAGAATCCAGAGTCTTTTAAGTGGTTCCCAAACTTCTTTCACTTGAAATTTGGTGATGGTCTCAGCGGACCACTTAATGATTTTTTAATGTGACGGATGTAATGTCTCCCATCTACAATCACAAATCCACAGACATGTTGTGGAATGAATGAAGCTCGTGGACCACAGTTTGGGAGCCCTTGTTTTATGGCAAATGGAAATGTAACATTTTATTGATTGATTGATTGATTGCATTTGTGTACCGCCCCATAGCTGAAGCTCTCTGGGCAGTTTACAACAATTAAAAACATTAAAAACAAATATACAAATTTAAAAACACATTTTTAAAAAGCAATTTAAAACATATGCTAAAATGCCTGGGAGAAGACACATACCAGGAAGTATAAATTAATTAGCAATTTAATTTTGATACCATGTCTATGTAATTCTTATCCAGATTTGCATTTTAAAATTGCAGTTGCTTGTACTTGATCTATTTATTTGTTGCCAGAATTATTTTGCTTTGATGATACAGAGTATAAATGCAGTCAAAATTATTGCAAATTATTGCATTAATTGTAATCAAGCCAGAACATGAAAGAGAAAGGAAATAACGATTAGAACACAAACTGTACCTTATTGTTATAGAGGAATATGATAAGGGCAAACAGCAGATATTAAGATGGAGTTTTCTTGATGGAAAACCCTCTTCTTGCATAATAATGGATCTAGTCAGCCATTATAATTTTATTAGTGATTATTATTCCCATAAACCAGAATTATGACAGCCCTTGCTATTAAACTACTATGATTATGTACTAATTCTGTATTTCCTACCTGAAACCCTGGAGAGTTGCTGATAGTCCAGTATATATGCTGGGATACCAGTATCTGTAGCGGTATACTGGTGTAGATAGTACTGAGGGAGACCACATTCACACCATCCATTTATTCCACTACTATTCCACTTTAAACAGCCATGGCTTCCCCCAAATAATCCTGGGAACTGTAGTTTGTTAAAGGCACTGAGAGTTGTTAGGAGACTCCTATTCCCCTCACAGAGCTACAATCACCAGAGTTCTCTGGGAAGAGGGACTGACTGTTAAACCACTCTGGCAATTGTGGAATAAATGGATGGTGTGAATGCGACCATAGACGGACCAACAGTCTGACTCAGTACCCGCCTATGACTACTTAAATTAATTTCTGGTTGGTAAAGAAAATAACTCTTTCATCAGCTTGGATTTGGAATGTTATTTGTATAAATAATCTCTGTGGGTTGTATCCAAAAGCTAGACCTACTCAGAGTAGACCCATTAAAGTTAACGTTAAGGTTTTTTATTTCAATAGGTCTACCATGAGTAGGACAACCCTGTGTGCCTCATACTTCAATTAGTAAAACTCTTGGATGATACAGCTGGATTGAAAGACTAATACATTTAAATAAAACAAAGGCTATGATTTCAAACCCACAGGAGTGTCAGTTAGGGAATTCTCACATAGGGCTTAATCTGACACATATGGACATGCATTGGAAGTTTTAAAAGTCTTTTAGGATTGGTAATTAAAATCTAGGTCTGGTTTGTCACAAAGGAATAGGAATGGCTCTGCCCGCATGGTCATTGTAGCAAAGGCCCTCCCCTTCCACCCTGGCTGCCACTGCTATTGGGCAAATGAAAGGAGGTGTGGGCCCAGTTCTGCAGGCACAGGGTGGTCATCAACACTAGCCCTACTCAGAGCAGACCCACTGAAGTGAATGGACATGATCAGTTTAGATTCATTAATTTCAGTGGGTCTACTCTGCGTAGGACCTGGGCTATATTCATGCCGTACGTTTAAAGCACTTATTATACCACTTTAAACAGTCATGGCTTCCCCCAAAGAATCCTGGGAACTGTAGTTTGATCAGGGTGCTGAGAGTTGTTAGGCGAACCCTCCCCCATTCCCCTCACAAAGCTACAATTCCCAGAGTGGTTTAAACAACCAATCAGTCTTCACAGAAAACCCTGGGAATTGTAGCTCTGTGAGGGGAACAGAAGTCTCTTAAACACTCTCAATGCCCTTATGAAAGGTCTACAGCCTCCTGCATTCCCTGGGGGAAACCATGACTGTTTGAAATGGTATGACAGTGCTTTATATGCATGGTGTGAATATGGCCTTAGCTGAATACTAAACGCCCAAAAGGAGAAGGTTCTGCAAAACAAATGCAAAAAAGGAATCACTATCCAGTACAATGGATTGCAAAATACTATCCCACAGTGCTGTTTTTTTATTGGCAAGAGATGGTAGCAGCTTTGATGAGAGGTGGTGAGGAAAGTCCACCCTCCTCCCCATCTCCCACTTTTCCCCCTGTGCATCATCCATACCGACATTTTGCTAGTCAGTACTACTGAACTATTTTAGGATGCAATTGTATGAATGGGTGATAACAGAGCCTACTGACCTGACACTATTAATATCCGATTCATGGGTTTCAAACGACTGAATACACTGGCCAGTCCTCATGTCCCAAACCATTGCTTTTTTATCACACCCCTACAAATAAATAAATAAAATCCGGTTATATCCTCAGTGAGGAAAGAATTGACACAAAGGAATGAATCATGGAACTGACAATCATTCTTATGACACTTGATTTTTTAAATGTCAGGCTTGTTTTGAATGTTTGTTGTGAGTTATATTTGAATTTGCATGTTGCCTTGAGTCAGTTTCTGTCACAGAAGGGTGAGTTATAAAATATCCCTCCCTCCAAAAAAAACCTTTACAAACTGAGCCTTAGACTATTTGCTGAAACAGCAGAGGCACTGTAGGGAGAATTCATTTATTTATTTTTTAACCATAGTGATAGCTCGTGAATAGTTTCATACTTATTCACAAACAAAAATCACAGCTCAGTACAGCACAGGCTTGTTTCCACAAACCAAAGCAATCCTAGAAGGTGTTGGGCCGCATTCAGACTAGGGTTATGCAAAAGATTAAACTATTCCAACAAAACAAATTGCTACACACAGACCAAAAGAGGGGGATGGATAACGGCAGGCCACTTTCACCACCCCAGATCACCTCTGCTATTTATCTAAATCACTGATGGGGGCCCTTATTAGGCCCACCAGACCTCAGAGATGGGCCTGCCAACTATCAGCCGGCATTCCATATCCACTGAACCTGCCTGTCAATTACTGCCATCATCGCAGGCCCACTCTGTGTTCCGTTGCCAAGGGAGGAACAGCTAGGGGTAACACAAGACACCATAAGTGTTAGGACCCCGGTGGTGGAGTACTGCAGTTTGACTGGCTCTTTCCATTGATAGCTTTTAGGCAGAAGAGTCAAAATGTGTGTCTCTCTCACCAACCTTTTCTAGGGTTTCACTATATGTTGACTGTCTCAATTTTTGTGGTTTTGTTTCCTGGGTACAGTGGTTCACTACGTTGTATTCCATGTTAGTCTTACTCAGAGTTTGTTGTTGTTGTTATGTGTCTTCAAGTCAATTACGACTTATGGTGACCCTATGAATCAGCAACCTCCAATATCATCTGTCATGAGCCACCCTGTTCAGATCTTGTAAGCTCAGGTCTGTGGCTTCCTTTATGGAGTCAATCCATCTCTTGTTTGGCCTTCCTCTTTTTCTACTCCCTTCTGTTTTTCCCAGCATGATTGTCTTTTCTGGTGAATCATGTCATCTCATGATGTGTCCAAAGTATGATAACCTCAGTTTCATCATTTTAGCTTCCAGTGACAGTTCTGGTTTAATTAGACCCATTGAAATGAATGAACATGACTAACTTAGGTCCATTAATTTCAGTGGGTCTACTGTGAGTAAAACTGAGTTGGCTACAACCCATTGTTCTTAATTTTTATTGCACCAGGATTGGGTTTTTTATTGTTCTGCACTATCTTGGAGGCTAAAGCAGTACATAAATGTTTCTATAAATGAAGATTTGGGGGGGGCATTGGTACAAGCAAGGGGGGGCAGCTCCCAGAACTGAGAGGCAGCACAGCCCTGCTTGCAGCAAGCCTCGAAGAACGCTGTGTCCTCCCCAATCCTGCTCACAAGCATACAGTAATGGGTGCCTGCCTTTGCACGCACCTGTAATCAAGTGCTTGCAACATTCTGCATCAGGGGACAGCTGTGGATACAATACCAATGCCTGCTTTAACCAGATAAAGGTTCTTAGCAGCCATGGCTTACACAATATTCTCTTTCACTGGGAGACCCTTTCGTTATTGGCCCTATATCTCCCCCTTCCACCGACCCACCCACCCAGTTTTCCCCATCTTGCAACAAAGATAAGTCTGCTTTACCCCTGACACAAATGTGTTTCCTGTTTCCGAAGGAGCAAGATCCAGGCATAAGACATCAGCTCCGTGACCATGAAAACTCTGCAGAAGCTGCCCGCTTTCCACATCCCAGAGTGCACAAGTGCCATCTCCGCTAGCAGTCAAGATCTTGAGAGGAAAACAAAAGAAAACAGCTGTTATATATAAAAAAAATGATGACATGAATTGTCAAAGTTGTGATTTTCACTGGTTCATGTTGAAGTTGGATCCATTGATTTGTGTTAAAACACTGGTTCATTTCAGTCATTCCTCATTGATTCATTTGGATTCTCGTTCCTCCATTCATTTGAGTCATTGTTTCAAGTTAAAGCATTGATTCATGTTAAAGATTTGGTCTTCAACTGATGGGGTGGAACCCACAAATGAGTGGTGCCATGACTAAGGTAGGTGGCACCGACGGTACCACTACCATTTTTCCTTTATAAAACAGTTTTTATTAAAAAGTCTTTATTGCTTTTTTAAATAGAATGGAAACGTTATACAAAGAATGTCTAACAGTCACAGCAAATCATGTCCTTAAAAAAACAAAGGACGATTCATTCGCAAATAAACATAGGAACACAGTGAGTCAGACCACAGGTCCATCTTTCCCAGAACTGTCAGCCCTGACTGGCAGTGGCCCTCTGTGGTCCCAGGCAGATGTCTCTCTCAGCCCGGCCTAGAGATATTGGGGGCTGAACCTGGGACCTTCTGCATGCAAAGCAGGTGATCTACCATTGAGCCAAGGCGCTTCCCCAAACTGTAAACCTCCCTGGCAAGGAAGAAAACTGATTTTGATTACACAGAACAAATCCACAATTGTTTACAGGCGATCAAGTAACACTACAACAAGCTCAATACCAAGGCTCTAACATAAGGAACAAAGAGGATTCAAACCAGTGGACAGCATTTATATTTCCAACTCAGCCATGAACAATGGTAGTTATTTAGTGCATGATTGTTGCATTCCATATTTTCTGAAGCCAGAATTTTCTGAATGAAAGTGAATTTGAGACTTTCCTTTTTTTCTTTTTTGCAATGGGCTAGAATCATACCAGTTACTAAACTGACTTTTTTTCTATCGAATGCCTTCTGTTGGTTTTACTGTGCCATTTTAACAGAAAGAAACAGAAAGTGGATTCTTTCTTCTTTGAGATTATTTTTCTTGTTCAGGTTTCTTTTTTAAAAGAAATGAGAAAGGCAGAGAGAAGGGTATAAAGATTCAAGAGAGGGCATCTTTAACAACTGTGTAGCATGAAAACAGTTCAACAGGCAAGGTTTGTCACCCCTGCATTAAAAACTGCCCCTGCAAAAAATTATCCACTTATTACGCACAGGAGCCCTGCTCTCCTTGGCATCTAGGACACACTAATGCAGGCCCCTCCAGATGTTGTTGGACTCCAACTCCCATCAGCCCCAGCCAGCATGTTCAGTGATCAAGGATGATGGGAGCTACAGTCCAAGAACTTCTGGAGGTCCACAAGTTCTCCACCCCCATGCTGACTGCCCCTGCTCTAAAGACATGGAGGAGAAAAATTAGAGTATCTAGTGAAAACAATTGAGGAAGACCCCATATTACAGTATAGGAGTCAAAATTGACCCTGGTATTACAAGGCAATGCTGAGATTGTCAGCTGAAGATGTATTCCAAGTAAAAGACACTGCCAAGGAAAAACCATGTAGGATGATCCATTTTATCTGATTTATCTGACAGATTTTATCTCCCCTTTTTAACCAGCAGGGAAAACAACAAGGACAGCAGATTTTGTGAATGTCTACTTTGCCTTTCACTTTTATCATCTATGCACTGTCAGCAGCTCGGCAAAACACTGGCTCCTTCAGCTTGGTCACTAATTGCCCCCTTGTGGTTGCATTTTAAAACCGTTTCTCCTGCTTGTTTTAAAAAGGCCTGATGTCACGTCTCTGCTCTTGGAATGGTCGAGAAAACAGGTAGCCCTAAAACATCAGGACGATTTGGGACTGAAATGAAAATGCTTTCCCTCTGCTTGGGCAATCAACATATTGGCAATGTTTAAAATGAGATGTTATGTACTAAACAAGTCCAAAGGGAACAGCTGGGAAAGATGGTTTAATCCTCTTCGTTTCAGTTGCAATAATGTGCTCAATTCTATAAGGTGCTGCACTGACAATTAATACGCAAAAGGACAAAGCACAACGACTCATGTCCCATAGCATGTCCTAAACCAGTGGTTCCTAAACCATTCCCCCCATGGACCACTTGAAAATTGCTGAGGCTCTTGGAGGACCATATAATGATTTTTCTGCCTGGTGTAGCAATTGTAATGTGCTGTGCTAGGTGCTGTATAATTTTTAATTGCATTTTTATTGCTTTTCTTGTATTGCAATTTTAATTCCCAAGAATTCAAATTATAAGTGTTCTTCACAGGCATACTGCAGACCACCTGAAGGAAGCCAGTGGTCTGGGGACCAGAGTTTAAGACATAGATTCCCCAGCTGCTTATTTGGGTTGAAGGCGTGTCCTGAGTTTGAAAAGGCTGAAGATCACTATCCTAAACAGTGGCTAACATCCTAGAAAGTTGCCTATTATTCCCCCTTACAAAAAAAATCAGCTAATTTCAAAGAGGAAATCTAGGTTTTGATTAAAAGGGGGGGGGGGAAGAATTCTAAAGAGAAAAGAAGGCTTCAAAGTTATAGCCACACAAAGATACAGCTTGGAGTGGCCTGACTGCTTCAAGGGACTTTTGTTTTCCTCTCAATTCAAAATCCCCCCCCCCCATCAGAGCAGGAGACATTCTATGGCCATTGGTCCCCAAACTTTTCCCCCACGGACAGCTTGAAAATTGCTGATGGTCTTGGCAGACCTCTTAATGATTATTTCTGCCAATTGCAATGCACTGTGCTAGACGCTGTATGACTTTTAATTGCATTATTATTATTATTATTATTATTATTATTATTATTATATTTGTATACCGCCCCGTAGCCGAAGCTCTCTGGGTGGTTTACAACAATTAAAAACATTTTTATTGCTTCTTTTATTTCTTATATTGCATTTTATTGCACTACAATTAGCATTCCGTAGAATTCAATCTGTGACACAATAAAATACAATATAAGAAGTGATAACAATGCAATTAAAAGTCACTACGAATATTAGTGTGGAGATGCCACCAACCACTTGTCACGGACCACTGTTTGGGAACTCATGTTATAGGGACATTCTAAGAGAGAAAGGAAAATGGTGGCCTGTTGCTTATGTGAGCGACTTTATATTTCATTTATTATTGCATTTATAACCCATCTTTCCTCCAAGGAGCTCAAGGTGGCATACATGTTTCTTCCCCTCTCCATTTGATCCTCACAATAACCCTGTGAGGTAGGTTAGGCTAAGCAACAGTGACTGCCCAAGTGAGCTTCATTGCCTCTTGAAACCAATTTTGTTCTTCCTACAGCCCCCTTTTACTCCTTACTCCTCTCTCTCAAATTTCAAGGCAAACCTTCTCAATTGAGAAATGTATAAAAGTTTTTATATACTGCCCTCTTGCAAAACATCAGGGCAGTGTGCAGCAACATAAAAACATGTAAAAGCAAGACAAAACTTTAATCCCAGCCCTAGTTGTTTTTGCTGGTTTCCCATTAAAAGGTTTCCCTTCCCCTTGCTATGTCCTTACAGGTGATATTGCCACAAAAATCTCAGGTTGCAGGCTTCAGTGTCACACAGGTAGAAACAGAGGAGACAGCATGCTGATTCTACATTTCTATCTAATTTGGGCTCCACATTTGCCATAATTACACCAGACGCCTGCCTTTCAAAGGCTACAATTTAGGACACTTAAGCACCGCAGGTGGATCTTTGCCTTCAGTTTCCATGGCAACAGACTCTCATCATCATCTCCTCAGGTTTATTACTGGAAACCTCGGAATGGGAAATAATAGCTTCCTTGAGCCTCTCGTATCCCAGAATAGAAACAGCTACACCTTAAAGGACAGAAGCAGCTAGAGAGTTTAAATATCTGGTGAAGAGACAGGCATACACATGCTCTTGATTTGGCAGCAAAACACACTAAAATTGCTCCTCACGTATCCATGAGTTTCCTTCAGGTGGTCAATGTTCCTTTAAGGCTTGTAGCTGATAAAGTTAATGGGAGGCTAGAATTAAGAAGTTTAATTCTGATAATATTACTGTTTAAATGGTGGAAATGTGTTGAGACCAAGAGCAAGCAACATTTGCCATCCTTTCACATTCTTGTTCATGTATGATCAAGCCTGGAAAGGAGGGGAGAGGATTAGCAGCAAAGTTAATGGGAGGCGAGAATTAAGAAGTTTACTGCAACAGGAACATCTATTGCATTAAATAATCATATTGATTTTTAATTGTATTTTTATTGCTTCTTTTACATCTTATATTGTATGTTATTGTATTACAATTTGCACTCCACAGAATCAGAGAAGCGATAAAAATAGAATTAAACAATCATACAGTATCTAGTACAATGTATTACAATTGCTTCAACAGGCAGAAAAATAATTAAGTGGGTCCACCAAGAGCCTCAGCAATTTTCAAGTGGTCTGGGGGGCGGGGTAGTTGGAACTAGCAGCCTACTATGCTGTGCTTTGGACACTTGCTTAAAACTTTCTTATTCTCACCAACTTTCCCTGTAGTGTGATTCCGCCACGGTGTCCTTATTACTGAAGACACTTCACTGTACCTCTGTATTTTATTTTGTATATGCCTTCAAGTCTTAAAATGTACTCCACTCTGCTATTTTATATGTTGAGCTGTCTAGAAATTTGTTCAAATAAACTATGCAATGATGAGATCCTGCCTATAGCAGAGGTAATCAACTTGGAGCCCTCCATATGCGGTGGGCTACAACTACAATTGCCCCTGACCATTGCCCATGCTCTCTGGAGCTGATGGGAGTAGTGGTCCACCACAACTAGAAGAGCACCATATTGGCTATCCTTGGCCTATAGTCCATTATATGCATAATTTCAAGCTCACATGCTCCTTCATCTTTCTTGGCATACAAGGGAAGCAGATAGATGAAAAGCTTCCACTTTGGGTTTTTTAATAAACCGCAGTTTCCTGTTAAGTCCAAGCTCAGCAAACTGGAATTTATTTTAAGTCTGCAGTTTCAGATCCTGGTTTGTTAACTAATCCATTTGTTCCTGGTTTATTTGAATGAATCATAACACGAGGAGGAAGAGGAAGTCAATCCAGTCTTAACAAGAACGAATGCAGGGAGGATGGAACAGAGCTTACTCAGAGCTAAAAAAAACCCTGCACCATCTCTTACTCACAGGTATGCCCATATAGATCCACACTCAGCTATCAACAACCAACACTGGAATGTACTTGCCTGCATGTCTGAGTTAGTGAAGCTGCAAGCTGACAGGTAATTGGTGTGCATGGCGACAGATTTCTTCTTGGCTGCCATATTCTCATTTTTTTCAAATGTCAGTGGATACACAGAGCATTTGTTGTCCAGACCACTAAAATTAAAAAATGGTATGAGAAACTGCTTAAGCATTGGCTACATAATGCACGAGAGCACTAACCACAGGCAGAACTTGCATTTTGTTGTAAAGTTCCATTCTGCTGTTCACCTGGGGAATTCAGACCAACAGGAAAAGCCTCTGTTCCCATCCCCCTAGTACTGCCTAAAGAAACAGTGGAGCTGGAAAAAGACATAATGAGGATGTCTGGCCTAGGGCTAAGTGTGGGAATGGGGAAGGGTGTCTTGTGAAAATTAACTGCCTACAAAATGTGTAGAGATTAGAGTGTTTTTTACCCTCTGGTACTCCAGATGTGTACTTTTTCCGGATTTAGGGCTCTATCCATTGTTTTGCCTGTTGTGCTAACCTCTTATCTTGTCTGCTCCAAAGTGCTCTACACAGGGTTCCCCTTGAAGACAATCCAGAAGCTTTAGTTCAGGTGTGGCGAACCTTTGGCCCTTCAGATGTTGCTGAACTACAACTCCCATCAATGGTCAGGGATGATGGCAGCTGTAGTTTGGCCACATCTGGAGGGCCAAAGGCTCCCTATCCCTGGTGGTAGCATGTTAATCATCCAGAGTTAGCTGCAGGTGCCATGTGGCTCCTGTTCTTTGGGGTTAATTAGTTTGCTTCTGGGACAAACTGAAAGTCCTGGTTTTGACCTACAAAGTCCAAAACAGCTTGGGAATGGGTTATCCTATGTCAGGAGTGGGGGACCTGTGGCCTTCCATGTGTAGCTGGGCCTACAGTTCTCAGCCTCCCTGACCACTAGCCAAGCTAGCTGGAGCCAATGGGAGCTCCAGTCCAATAACATCTGGAGGACTCAAGGTTGGTGATGGTTGCTTTAGAGTGAAAAAAAAGAATTGCTATCTGGGAAGGGGAAAAGCTTTACATTGGCTGGACTGACACAAATGCCACCACAATGTTATTACCTTGTCTGTTGCCTTCTTTTTCCATTGTTTAATGAAATGTTGTTTTTGAACCCCAGCTGTTGATTTAATTTTAGGAGTATTTTCTAACAGATACTCTTCAGTGAATTTGCTTTTATATCATTTTTATCAAAAGCTGATTTCTTGGTCCATGTGGCAGTAAATTTAAACATATACTATAGTTTGGAAAGTTGTTTGTTTGCTGTGCATTTGACACCTCTTAAGAAATCGTAACCAAATTTTGAATGACATTTCCTGAGATCGAGGAGCAGATTTTTGTTTAAGTTTGGATAAAATTGGATGCCATGTTGAATTAAGATGATGGACTGAATCTTTTCAAAACTTATTTTTTCTTAGAATTCCAAAGCAACATCAGGTACCAGCTGCTAGTAATTACATAAAAGTCAGTCAATTATATTGTGAAAATCTTTCTGCGCTTCAGGTTTATTTTTCTTGGGCTAAACAAGAATTCAGTTACTTTATTTTGGCCCTGCCTTATTTTCCAAAGAAACTCACAGCAGCAAACAATTTAAATAACACAATAAAACCAAACCCACATTCAAACTAAATACAACATGATAAAACACACAATTAACCAATCCAGCAGTCCTTCAAAGAAAAACAATCTAAGTCAGCATCAAAGTTATTTAGTTAGCCAAGAGACTTATTGAAAAGGTAATGTCTTCACCAGGTGCTTGAAAGTGGGGGGGGGGGCTAGGTCACCTCGCTTGGCAGGTCATTCCATAGGATCGGTGCCCCAACAGAAAAAGCCTTTCATCAAGAGGCTTCCACTTACCCACATGCAATGGCACATCCTGATGGGGAATAGGCGCATGCCATCACCCAGGTACAAGGCATCGTCACCGCATGTTCCTGGAACACAAATCATTCCATGCATCTCACAAACCAGTTTGCAAATTCCCACATTATTGCTAAATGAGAGCAAAGCAGTGGAACCTGCTTCCATCCGATTCTGCTACACAGAACTGGGAAATGACTACAAGTCCTGTTTAAACTCAAGAGGAACGTATCAACATGCCTTGTACTGCCGCACATTTGGACTCTCCTCCAGCTCAGTACCAGGACAGGCATGCTTGCTCTTCGCTCTGGCTCAGATTAACTTGAAGGTGAACTAAGTTTAAAAACAACACATAACCCAGATTGGCTGATTGCCACCAAAGCAGGTTTGTTTTTTAAGTGTGCAGGTGGACACAAAACGTGGAGTAGGGAGGAAAATTGTATAGTTGGGAAGCTGATAAGGTGCCGTTTGAAAAAACGGGGTGGAAATTAGCCACATTAGGCATATGCATTTACTGAGCACTTAAATGACAGGCAGTGTCAGGGACAGCATGTACTCAAGTTATACAAGGGTAGAATGCGCTTAGCTTCCATACTTAAAACAAACTGCCCAAAGCATTTTAAAACACCTTCTTCCTTTTGGCCAGAGAACCTCCTCTTTTTCATCTTCATCCTTCGGCAGGTAATCCTTGTAAGTACACTTTTTTTGTGCCTGCTTGTTACTGAGCTCAGGCAGATCCATAAACGATCATCGCTGTATACTAAAAACAGGAACTACTGATTCCTATGGAGAAACCACCACTGATACAGGGTGCAAGCAAGGAGCAAAGTACTCTTTGTGTTTATTTGGCTTCCTTCTCATCCCCCCTTTTTTAGTGTGGGGAGTCTGATTGGGAATTTGTACCACTGGAATATCCGCTTTAAAAAAAACTTGCACCATGTTCAGCCAGATCTCTGTCTTTCAAAAAAATGCAATGCAAGACAGGGCAGGGGATGAAGAACTTTATGCTGCCCTCCCATACTGACCTCCTCAATTCAGTCTTATGAGGAATAAGATGCTGAAATAAACTTACCTTATTGGTAGTGAAGGCATCCCAAACAATCACCTTCCCATCCTACAGAAGGCAAAGAGGAAGCACAAATTTCTTAAACATAGGAGAATATTTTGAAGCCTTACTGCAGTCAGTTCTCTCTGTTCATCTTCCATTTCCCCCTCATGCCTAAAATCAATCGGAATGTGTAGGAGGGATGTTACTTAATTAAGCTGGCGGTGCTGACACAATCAAAGACCACATTGGGTCTAAGAGGCTTAAAGCAGGGGCAGCCAACATTTACTCTCCAGATGTTGCTGGACTCCAACTTCCATCAGCCCAAGGCAGCACAGCTCATGGTCAGAGATGATGGGAGTTGTAGTCCAAAACATCTGGAGGTCTTCACATTGGCTGCCCTGGTCTATACTAAACTAGGCCTTTGTGAGGACTCGCAGTTGAAATCAGCCGGGAATACGGGGTCATGCATCAGCCTGGAGAGCCTATCTACCACACCTCTCTCCAACTGTTCCTTTGGATGGTGTCCTTTCATGAAAACCTTTGCCCTAAGAAAAATGCTCCCCTTTCAGTTATTTTTAGGGGAACTGTGAGCAGATGCAGAAGGGTTAGCCAATTCAGAAAAAGAGCAGGAAACATTGTCCCCATTCTGAATTGGCTTCATGAAGTCTTAACATGCCCAAACCTGTTTGGCTGTGTGATGTTACGGCATCATGCCATCACATTCACAACAGAAGTCCCAACAGGAACAGCAAGACACTGTTCTTTTTAAAATGGCCTCAGAGCACTAGCCAAGAGGGACTGTGAGCTGTCACAAAAAAAGTCAAATATCACTGTTATTTTTATAACAAATACCCACAGAAATGAAACAGAACAGTTGTAACTAAAATTAGAACACAAACAAAGAATAGTTTTGAAAAGCAGGTGCATCGTGTGTTACATACCCCCTGAACTGAGGCAAGTGCCTACATTCATGCAATTTTGGCACTTGCTGAAAACACACTTAGTTTTGAAGGTCTCTGCAGGCCATTAATACTAGTTGGATTCCTCTAACTACCTAGCAGCTGCTGTTTTATTCTGAATTGTGTGATTTTATTGTAGTTTTTTTTTGTGCACCAATTTGTTATGTATGAAAGGCGGTATACAACTATTTTAACAAAAAAATAAATACATAAACAAATGTACAAAACTGCTGGGAAGAAAAGAAGCTTTTAATACTGAAGCAGTGTACCTTTGATCTCTGCAGAACGATATAAAAACCAGCATTTATCTTGAAGGGGAGAAGTTGGAAGATAAAGATAAAAGGGAAACAAGAGATGGAGGATGGGATGGGGAAGGATATTTGTGTGTCAGCTGAATCAGATAATCAAATCACAACTTGTTGGTTTAGGACACTATACTGGTAGTCAAAAACACTCCAAAAACGCATCCCAGATGTCATTAAAATTTGAGTATGGTGTGAAAAAGGTAAACACTGCCCAAGATGATGGCTAGCCACTACTGGTCAGAGTAGACAATAATAGGCTGATCTGGAATAAGGCAGTTTCCTATGTTCCTAAATAAGCACACCACCTTTAAGGCTAAATAAGACGTTTTCCTCAGCATAGTGATAAACCTTCAAGACAGTTACTGCTAATGTAAGTGACATCTTCTATCTTTACCTGGGAAGAGCTGACAATTCTTCTTTTATCTTTGCACCAGTCCATGCAGAGGACTTTATTGCCATGGCCTTTCAATGTCCTTCGTGTCTTCATCACAAACTGCCCCAAGGCCTCCACGCGCTCTGCCACCTGATGAACTGCAAGGAATTCATCACAGAGAGTCACTATGGTCCTGTTACAGCAAGCAGGATTGAAAGTATGAGGGAGCAGGCGAAAAGATTGGGGGAGGGCCTACCGTGTCTCTCATTGCACTTCAGAATTTAAAGATGTAGCCTGGCACTCTAGCTTGAAACCTTAGTAAGGAGCACGCACCTAAAGTTTAGGGCAGGCCTCTGCTTTATACTGATGGAACACTATGGTCCTAAAGGCTCCTGGATGCTTCTTGTTATTGCCTTCCCTGGCAGAGCTGCCAGTTTTGTTTTATTTTTGGTCAGGACTGCTGAACCCAATAATGATGGACAATCCTTTATGTATGACTTATTTGGCTGGAGAGCAAGCAAACCATTTCTGCTTCTTTTATAAAAAGTCTCACATTGATTTATAATGGATTAGCCTCTCAGCCATCAACCTTTAAAAGCAAAACACTCAGTTCCTGAAGTAGGAAGGATCCTCTTTTCAGCTGAGAAGAACAACCTCACACAGCAAAAGCCAGAGCCAAACACTGAACCATTTTCTAACTATAAGCCACAGAATCTATTAGGACCCCATCTTTGATGATAATGATGAACTGCCTTCAAGGCGATCCTGACTTATGGCGACCCTATGAATAGGGTTTTCGTGGTAAGTGGTATTCAGAGGGGGTTTACCATTGCCTCCATCTGAGGCTGAGAGGCAGTGACTGGCCCAAGGTCACCCAGTGAGCTTCATGGCTATGTGATTCAAACCCTGGTCTCCAAGGTCATAGTTCAACACTCTAACCACTACGCCACACTGGCTCAAACCCCACCTTTAGTGACTCCCAAATGGAATCTAGTGACGCCAAGATTCCATATCTACTGTCTCTCATATCTAGTGATTCCTACTTCCCCTTACTCCCATATTTAGGTCCCAGGATCTAATAGTTACGGAGGCCATCTCCACATATTCTATAATTTCTATAATTTAGAGCAGATATGGGGAACCTTTGGCCTTTCAGAGTTGCTGAAATACAACTCCCACCAGACCCAGCAAGCATGGCCAATGGCCAGGGATGATGGGAGTTGTAGTTCAGCAACATCTGGCAGGCCAAAGGCTCCCCACACCTGATGTAGAGAAAGCATGGATAACTCTTTTCCTTATGAGCAGATTTTGTGGTACAGCTGGGATGGGGAGCCTGTGGCCCATCAGATGTTGTTGGATACAACTCCCATCATCCGTGACCATTGGCCATGCTGCCTGGGGCTGATGGGAGTAGGAGTCCAGTAACGAATGGAGGGCCATAGGCCATCTCACCCTCACCCAAACATTTCAAACTTTAAAAAAAAAACTATTACAATTTAAATTTATGCCCTTCCTCCAAGAAAGAGTTGGACATTTGGATCTATCAAGAAATAGATTTGGTCCATTAGTCAAATGAAAACGCCAGCCAATGGGTCCAGGGAACGATTAATGCATTCTTTTGCAAAGAAGTGGTACCTGCTGCTTTGAAGGAGGTGACCGTGCATTTGCTCTTTTACAGGAGCTTCTTGGAGGAGGACCTCTTTCCAACCAGTTAATATGACAACCATGCCTTTTCCTGAATAGGGATAGCCTGGCCAATGTGGTCCATAGACAGGGAATCTCATAACTGTTATACATTTTATGTAGGGCTGCTCTTCCATTTGGTTTGGATGCACAGTTAGTGCAGAAGGCAGCAGCTGGAGTGCTGAGCAGGGTGCTTAGCTATACACAGATTGCACCCATGTTGAGAGAATGGCACTGGTTGCCTATGGGCTACTGAGCCATGTTCAAGGTCCTGCTATTAGCATATAAAGCATTGAGCAACTTGGGACCAGGATAGCTGGTGGGCTACCCTCTCCTGTACAGACCCAATTGATCTTTACAGTCATTGGAGGAGGCCTTTTCTGCAGTATTACTAACCCTCTGGAATGCCCTCCTCCAATGAAGTCCAAGAAGCTTCACTGTGTTATGCTTTAGACTAGGCTATAACATGTATTTGTGCAGGCATTTTCCAATGGTTAATTTTTAGATTACATGGGGTAATCTAGATGACCCGGGGTCTAGCAGCAATCAAGGTTCAGAGTCAGAGGCTGCAGAGGTTCCACCTATGGACTCAGACCAGGCTCCTGGAGACCACTGAGCCTGGGTCTGACAGGCAGGAGACCACGAAGCAATCTCCCATACCACCAGGGTCTTGAGGGCTAGTGCCAGGATCCTCACAGGCACCTGAGCCTGAGAAGCCCAGTGCTTCCCATTCCACCTCGCTGCTGGACCAGAGGTACAGGAAACGCACCAGGAAGAAGGCTATGGAACACAGGAGTGCCCAACTTTAAACCAGAGGGTTGGCCCTTTAAGTCTATAGGTTATCCACAAGAGGGCACAGCCTGGGAGAGGTAGGCGGGGGGGGGGGCAGATGCATAAAAAGGCTCAGTCTGCTCTCATCCTTTGCTGGAAGAGTTGCTGGTTTGGAGCTATCCGTGGTCCTGCAGGTTCTGACCTCGCCTTGCTGCCTTCTCTGTGGGATCTGGCATTAGACCTGAACACAACACACTGCTTCATACTTTGCTTTAGTATTTTGATTCTGATTTTTAATTGACAGTATTTATTTGTTTATATTCCAGCCTTGATTATATGAAGGTGTGGGTTTTGTTTTTACTTTGCAAACCACTTTAGATTTGTTTTTATAAAGTGATCTATAAATTAATAATGGTTAATGGGAAAGCATCCATTTCATTTCAATAACAACAATGACAAAAAGATACTTGAGGCTGGGAGAGGCTCCCTGTCTGAAAATCTGGCGAGCTGCTGCCAGTTAGTGTAAACAATACTGAGCTAGATGGACCAAGAATCAGACTCAGTGTAAGACAGTTTTCTGTGTTCCCATTGACCTCAATAGGCCTGCATAAGAGCCCACTGGATCAGGCCAATGGCCCATCTAGTCCAGCATCCTGTTCTCAAAGTGGCCAACCAGATTCCCATGGAAGCCTACTAGCAGGACCTGAGTGCAAAAGCACTCTCCCCTTAATCATCAGAAGGTTTGACACTTATGCTAATTTCAAAAACCACTTAAACCCACCTCACAGGGCTATTGTGAGGATGAAATTAGGTGGGGAAGCACCATGCATGCTAATAACGTGGTCATTCAGCCAAGGTACCGTCACGTGGAAAGAAAAATGAACAGAGAAAGGGTTGGGAGATTTATGGAATCTGTAAAAGCTTTTCCTGCTTTTAAGAGAGCAGCAGCCATGACATTCAAGAGGGTGATGTGGATCGCAAAAGTGCCCTATAAATGTGCTCAAGCTTTTGCAGATGACTTGCTTGATCAACCAAGGATATATCAAAGCAAGGAGTGCTAGCCGTACAGCCACAAAGCAATTGTCCTGTCCAAGGAATTTGCTCTTAAACCTCCCTCCCATTGCCTTGATCTAAAAAGTAAATAAAGCCATTTATAGGTATTTTAGAGATGGCATGGAGGACCCAGGTTCCAAAGCAATTATAAATAAGAACTGTATAGAAAGGATTTCCAGAGGGATAGCCAGGTTAGTCTGCTACAGCAAAAACAGTGTATTGGAGCACTTTAAAGACATATACATTTAATATGGTCATTGCCAATGAAGTGGACTCTAGTCCACAGAAGCTTATCCCACATGGCTCAGTAGTCAATCAGCAGCCAGTGCAGTTCTTTCAACACAGAAGGTGTGCTATGTGTACAGCTGGGCATCCTGCTCAGCACCCTAGATACTGCATTCTGCGCTAGGTTCCAAACCAAACACCTTTTGCCTCAATAAGTTTGCCAGTCCTTAAGGCGTCACAAGACTCTTTGTTGTTTATACAAAGGCATGCTGGTGGTGTGCTGAAATGGACATAGCATTGGGGAGACCTGGATTCAAACTCTCCTCAACCAGGAAAGCTCATCATGTGACTTTGAGCATTCACTCTCACCTTGTCCTAGTCTACCTCACAGGATTGTTGCAAGGATAAAATGAGCTGATCACAGTGTACATTACTCAGCTCCTTGAAGCAGTCAACATTTGGGGCCTATTTGCAAACAAAAGAAACTGTCGTGCCCCCCCTCCACAGCAACTAAGCACACAGGCAGCCTCACTCTTCACACACCCCAAGCAATTATGTTTGCAAAGAGTGCTGTTGTTTGTTTTTTCACATCTAATTTGGGGTGTGTGTGATCTTACAGGAGAGTGCAATGGGGAAGACTGAAGTCAACCTTCCTTTTCCACCTGCAGTTTCTAGGATGCCTTAAGAGGTATGCTGTATTGTTCACGGTTTTAATTGCACTATTTTTAAATTGTTTTTAAGTATCTTGAGTGTATGTTAATGTTTTAATGTTGCAAATAGTTTAATTTTAGCTTAATGCAGATTTTTGTATGTTTTTATTATATGTATCCACTTTTATCTGTAAGCTGCCTTGAGTTCCAATTGTGGAAAAAGGGCGGGGTAAAAATAAAGATAATAAATAAATAAATTAAATAAATCACACCACCATCCCACAACAACTAGACTTTTTTTGGGGGGGGGAGTCTGTTGGCTCTAATAGGACACTTGTTTCAAGCAAAAAACTGCAGAAGAGGATTAATGGGGCAGGGTGTCCCCATCTCAGTAGCAAGGCCACAAATTGCCCCTTGTTTCTGCAATTAGGCTTGAAATAGACATTCTATTGGTGGCAACAGAATGCGTCTTCCAAGTCTAATTGTGCCGTGGGAGTGATGGGGGGGCTGTTTTCAAGCCTAATTTCAATGGGGAGGCTTGGGACCCTGCAAGCACCTGGGAAGGCCTCTGCAAGGGCACTAGCGAGTGCTGCGTTGCCGTCCTTGTAGAAACCAAACTAATGAAACATAATAATTAGCAGCAGTCTTGTTACTTGTACCACTCTGGGCGCTCAAGGAAACAATGGGGAGCCCATGTCCCTCCAGATGTTGGTGGACTACAGCTCCCATCAGCCCCAGCTAAAATGGCCAATAGCCAGGGATTACGAGAAGGGTGGTTCAGCAACAGCTTCCCCACCTCCTGCTCTAAATGTTGCTCTTCTTCTCCAACACAACAACATCATCATCCTGGTGGCATCTGTTGCACCCCAGCAACTTGAAGGTTTCTTTTACCTTCCCAAGTAGAACCTCCTTGCTTCTTTCGCTCTAAAGCAGCTGTTTCCTAATCTGGTGCCCTCCAGCTGTTTTGAACAGCAACTCTCATTAGCCCTATCCAGCACAGCAACCTGGAGGGCACCAGGTTGGCAGAGGCTACTCTTTAAAGAGTGCTAAAAACATCGAGGCTCAAAAATCCTCTTCTTTCCAGTAAATTACCAGTTCATTCTGTCTGCAACGCTTTTAAGCCTCTCTGGGGCATTCGGTGAGAAGAGAACTACGTGCAACAAAGGACAGACAAGGGGAGACAGAAAAGGGATCAGGTACAGGTGTCCCGACAAAAGTGGGGGGAAGGGAATAGCACCTGTGGATATATATATTTTATGCAACAGTGAGAGAGAAAGAGAGAGAGAGAGAGAGAGAGAGAGAGAGAGAGAGGTGGCCTGCTGCCTACCCCCCTTCCTTTGCATTTGGTAATCATAAATGCTCTCTGGCCCTAGATCTACCTTCCCCTTGCTATTCATCATTAGGAGAATCAGGCACGAAAAAGCATCCTTGCATGCATACCCAACTCTTGCATTTCCTGGGCATTTTAGCCCGACTGTTGACATCCTCTCCTCCTTCACACCACCCATGAATATACATCGCTCTGCTACCGAGGACAGCACTTCCATCATGCATCTTCTAACACTTGCAGGCATCCAGTGATGCCAGCGGCTCTATCCCATGAACGCCTCCTGCCACCCACAAAAATAAAAAATCCTTGAGATTCCAGGACCTCTCTCCCACCTCCCCCCTTTTAAGGCTTGCACTAAGAGATTCAAACACTGGAGGCCTCGCCTAGGGCAGGTGAATCCCCATTTCTTCCAGCAGCGCCACGCTCAGAAGAATGACAACAGGGATGGGCATGGCAGGGATGGGCATGGCAGGGATGGGCACCCCACCCCACTCCACCCCACTCCCTGCTGGACAGGAGGACGAAGCTGCCGCCTGTTTGCTGCTGCAGCAGCAGCAGCAAGCCGCCTTCCAGCCAGCGCCGTCTCCCCTTCTGCCACCTCCGCCTGAAAGGCACAGCTCCGGGGGGATGCCTGTGGGCAGCCCAGCAACCTTCTTCAGCGCCCGGCCTCGACTCACGTTCCACGTCGTGCAGCTTGGCCCTCTCCTCCTCCAGCTTGCCCTTGAGGCTCTCGGCCTCGTTCTTCAGCGAGGCCAGGGTCTCGTTCTCCTGCAGCCCCTCGGTTGCCATCTTTGCAAAAACAAAGAGGAGGGAAGAGAAGAGAGAGAGAGACAGCGAGAGTGAAGGAGGGGGAGGAGCTCCGGATCTGCCCGCCCACTTAGGGCGCCTCCCAGCAAGGTTGCTCGGCAGGCCCCGCCCCCCTCCGCGCTGATTGGCGCTCCGGGGCAGCCCTGACGCTTGTTCCGCGGGGGCTAGGCAGGGGTGGGATTTTCTAGCAGGGGTTAAGGAGAGGACGGATTACAGCGCAGTCAATCCAGGGGAGGGGAATTGCCCAGGCAGGCAGGCAGGCCTCATTCAAGCTTCACTTCTTTTTGCCATCCATGGTGAAGAAGCCAATTCCGATCGTTTCATAGGTGGTGGGGGAAATCTGAACGTTGACAGGGCCCAACAGAGGGAGCTGCCTTATACTTGGTCCGCACAGGCAGTGCCGGATTTAGACTTGGTGAGGCCCTAAGCTGTATAAAGCTTGGAGGCCCTTTGTTAAAAAATTACACCAGATATATATATGTATTCAGTACATATAACATTTTAAAAGCCCCCCCCCCAAAAAAATTCTGAAATTTTTTGAGGCCCCTGCGGATTGTGAGGCCCTAAGATGTAGCTTGTTTAGTTTATGCCTAAATCCGGCACTGCGCCCAGGTCAGTGTTGCCAGCATTGACTAGCAGCAGCTCTCCAGGGTTTCAAAGGGGAGTCTCTCCCAGCCCTGCCTGGGGATGTCGGAGATTGAACCCCGGCCTTTATGCCTGCAAGGCAGATGCTCTGCCCCGGAGCTACAGCCTTTCCCCCAAATGTTAGAACTGACTGTTAAAAATGGGTATTTCAAAAACATTCAAAAGATAATTACAATCAACAGTAAACTAAAAAGTAGATTAAAATGCATGTCCAATAGGGTTGCGAGGTCCATGGCCTGAGGCTGATCCTGTATCTTTAGGAGAAGAGAAAGTCAGCCAAGTGCAGGTGTTCTTGCAATAGTGTAATGGGAAAAACCACAAGGTGGAATTCTCCTTTCCCCCTGCACAAAGATACAGAAGACCTCTTGGTTGCCAGGCCTGGCCTCCAAGAAGTCTTCTGTATCTTTAAAAGTGGTGCAGGGGGAAGGGAGAATTCCACCTTGTGGTTTTTCCCATTACAGTGTTGCAAGAACACCTTCACAAAATGTTATACAGCTTATCCAAAAAAAAATCCCCCCCCAAAATAGTATACAGCATAAATATGTTGAATAACATTTTTGGGGGGGACACAGTAAAATAGAAGTGACCCCCATACCATTTCACACATAGTGAGCAGTGGCTGAGTTTTTCCGACTTGCGGTATATCTCCCGGAGGGCTCTCTCTTTGGAACAGCTGTCACAAGAGCCAAATATATTGGCCAAAAAGGTCTGGTCACACATCTTTGCCGGGAGTTGGAACTGAAGAGAGACAAGAGAAGAAAGCAGGGGGACGCTCACAAGTGAGGCACAAAGCATTTGCTCAGGGCTGGCCCCAGACATTTGGCTTCCCCCAAAGAATCCTGGGAACTGTAGTTTGCCCCCTCACAGAGTTACAATTCCTAGCATCCTTAACAAACGACAGTTCCCAAAGTTCTGGGGGATGAGTGTTGTTCTTTCAATGCATGGTGCACATCCAGCTCTGCCTTAATTTATCAGAGCACATCAGAGGTTTATTTTAACGAATTAAACATTTAAATACATGAATCTAACTGAGGGGGTGGGAACCTCAGGCCCAGGGAGCAAATGCAGCCCTTGAGACCTCTCTGTCTGGCCCTCGGGACTCTTCCTGGCATAGCCTTCACTGACCCATCTTTCCAGTCTCCTTCAGTGTTTTTGCCTGGCTAGAATGTGTCCTTGAATTCTGATTGTGCCTCTTCCTTGTCTGAATGGAGAATAGAGACAAAGTACCTTACTGTACAAAGGCGACACACTTGCGGTTAAACGGGTGTCAGTGCGTCTCTCTACCTCGTGTTTTGTGAATCTGGGCACACACAATGTCAGATGAACCCCAGCCTGGCCTTTTCCACTCCAAAATCTGGGATTTTTGAGATTGGATGCGTTTTGCCTTCAAGCCAGCTTCACATGGATTTCAAAACTGTTTGGTCGATTAATCCGTTGCGACTCTGAGGCGAGTCCAATGGAAACGCTTTGCTAAAAAGTCTGACATCAGCCGTGGGGCTGGGTGTATTCCAATCAAGCAATACAGATGCATACAGCTGGTGCAGATTTGTTTCAAACCGCATCCAAGCTCTCACTGCTTTTTAAGGAAATAGTGTGCACATAGCCTGCTTTTGTTGTCCCATCCACTTTTGGCTCTGGCCCTACCCACTATTGGCATATGGCCCCCTGAAGGCTGCCCAGGATGAAATGAGGCCCTCTGTCTGAAAAATGTTCCCCATGCCTGGTCTAATTGATTGATCAATCAATCTTTGTTCATTATACTGACAGGGAGTGCTTGAATTAGTGGGGGGGGGAGGAGCAGGAGAATCTTAATGAAATCCATAGATTCCTCACTTGCCCTGATTTTATCCCCACTTTGGGGGGGGGGGCATCTCCACGGCTGAATTTATATTGCTCTGTTCCATTTTGAAAATGGTTTTTTTGTATTTCAAAATTGTAGTTTTTAAAAATCTGTTTAAACCCCCCCCCCTATTTGTCATACCCCCTACCCTGGGACCTCATGGTGAAGGCTGCAGAATAAATCTTATCAACAGGCCAGACATTTAAACAGCATGGACTCTCCTCTTTCTAGTTCCTCTCCCTCCCTTTCTGCCTGTCTCTTTCTTTTTCTGTTTCTTCCTTCCTTCCTGACTGTACCTCACAAATAATCCTGGGAACTGTAGCTTGTTAAGGCTGCTGGGAATTGTAGCTCTGCAAGAGGTAAACTACCATTCCCAGGATTCTTGGGGGGGGGGAGAGTGCTTTAAATGTATGGTGTGTATGCAGCCCTTATGCCCAAGGTGAAAAAAACAAAACCAGGGTAGGCACGAAGAGTTCAAAAACAGAAAGGGAGAGGTGCTCCCACAGTCTTTACTCTTATTGCAACCATTGTTGTTTTGCTTTTCACATTTTTATTATAAGCCACCTAGCAACAGCTCACCATAAAAGGCAGGGTAGAACTGAAATAAACAAACCAAAGTTCCTTACACTATATTGCATTAGGCTTGAGGTTTCAAGTCAAAATATCATACATCTTACCTTCTTTTCCCCAGAGCAAAGACTTTGTCTTCCTGATACTTCAAAGGAATAGTCCTGTGTGCATCTAGAATTGGGCAACGGCAAACTTAATGCTGAGATAATCTACTTAGAGGACATTATGGCGCAAGACTACCCTTTTGCATGGGCACCTTCCACATTGCAGGTTTATGTTCCGGAGCCGAACAATTGTTCTCAGCCATTAGAGAACTCCCAGGGGTACAAGAGAATCCTATGATTCAAATCCTTCACTTTAATAGAATTGTGCCCTTTTACAGGCATGGCTTCAGGCTTTACATGCTTTATTCTCTATAAACATGCTTGCAGGTATAAATTAGAAGACTTTGTAGCCTAAGAACGCTTCCCATTAAGGTGGACAATTTTTAGCAAGTAACAAATTAAGCAGCAACTGAAGCCTTTGCATAATAGGAGCCATCTTGAATCCATTTGTATTGTGTTGAGATTCTTGTCAGCCATTAACCTATTTAAAAAAGTTTCAAAGCAGGGAAATGTTTGAAAATGAGTCCAGCAGTCTAATTTATCTAGCAAGTGGCCTTAATCTGTTCTATGATGTTCTCTAATTCACAGCCTGGGCCTTAGAAAGTGGGAATTATTGTGCACATTGCTTGTGACCTATTTGAGTAAGTCTTACAACATCAGTTTCCCCATGAAATCCATCCCCGGATGTCTAGATGAACACCCAAAGCAAAATAGTTTTTCGGAGACAGCAAAGTAGCATAAAAGCAACCCTCGGGAGAGTCAGAGGAGTATTCTGCATTTTCAAGATTTGTATGGATTTTTCCTGAAGTATTTGGATAAAGCCATGCTAAAAAACAGATGTTCAAATGCAAAGCTCTACTAAGCTTTTATATATTTCTTTAAGAGAATTAGTTTGCTTTGTAACAGGGCAGAGAATGAATCAATAAACTTTCACTTCCTTTGCCTGGTTCATCTGATGAACAGGCTGGTGTACTGTACTCGCATCTCTGTAGAGGTTTTAGATAAAAAATAATGAAGGATTATACTACACACAGAGAGCTCTTGAAATAACAGTGACATCTTAGAAACAAGCCTGTTATGTTTGGACAAGGCTTTGTTAAATAACTGGCTTCACTGGATATCTGACAGTCATGAAATACTTTGGATGAAGCAAGCTCATGCTTCATTAATCAATTGTGGTCCTCTCTACAAACTCTGAACACTTGGAGGGTTCTCATCTCCCTCTTAGACTAGAGAACAGGGTCTAGAGTCACCCTTGGTTCTAAGAACCTCAGCTTATCACAGTGTACGATTGAGGACAGCCTTAACCATGCTCACAATCATCCTTGGAGGTGTATTTCTGCTTTGCTCTGTGCTCAATCACCTATTCTCTTGCTTTTTCTGTGGCTTATAAAGCCACTGCGGTGTAGTGGTTACAGTGTTGGACTAAGACCTGGGAGACTTGGGGTTCAAATCCCCACACAGCCATGAAGCTCACTGGGTGACCTTGGGCCAGTCACTGCCTCTCAGCCTCAGAGGAAGGCAATGGTAAACCACTTCTGAATACCGCTTCCCATGAAAACCCTATTCATAGGGTCGCCATAGGTTGGAATTGACTTGAAGGCAGTCTGTTTCCATTTATAAAGCAGGAACAGCCCATCCCTCTGCTTCTGTTCTTCCAACCCCACTCTCTTGCAGTTAGGGATGGCATGATCTCTTAATTTTGGTTCTCTCATTTACTCATTTTTCCAATCTTAAATTAAGTTCTCCAGGTTTCTGCAGCAATTTGCTTTAAAAAAAATACCCCCATGAAAATTCTCCAGTATTTTAGTGTGAATTTCTCCTAATAAACATATTTTTGTCTGCGGTTTTGGCAAATTTACACATTTTTGCAGTTTCTCCTAATACACTGTTTGGAAACGCTTGGAGCAGTCAAACAGTCTTTAGAAAATAACATACAGGTGTTTCATACATGGAAACCTGGATGATTCATAGGTTCAGATGACCGTCTAGATGTCTTTTTTAAAACGTATTTTTTTCATTACTGAATGTTCTCCCCCCCCCCGTGCCCCAGAATTCCATCAGTGAAAAGGTTTAATGAGGACACATTAGAACATAGGAGGCTGCCTTACACCAAGTCAGATAACTCTTTCAACTAGCATAGTATTGTCTATGCTGGGTGGCTAACCTTTGGCCTGTCAGATTTTATTTGTTAGGGTTGTATCTAATACTAATCCTTTCCAGAGTAGACCCTTTGAAACTGATGGACATCCATAATGAATGATTCGTAGCCTTGTCTTTTACAAAATTAATTTTAAAACAACTGATGGACTTGACTGATTTTAATGGATCTACTCTGGAACATAGTTGGACACAGCTCTATATTTTTATGTAAAAGCATCTGTAAAGCCACTCAACATTTCAAATATCTCTGACAATCTAACGAACAAACAATATATCATTAAAACAAGGACAAAAACACATAAAAGGAAATAAAACATTTGCTGGATTACAGTTCCCATCATCCTGATCACTGTCTATGCTGTCTGGGGCTGATAGGAGTTAAAATCCAGTATCCGGATGGCCACAGATTAGCCACTCCTTGCCTATAGAAACTGGTACCTGCTGTCCAGAGTCATTCCCAGCTCTACCTAGAGATGCCAGGGACTGAGGCAGCAGCCTTCTGCAAGCAAAGCAGATGCTGTGTTACTGAGCTTCTATAGTACGTGTAGATTCCTGGAGGTTTTGTAACAAGCGCAGGAAGATTAGGCCAGCTGGGCAGGAAACCATTCTGTTGTTTTTCCATCTTCAAAAGATACCAGCTGATCTTTTATTCTCAATGATAGACCTACGATGACAGAGGCAGTCATTATGAAAATGTAGCAATACCGTCATAGCTGCAAAAGCCAGAATTTCTATTTGTTTGGAAAGTTGCCATTGATCACAATCCTAGGCAGATGCAGATAAAGCAGAAATGCATGTACCTACTTCTATGTACGCACTTCACCCATGTACAACTGCAGACATTAACCAGTGCAAAAGCAGTCAGTTTTTATGTGCACACAGCACAACAACTTCAACTTTATAATTTCCTCATTTTTATTGATAATACTCCATGTAAAAAATCAAAAAAGATTTACTTCCTGCTATCAAAACAAAACATGTCAGGGTTTTGTTAACATTTAGGTGCATACAATTTGTCCCTTGCTTGGAAGTAAGGGCTACTAAAACCAGCAGAACATATTTCTAACTAAATTAGACATTCCTAAATTAGAAACGAAGAAGTTTCTCTGCTACCTTGGTATGGTAGAGAGTTAGTAGGGACGGGGGCTTTTCTGCAGTGGCATCACAGGTATGGAACTCCCTCCCCAGGAGGCTTCATCCCATTTGCCAACATTTCAGCAAAGACAATTCTTTTTCAAAGACTTGGGGCCCTCTGATTATGTTGATATCTGACAGGATTTGCTTGTGTTGTTTACACTGCCCTTCTAGGTTCCTTAGTTACAGTCTAGCTCTGCTGTTTGGTCACTACCGTTTTATATTTTTTATTAAGAGTTGTAAGCTATAATGAATTTAAATAGTTGTAAGCTATATAATAAATTTTAAATAGTCTATGAGATGCCTTTGTCTATCTTCTGAAGTAAAAAACCCTTAAAACTGTAGCAGATTTCAGGAATTCCATTCCAGAGGAAATCAATGTTTGAACAGGTAACGAGTAGGGAAGGCCAGAAAGGAGAGAGATGGGATTAGACAACACCTCCAAACCCATCATACCTCCAAACCAACTGAAACAATAGTATTGCTAGAGTTCGCACCCAAAAGGACTGTGGCACAATTGTGACAGAAACTCCACAAATCAACTAATCATAATAATACATTGACACCACAGAAATCAGAATGTGATAGTTTGATAGAAATATTGTCCAGATTCTTCAGAATAAATGTGCAAGTGAATGGTGTCAAAGCAGACAAAGAGGTTAACATGGAAGCACTCATAACATTCATCTGGGAATATAATGCCTATTTTGGAGTTGTTTTTGTGACAGATGGATGAACCTTAGCAAACATCCCTGTTTTACCAGTGCTGTGAAGTATTACCCTACATATGTGACAATAATTTGACACAATATATATCAGCACTGTATAATTGTAATCTATTATGCTGTAACATTTTATATACACTTATTAAATAACCAAGATGACAGTTCCCTTGAAACATACATATACAGTGGTGTAAATTTACAAACAGTGTTACACATACATTGCAGTAAAATATTACAAAGAACTGCCTTGTTAGTCCTTCATTACAGAAAGCTGTTTAGTAATACAGAGAACCACCATGGCTCCAGTGCCATAGATTCAACATGACTGGATCCCAACACTGTGCATCTGTAAGCTACAATGAGATTCAATCTGTAAAATGGAAGATTTAAGAAGTTTGGGTGGAGCATAGAATATGCAGTAATCCATGTCTTATGCCCTGATTTCCAAATGTTTTTCAAAGATAAATCTCTATACTAAGAAACTCTATTTCCCTGTGACTGAGGAAGCACATGGGTGAGTGATGTTCATTTACCCTTCAAGCACAGGGTGAATGGTGCATCTTGTCTTTGTTCTGTTATATTCTAGTGAGAAAGCCAAGTTTGAAACTGCTGGGGATTTGTATCGCTTCCAGAGCATGTGGCGAGGGGGTGAAAGGAAATGTCACTTGAAAGAGGTATTTTGTATCTAGCATCAACAGTGGAGAATTCTCTCTATTGTTCAGCATAGCCTGAAATTAGAAAAAAGAAAGCGAAGGTTAACGTAGCAAGGGCTCAATAAACAGCTAACAGGTAAAATGTGGTCTTAAAAAAAAGTCTCTTAAATGAGATTGTGATTGAAAAAAACATACCTGTACTTTGCGAACAAATGATGGAGCCACTCTTTTCTCAAAATCATCTATAGGAGTGTAGGAGTTAAGGATTTTCACTATCTGCAGGGATAATTTGAACAAATTCATTAATAAGTTCAATCTTCAGTCTGAAAAAGAAATAAAGTTGTAACGATTCCACAATCATAACTGAAATACGTGCTGAGGTTACCCTCCAAAAGCAGCAGAATGGGAAAACACCAAGGGGAAAGGAGGTGGCAGGAGGGGCTGACATGGAAGAAGGAAACTGAGCAAAGAAAATAAACCCTGTTATAATCTAAGGCAGGTGTGAGGAAAATTTGGCCCTCCAGATGTTGCTGAACTACAACTCCCATCACCCCTGGCTATTGACCATGATTGCTAGGGCTGATGGGAGTTGTAGTTCAGCAACATCTGGGCTCCTTTTGGGAGGAAGGGTGGAATATAAATCTAATAAATAATAATTAATATATGGAGGGCCAAAGGTTCCCTACACCTGCTCTGAGGAATAATATAGGGACATAGAGGATGGAAAAAAAGACTACAGAAGAGAGTCAGGAGGTAAGCTTTCTGATTAAAAAAAAAGCCTAAAAGGGGAAAAGCACAGAAAAGGAACTGGCAAAAATCTGAGTAATTTTAATTTAAGGAGTTGTGCATTACATCTAGGGTTACCATCATTTTGTCATTTCAAAAAGAGTACATTTGGCTTCGATAAGTGAAAAGTAAGAGTATGCTGTTGCACCATCTCAAAAAGAGTACATGTACTCTTTAAAAGAGTACGGTTGGTAACCCTAATTACATCTCATCACAACTGACAACTCCCCTGTGTGTGCAAGCCCAGCTGAAGAGCTGTGCTCTTGCACAATGCCTATCAGGTTTCAGATGGACTCTATGTACAGCCAGAGAGGTTTCGTAAACCAATACTTTCAAGATTCCAGCAAGAAAAGCCCCAAGGCCTAGGTTAACTACCTGCACAGCAGAGAGGGATGTACAACATTCATAGATCTCTTTGGCATCGTCATCTGTGGTCTTTTTGACCTGGAGGAGCCAAGCTGCTTGGGAAAGAGGTTCCAAAGTCTCCTTGGCAGAGCTGCTGTGCAGATTCTTCTGTTTAAGCCACTCTTCAAGGTAGCTGATGTTACACCTGTGAGTAACAAGCAGAAGGAAACAGTAATTTTGTTTAAATTCCCTTTTGTGCAGGTGCTGGTAACACAAGCATCAATTCACACATTATGTTTTTCCTACCCACAGACATCTCAAAAGTTTATATATCTCCCATGTGGAGTTGCCCACAATATGCTATGAAATGACAGAGCAAACCTATCCATGCCTTAGGAACGTCAGAGCCATATTCTTGCCATCTGAAATATAGAGATTACTTGGGACAGGACTTTCTTTGTAGCGACACCAAAACTATGGAGGGACTCTTCCCAAGGAAGGTCCATCTCACTCCATCCCTGCTGACTTTTAGACACTAGGCAATTCTTTTTCAGAGTGCCCTGACTCTTTTAAAACTGTATTGGTCTGCTGCCATTTTAACAGTGCAATGTTCTATATTTTATTTTATTTATTATTTGTTTTATATCCCGCCTTCCTCCTAGCAGGAGCCCAGGGCGGCAAACAAAAGCACTAAAAACACTTTAAAACATCATAAAAACAAACTTTAAAATACATTAAAACAAAACATCTTTCAAAACATTTTTTTAAAAAAGCTTTCAAAACATCTTTTTTTTAAAAAAAAAGTTAAACACACACACATATATATATTTAAAAAAGAAGGTTTAAAAACATATTAAAAAGCAATTCCAACACAGACTGGGAGAAGGTCTCAAATTAAAAAGCTTGTTGAAAGAGGAAGGCCTTCAATAGGCACCGAAAAGATAACAGGGATGGCGGCTGTCTAACATTTAAGGGGAGGGAATTCCACAGGGTAGGTGCCACTACACTAAAGGTCTGTTTCCTATGTTGTGCAGAACAGATCTCCTGATAAGATGGTATCTGCAGGAGGCCCTCACCTGTAGAGTGCAGTGATCGACTGGGTGTATAAGGTATAAGACGGTCTTTCAGGTATCCTGGTCCTGAGCTGTATAGGGCTTTGTACACCAAAACTAGAACCTTGAAGTTAGCCCGGTAGCAAATGGGCAGCCAGTGCAATTCTTTCAGCAGCTGGGGTGACATATTGGCAATACCCTGCCCCAGTGAGCCTCCTGACCCAGCCAGGAGCTGATGCAAGAGGCTGAAAGATTAACTGCAGCCTCTCTCTGGAGCAAGGATCAGGCAGAGGGTCCCAGTCCTTGCAGCACTTACCAGGGACTTCAGCTGTCTCAAGAGACAGCAACTCAGAGGAGGTAGCAGCAAGCACCCAGATGCTAAGATACTCACTCCTAGGGCAGGTCTTCTTCTTCAGTCCCCCTAGTGCTGCAGCTGTCCCTCTATATATGTATTCAGATGTAAGCCACATTGAGTTCAATGGGATTCACTCCCACAGTAAGCAGCTATAAGACTGCAGTCTGCATGTTATTTATGGTGTTGGCTCTGTTGCTTTTACTTATCTACAAATATGTTTTATGCAATTTGTTTTTTAATTGTATTTTAGTTTATATCATATTACTGTTAATCACCTTGAATATTTTTTCCTTAACAGAAAGACAGGACACAAATGTTCTAATTAATTTTTGTAAAAAAAATACATATTTACCTTATCTGCATCCCTTTTCGACAAGAGCACATGTCCTTGCGGAGGAAAAGACTATTAAGGGTAACTGCTCCAATCAGATAGAAATGCTGTTTCACGGCCTGCTTTAGAAGCTCAGAGTCCAAGCCATTCTGACACATTGTGGTGTAAAAATAGCTGAGCTGTTGCAGGATGGAGGTCATAGTGTAGGCATCTGTGTCATCTATGCTAGAAGAGCGCTTGCGGAATCCGGTTGGTTTTAAGCCAGAAATCCCCTGGAGGCTTTCATACTCGAGCATTCCTGGCACTGGAGAAGATAACAACAAGCAAACAACATTTTAAAAAGGTTTCTTTATCACAGGCTCTGGAAACCAGTCATGCTGTTTAAAGGTTTTAAGCATCAATCAGCTTGCTTTTTATTACAGTAATACTAGAGTAAGGACATCTGGGTGGGCTTTATTTTGAGAATCCCATTATTCAGTGAACTTTTAGGTTCAGGCTAAAAATGGAAAAACAAATGCTAAGGAATCTAGCAAGGCAGCCCTTGAAGCAGATTTTTCTCATCTTGCATTTTTAATGGTATTGCACCTGTATCCATACAAACTTATGATGCAATCTTTCAACTGGTGTATACATTACAAAAATAAAAGTGTGACTGCACTTAAATTTATGTACACTGGAATGAAGCAAACCTTTATATGCTATTGGGGGAAATATAAATTGAAGAATTTTAGGAAGGATTTCCTTTGTATTTATCCTGTTAAATGTATATATTCATAGCAATATTTTTACTTATTTATGTATACATTTTCTGTATTTTTATTCATTCTGTAACTTTATTCATATTTAAGAAATAAGAAAAGAGCAAATTCATGTACAGTATCCACATTAGCACTTAAAGAGATAGTGCCTGAGTAGCTGTTTCTGAGTATTCCAAGCCTTCAGTGGCTTCTTTTCTTTGGAGAACAGAGCACACTGGTGGCTTTAGGACTCTTTTTCCTCTTTGTCATAGACAGGCAATGCCTGACCTCATTCCTGCTTAAGACTCTATGCATTACAGGCAGCCACTGCCTGACTTAGTGCACTGAAAACTATTCCTCCAGAGACAAGCTATACTAGGTTGAATGGCAGTTTGCAGTCCAGGCATGCTTGGCATGAACCTTCTCCTTCCATTTTCACTTGGAAAAGAAGGAAGACACCCCTAGGTTTGGGAGAAGAAGCTGGACCGTGCAAATGGCAAAAGGGATTTTCCATGCCTGCTGGCAGACTCTGGAATCATACTGCCATAGGTTTCCCTTACAAAAGTTGTACTGCTTTGTCATCATGTGATTGCTGACAGTTTTCCGCAGCAGAGTTAAGAGTGTATGTGAATATTCAATATACAGCAGTTCAACCAGTGGTTAAGGTGAAAGGTAGCAGCCAATTTTAAGCCTGCATGAGACTAACAGTGCAATCCTATGTAGATTTATTCAGAAGTCGGTCTCGCTATGTTCAGTGGTGCTTATTCCCAGGAAATTGTATATAAGTCTCAGAACACATATACACATACTTTTCGGACATGTATGAAGAAACAAGGAAAGATTTCTAATTCATTCATTGATTTTTGTAGCCACGGACAAGGTTTAGAGATAGCTTAGAAAGTGTGCTAGTGATAACATTTGTTTACCTCTTTCTTACCTATCATTGGCTGAATATTGTTCTCCATTACAATTATAAACTGATGATAAATACGAATGGCTAGATCGCTAAGAACCTGCCTGTATTCTGACAGATCAAAGTGCTTCAGATTGTTCTTATTTTGTTGTGGAGTATTGTGCTTCATGAACTCCTGAAAGTCAGTTGTATAGTTATAAATATATGACAATTAAGACCATAATTAAAGTGCAGGTATTATAATATTATACATTAACTAAACTAGTATGAATACATATATATATTCAGAAGAATAAAGGGGTATTAATGCACTCTAACTATTAACATCCATACACACATTTTCACCCAATGCTAGCAGTAAGTTTAATGAAAGACAGCAGCTTTCTTTTGCAGAACGTATCTCTTCATTTCAAGACCTGATGTGCTTCCTGCTAAATGTCCACCCATTGGTGGACCTGGTTAGGAGAGAAGTCATATTCGCAATGTGTAGGGTACAAAAGATTCAGGAGTTACAGGGTATTTCTTCTGGGGCACTCTTCAGGCACCTAATGGCGAAGCAAGGGGGAGATAAAAAGTGTTGCCTCAGGTTAGGCTTAGGCCCTTCAGGTATCGGTTCACAAGGCTGTGGACTAAAAGGCAGTGGTTTCCAGGTCTTCTGGTGAAGTTGACTCCAATGGGCGACACTTGCCATTTTTTTTTATCATGTACTGTATTGTAATGTTCAATGACTGTTTATGGAATATGAAATTATTCTTACCTCTTCCCCGCTGTACTGTTTCAAACAGTTAAGAAAATGGCATGTGTTTGAGAGCCAGAAGGACAACATCTCAAAGTCTTCAACATGTTCCTAAACAGTAAGACAGTGTGTTTGTTTAATTTATATATTATATAATTATATAAATAGCTTGGGTCTTAGGGCCTAACTCAGGACAAAGGAGCCAATGGCCCTTCAGATGTTGCTGGACTACAACTCCCATGATCCCTCACCATTGCCTATGTTGGCTGGGGCTGATGGGAGTTGCAGTCCAGCAACATCTGGAGGGCCACAGGTTCCCCAGCCCTAGATAGCTGAACGTTACGCATTGCAATTGCAAATGAAGGTGTGGTTCATTCCAGCAAGTAAGCCACAACACAATATGTGAGTCTGAAGGTGAAAGTATTTATGGCAGGAATTGAGGTAATAAAAATAAAAGAATAAAACAGGAAATCACAGAAACTCAGCTGATTATGTATAAGTAACCTCCAATTCAGCTATGAAACATGCTCAGTTATTGTTGTCTCCTTTGACTTTCATGATACAATAAGCAGAGCTCCAAACGTATTCACCCAATAAGTCCGGGCTTAAAATCTGCACCACCTGACAATAAGGACCAGTTCTGATGTAATGTTTTGCAGCCATGGGACAGCTCCTTCTAATCACAGGCTCTATATTTGTGAGAATATGGAACACTGATATGAGAATATGTAGCACTCTATGTAATTTGCTGGTAGAGATTCTTTGACTTATATTTTACAGAATTATCTACAAGCAAGCAAGAGGGATGGATGACCAATCCTTGCTTACACAGACAATTAAGATAATCACTTTACGTAATAGTTGGCGATCTGTTTTTTTTTAATTATATGGTTTTTACTGTGCATTGTTGTAAACTGCCTTTTTAAAATGAAATTGCAGTGTACAAGTATTTTTTATAAATAAAATGTGTATAACGTATTTTCTTCTTTAAGCAGTCATTGGAATTGCTCCAAAAATCAGCCTCTGGCTGCAAAAAAATATGTTAATACTGGCATCATATGCCAGCTGCACAAAAAGACAGACAACTGTACACAAAATATTTCTACCTTAATTACTTGTTTGATACTATTGATTGCCATATTCATGAAGGATTTCAGCATCTCATCATCATTCAGATAATCTGTATATCTCACACACATGAAGAGGATGTGAGCTGGGAGCCCTGGAATCATATTAACCACCACTCCACGGGGTTTCAGTTCTGCATAAATTCAAGAATCAATTGGTGTTCATTATTTGGTGAGCACTAAAGAAATTCTACAGGTTTAGTTTTTTTCAAAGGCAATGAAATTCTAACCAAATGCATTTCTCCCCCCCCCAAAACTCATATTTTCTTGAATCATATTATTTTGGATCTCTAAAATTTAAAATGTGCACAACGGACCTAGAAATAAGGAAATTGGCACAAGCTACTTTCTCCTTTCCCACATAGCTGCTCTGATCCCATTTTGTGATTTCTGTTTCTTGATAACAACTGTCTTTGGATAGTCACACTATAAAAATGCAGAGAAACTGGCTAGGGCTGAATGAGTAGCCACTGCCATTAGCAAAGGCATGTCCTTCAAGAGGAATGAAAATCATCTTAAAGCAGCTTTATAGTTAGGTGGCCTGAAAGTATATCACAAAAAGCTTTATACAACGAATATAACAAAAAAACCTAAGATTCAAGGAGACACAATTAGTGTTAGGGAAAGCTGATATAAATCTTATAATGAATTTACTAGTGAGATTTACAGATTGAAAATGAATGGGAAGTGAACTGCAAAGAAGCAAAAAAAATTACAGTTGTTTGTAACTGCAAATGAAATACAAACTTTCTGAGAAGAATTAAAATAATGGCATGCAGAGGACATTCTATGGTGTTATAAATGCTTGGGAAAGCAATAGAATAAATAGGGACGGAGGAGGTTGTGGTGGATGTTGGTCAGTGACGCAGGCTGTGAGACTCACAGACAAGGTTTTTTGCAAGAGAGAGAGAAACCTGAAGCAGAAGGGTTAAGCTGTGAGAACAGAGTGCCAGACTATCAAGGTCAGTGGCTGGCTGGGAGTGTGATAAGGTGGGAAACTTGCAGGAACTCAGTGTGGGGGAAGAAATGTCAATGGAGAGAGCTGTGTCTAATGTCTTTGCCTAGTAAAGACTCTTACAAGAAACTTGCCTGGCCTGTCTTATTCCTGTTCTATGCGGCACTTGGATTCAAACCACGTCTGACCTACACACGCAATCCCAACAAACTTTCTGAGAAGAATTAAAATAATGGCATGCAGAGGACATTCTATGGTGTTATAAATGCTTGGGAAAGCAATAGAATAAATAGGGACGGAGGAGGTTGTGGTGGATGGGACACTATAGTTGCAAGGGGTCCTGCAAATGTAGAGAAGAATATACTAAAAGTAGACCTGGTATATTTGGGACTGGTTTGTGAAGGCCATTCAAGGAAGAAATGGTGACAGCACAATGAGAGGGAAAGATTGCAGCAGAAATGACACCAAATCAGTTTTAATTTCAAGATGTTTTTCAAAGATAGTGACTTACAGTAACGGTAGATCTGAGAAGAAAAAGCAAATTCAGGACCCTGGTGTCTTCCAAGTGTTTAGCCTCAAGAGTGAACAGTTTAGGAAAGTTATATGAAAAACAAAGAAACCAGATACATTTTCTTTTTCACAGCTATTCTGAACCATAGTGCTTTCAAGAAAACAGATCAGATAGGAAATGAGGAAAAAAAGCATTAATATTGACCTCAAGCCCAGAACGTCTAGCAACTTTGATAACTATTTGGTGTTGCTTATGCTTATACTTAGCTGAAATTCAAAGTGTTATTGAAGTACCAAGAATCAGATTTTGAACAATTTTTGCTTCATCTTCCTTTCTGTACTGCAACATTCCCATATATTCGTTCAACATGGATGACACAGGCTCTTCATGGGCTGTTAAATATCAATATATATATATATATTTATTACCAGAAAAATACTTCAGTGGCATTAGAAAGTTGGAAAAAATGGTCCATGACGTAAATCTCTGTGTGACATATTATTTCCTATTAACAAACATGACTCTCGCACCATGTACAACCACGACCTATTAAGATTTGGAACAAGAGTTACTACAACAGCAACTACCAAGGTGCGGTTTTTGGTCAATGCAGAGTAACACTGTCTCCCTGCAAATAGGTAGCCAGACCCAGCATACGCACTGCATTCTATGCTCCTTTTCTGATTGACTTTTACCATGAATCAATGTCTTATCTGCACTGACATTAAATCATAGCTAAAGCTAATCCTGAGCCCCCTGTAAACTAGAAATTCGAATGATGGCCTGAAATTGGTTTGCAACTATGGATACAGGGGGAATCTGCTTAATACTAACCATAGTTAGCATCAGAACACATATTTTGCAGAACCACGGTTAATACTGACATGGGAAGGGAGGGGAAAATAAATCCAGAGACAGAATGGGAAGGTGCATCTCGGAAGACGGTTGTCAAATTTTAAACCATGGTGTGCAGGCAGCCAGAATTATATCTGTTCCAGACCAAGCCAATTACATTCCCCCAGCCCCCCTATCAAAATATTCTGCCCCCCACTCTAAGATTCCACATTTTGGTGGCTGTAGCAAAAAGAAAAGAAAAATAAAATAGAAACAGCGCTAGGGTGGGTGTAGAGGTTGAAATGCCTCTACCCAGTCCAGTGCTTTGATAGGGATGCAAATAATCTCCTCTCCAATTTTCAGATCAATCATCTGATGTTTGGTAGGGTACAATAATCCCCCCTCATCTGATTTGCATGGGTCAACTGAGGAGAGGACATGTGTGTGTGTGTGTGTGGTATCCATACCCACTTTTGGCCACACTTGCCACTGCCCTGTGGCTCCCAGAGGGGTCACCAAAGGTGAATGGGCTAAAAAAAGATTAGCCACACCTACTTTGGTCCCATCGTTCTAGTATTTGGTAGCAATCTTTCCCAGTAGGATTCCAACTCACAGACAGCACAGTGTGATGAACCTGATCCTATGAACCCTCATAATTATGATCATAACCTTGGTCTCATTTTCCATAGTTTTTAAAGAAGCACTCATTCAAACAATTTTAAAGAATATATTTCATGTCTTCACCTGTTTCTATAGACTTTCTAAGGGTCTTGATTTGATCCTGAAGCTTCCTTATTATTCTGTCCTTCTTATCCAACTCTTCTTCTAGATCCTAAAATGTTCAATAAAGTTGACAAAGAATGGTCTGCATTAAAAAGGTCTTCTCTCAAACACAGTATTTTGACTTCATTTATGAGGCTACCCAAATATATCCCTGCATGCAGGATAAAAATTAATGACCAACAATATGCATGTTAGAGAAACTGCACTGCTACTTACACTGGAGGTAACAAAAATTAAGATTCTGAGCAATAGTGTAAAAGAGTACTTCCTGGCAGGCACTACCATGAAGCACATTGTCATGATTCCTAAACACAAGGAGCATCAGAACTGACCCAGAATATCCCCACTGCCCTGGAAGCTCCAGCACCAGAGGAGCCTGTATGACTTGTACATCAGCAACCTGAGAAGTCTATGTTGCTGTCCTCCGACTCAAGACTCAGGCTTGGATTACCTGTTGTTGAAGCAGCAGCATTTGAGTCTGTTCCTACAATTCTTCTTCATGACTTTCCCATGGAACTATCCAAGGTGCTACTTGCTTTGCCTGGCACACCTTATTGGAACCTGACCTCTGATATCCCTGTACTGGAACCTTGCCCGACTTCTCTTATTGGAACCTGACCTCTGCTTTGCTTGATATTGCCTCAATGGAACCTGAACTCTGCCTGCTCTGATATGGACAACATTTGAAGAGCCCAACAGGATCAGACCAAAGACCCATCTAAGTCCAGCATTCTGTTTTCACAGTGACTAACCAGATGCCTATGAGAAGCCCACAAGGAGAACATGAGCACAATAGCACTCTTCTGCTCATACTCCTCTGCAGCTGGTATTCAGGGGCATACTGATACTGGAGATAGTACACAGCCACATGACTATGTTGATGTCACCTTGCCTGCCTCGACATAACCTGGATGTCCTAGCATCCCCCTGATCAGACTAGAACGCTGCTCAGTTGAGACCATTGCCTGGGACATGACACACATACAGAATCCCTCAAGGTCAACTGAATACTGTATTTTTCAATCATTTTCTTGCCCGTCACAGCCCCACTGAAGTCTGTTCCTGACTTGTGCATTGCAGCCTCAATAAAATTAAATGAAAATTCTGCAAAAGACTTACACACATCTCTAACACGGTGAACAACTCCAATGAAGTAGAATTTGATTCTGCAAATGTTCATCTGAAGTGAATTTGACATTTTGTGAATTCAATGCATGAAAAAATCTAATAGAAAATGTGTGGGCTATGGTTTGGCTTATATGATATGGTATGTTAAACTACAGTTTACAACCTGTGGGCTCACACAATCCTTTTCCCATTGCAAGGTGGCTTTTTGAAAACTTATAATGGAGATACACAAGGAACAGAGTTTGGGGAATGAGCTCAACATATAGTTGGCATCTTACTTATCACATTTGTGGAAAACTATGAAAAAGTGGTGTTCCTATCCCACTCTTTTTAACCATTTTAATATAGAATCTCAAAGTGTTTTTTTTTTCTTCATTTGTACAACAATCCACAAAGGACTGAAACTCCCTTTGTCATTATAAGGAAATAAGCCTGTGATCCCAAGCACACTTATTTGAGAGCAAGTCCCACTGAATTCAATGGGAATTAATTCCAAGTAAGTATGCACAGTCATGGTCATCTCTTTTTTCCTTTGTAAAGACATATATCTGAACAATATCTAGTTCATACTTAATTACCAATTTTTAGATATAGGTAAAGAAGAGTGATGTGTGTTTAGCAATACTTAAAATAATCCATTACCAGGAGCGTTTCTCTTCCTCACCTTATTTTCCATAGTAAGATAAGCCACATCCTGCCACATCTTGTTCTTGGTTTCATTCTCTCCTTCTTGTTGCTTCTCCATGTGATCACTTATCTCCTGAAACTCTTGAAATGTGGCTATCGGCTTTTCTTTTTCCTTAGTGTATATTTCATTTTGAACTTGTAAGGCTCTAAAAAGCATAAAAAAACATTGTTTTTTCCCTGTACATGCAACAAAGTATTGCTATAAAATGGAACATTGACTCATTTAGCCTAGAGCAGGCCTTCTAGGTTAGCAAATGGAGCCATCCACGTTATGAGTTGTGCTCTCTGATTTGCACATAGGCAAAGATATGTGACTTGACTTTTCTTGCATCATCTATCCTCTGCTTTCCACCTCAGTCTTCATTTGTGACCAAGCACAATCAGAAGTAGAGTATGAATGAAGGCAAGAGGTGGAAAAACCCAGGAGAAAATAACAGACCAGAAACCACACATCCCAGCCCCCCTCAGAGAAGCACACTGGAAGGCAGCGCTGTGTGTGAGGTATTAGTCTGAATGTTCAGATACAACCCTATAAAATAGGAGGGATTTGGGTTGTGGATGGCTCAGTATGCTAACTTAGAAGGCCCATTCATGGTAAATGAAGCAATGTTCCATTTCCAAATTTGTATACAAGACATCCATCTTTTGGGGCTTAGCAAAGCTATGCAAGTGTGGATGAGATGAGTAGGAGGTCACCTAGAATAGAAGGATGTGCTACAGGATTCTCCTTGAGAGCCAGTGTGGTGTAGTGGTTAAAGTGTTGGACTACGACCTGGGAGACCAGGGTTCAAATCCCCACACAGCCATGAAGCTCACTGGGTGACCTTGGGCCAGTCACTGCCTCTCAGCCTCATGAAAACCCTATTCATAGGGTCGCCATAAGTCGGAATCAACTTGAAGGCAGTACAGTACACAGGATTCTCCTGCCAAAGGAAGCTTCAGCTATGGCATATGAGTCCATTTTATAGCGTCTAGTGAACATGGATGCAGGCAACTAGGTAGCAACCCGGCAGATGTCCCTGATGGAGGCATTGGTTGAGAATGCTGTTATGTCCTCTGAGGCCCAGGGTTTGGATGCACTGTTAAGTGGACAGGAGTGAGAATACACTGTGTTTCATTCAGAGCCTGGAAAAGTTACTTTTTTGAACTACAACTCCCATCAGTCCAATCCAGTGGCCATGGTGGCTGGGGCTGATGGGAGTTGTAGTTCAAAAAAAGTAATTTTTCCAAGCTCTGCAGGAGACATCAGTTCCTTGGACCTGTGAAAGGTGGTGTTCATCTTCCAAATGAAGGTTGGGTCAGTATGAAACACTGCACTGTCTTTTTGGAATATGCATAGATTCTTATTATCTGAAAGGGAACTGTGCTTAGTGACCCTCCTTGCTGTGGTAACCACAAGGCCTTGGCCAAAGGCACAGACTAAAACTGAAGGGGAAAGATACAAGAAAAGTCAAGTTGCATGTCTCTGCCCACGGGTGAATCAGAAAGCACAACCCACAAAGCAGATGGCTCAGTATGCCAACATGAGAATGGCCTACAAGTTCTACTTTCCATTCATCTGAAGCTCATCTACACTTTTGCTTTTGCCCACCTGGAAACTAGGGTTGCCAACTAGTCAGAAAGTAAACTAGTTTGGTCTGCCCTGGTCCCTTTAAAATTGAACTGATCTGCAGAAATCAGCAGGTGAAGGCTTTCATGACATGGAGCTAAACATAATTTTCTAATTGCTGCAGATCAAATGGCAGTTAACGGGGGAGGCACAGGGCCGCTTCAAAGGTTGGCAGCCCTTTCAGAAATGTAACAATTTCTTATTCAATACCAATATAGTCATTTTTTTAAACTTTACTTTCTTTTCTGTGAGATTAAATACCCAAATAAACTACAGCCAACATTTTTCAGAGGTTTCAAACCAATAGCTTACCTGTGCACATGGGCTTGAATGTCAATCATGATTGGGGTGGGGTGGTTAGATTGTTTGTTTCTCTGTACTTGTCACTATTTGAAAATCTAATAAAAACATAAATATAAAAAAACCAAGAGCTTACCTTGTTTGTGTTCCTTCTTCTTCCTGGTTATGATGCAGATCATCTGTCCTTTTTTCAATTCTCTCTTTAATAATACGAAGCATAGTTTTACAAATCTGACCTAGACTGGGACTTAGAGGCTTTAATACTTTAAGATTATCTATGTTTTCATATACACAGCTGGACTATGAAGTACATAATGTATTAAAAGTCCTGTTTTATGATAACTAGAATTGCCTCTATTTAGGGACCAATATTCCCAACAGCTGCACATCAGACAGAAATCAACAGATGAAGCCATTTTAAAATGAAAGCTAAATTGTAAAATACTCTGTACATTAGCCAGAAGCCACAACATATTCCATACTCTATCAAATATACAAAATAGATAGTATGAATAATTAAAAATGCATACTTTATAGCAACATAATTATTGCACAATTGCAATAATTGCACTATACAATTCATTATCTAACCAATGGTCATTACAAAATGTCAATTTTTAAAAGTCAGTTTTAAAATATAAAACAATACAGAATTAAAAATCCTTTTTGTTATAACCCCTTCCAATTCTTTGGCCATCTCAACAGCAGCCAAAACAAGACCAGCTACTCACTTAAGGGTTTTTGAACCTTGGAACATTGCCTTTTGGTAAAGCAAAAATAATTTTGGAGTGTGTTTGTGTGTATGTGAAAAAGAGTGTGAGTGGATGACTGAGAGTTTAAAATATCCCAAATTGCTTTTTGCCTTATCAAAAGGCAATACTCCAGAGCAGAAGTCTGATCGAATCTATTTACTTAATCAATTGCCTCTACGGAAAAATAATTAAGATGAGCTGCACTATTTCCCATGAATAAAATAGTCTGTTGCTGTCTTTATCAAACAGGGAAATTGAGCAATGGATAATAGATACAATCTTCAGTTGTGCATAAATTCTGTAAACTTATCAAAGGTTTTCCAGGCAGAGAATTCATGACAGAAGGCATTTTTATTTGCAGAAGCAGACTCCTACTGGGAAAAATACCTTTATTTTTTGAAGCTTCTTGTAGACGGGTTTCAAGATCCATCTTCTGCTTCTGAAGCTCAGAAATCTGCTGCTTGAGATCTGGGATCATCTTCTTACAAAGGGGAAAAATATTCAAATAACAATATAATTCAATAGTTTATCATAAACATTTTAAAAAAAGTAATAGTAGGCTGTATCCAATGTTAGTCTTACTTAGACTCATTGAAAACTGTGGATATGACCAATTTAGGACCATTAATTTCAATGGGTCTACTCTAAGTATAGCTTACCTGGATACAGTCCAATTTTTTTTGTACAATGATTTGTTTTCTTTAGAGTGTTACAAGATATCTCACAACGCCTACACTGTATTTGTGTTTGGAGATTTAAAATTAAATTTGAAATATTTTAATTAAATGTGTTACAACATTAACATACTAAAATGAAATACAGTACAGAATGGATTTTTTTATAAAGCTATGTGCATTTTGCATCAATGTTATCTGTCAGGAACTGTGAAATTCTACAACCACTTATTGTTTACTCTAGTGCTTATTTGACTTAATGGGAGATCTGCAGACTCCTGTCCAGAGGAAGCTCATTATGCCTGTGTTTTAATTGGCTGCCTGCTACTTCCAGTAGTTCAAGGACTAGGAATACTTCTCAGGTCATCTGACAAACCTTTTGAACAATCAACAAATTTCCTTAGCAGCTGCCGCTTGTGCCGCAGCCCTGCATGAACACAGATTTTGAACTCTGCTAGATTCAAATCCTTGTGTTGGTCTTGTTTCTATAAAGCTCTAACTATCCTTTATCTCCAAGCTTGTGCCCATGATTTGGGTCCCTTTCTTGTGTTCCTTGTCTGTCATTGATCGTTTTCCTGTGAGGCTAAATCTACAAGGACCTACCTATGCCCTCATCCTGACAAAGAATAGCACAACTTGTGTTGTTTATCCTCTGTAATGTGTAGGTGTTAGTTCAAATGACAAACGAAACGTCAGAGACAGGTCTACAGCTTAGTAGTTGCTCCTTGTGAGTTCAGGAGCTCCCTGTTGGACAAACAGAATAGCTGAATTGCTTGGACCCATAAAAACATGATTTAATGAAAGCTGACAAATACAGAGTCACATTTAGCTTTTTAAAAAGGATATTTGTTTTCATCTCTGGTCACATGTTGTGTTTTCCCCTTTGGGAAGTTTCTGCATTTGTGTGCATTTACAAACTGGCACAGAACAGGTACTGTAGATTAATTCCTTGTACTTAACGATGCTCAGCAACAGTTGGTTTTGCTTAACCTATTTATAAAAGCGATTTGCTTCCAGAAGATAGTTTAAAATTCAATAATATTTGGTCCTCACATTTTCCAAGGTTAATCTGGTAACTCGGAGCTGGGTACTGTCATTTATATCATTTCCCTCTCTGAACAGCTTCTGTAAGTGGTTTTTTTCTTGACTTAGATGTTCAATTTTAGAATTCAGATCATCTATTTCCCTTTCATAGTTCTCTTCTTGAGACTGGAAATGGCTTTCCAATACTCTGTTAAAGGAGCAAAAAAATATAAACAGTAAAACAAACAGTACAAGATCCTTGATGCAATGGAAATCCCTTCTAAGACCAAGAACAATCAAATATAAACATAAAGTTCTTTGACTGCAATTCATTAGAAATCTTTTCTAGGCAAGCCCTTTCATTTTAATCAGCCTTGAACAAAAGCAGATAAAGATTATGTGGGATTGTTCTCTTCACTAACATAGATAATGAACTTCAGCAATTATGCAACAAAAAAAGTTTAGAATACTATATAGCTAGGAAAAAAGTTACTTTTGGCTTACAATGCCCAAATTTAAAGTTACATTCTGCTAACAAGGAGAGATTTTAACCATGAGCCAGGCTTTGGATGCCACAGTAAGCCAGGGACGGTGAACGTCTGGCTTTCCAGACGTTGCTGATTCCCATCAGCTCCAGCCAGAATGGCACATGGTCAAGGATGATGAGAGTTGTAGTCCAACAACATTCGGAGGACCAGAGGTTCCCCACTCCTGCACTAAGCCAAACCTTGGTTTATCTCACCACAACAGTTAAAAAAAAACTAGGGAAAAGCAAAATGACTGTAAGGGCCTCTCCAGGAGCCTGCATGCTTGTGCGGTCCCAGTAAGGCATTGTTTGATTTACTGTGACATGCAAACCAGGCCATTGTCTAAAGCTGCATTAGACAAAATTTGGGTTACTTCCCCTAAATCCATATATTTGACCCCTTTTTCTCTGTTTTTATTGCATGAGAGTCAGTTGGACAAGGGGGATTTAAGACAGTCCATTAGATCAAACCCCCTTATGTTTACAGATTGAAAACCCAATATATATATAAACAAAATCAAGGCAGATGAGAAAAAAACCCAGTTAATCTAATCTATTGAGATTTAAACTGCTGAAATGAAAATTTTCAAACTAAGCCCTTGCAAAGAAAAGACATTTTCAAACAAATCCCACACAACTTCTATAAAATCTGCAGTTTGGGGAACAGCCAAGACAGTACTTATTCTCCTATCAGAAGATTAACACATGAGACTGCCTTTTGCCGAATATATCTCAGCAGACCATTAGCACATCTAGCCTAGTACTGTCTACTCTGACTAGCAGCAGCTCCCTAAGGTTGAAGAGAGATTACTTTCAAAGGCTTAATGTTATGAATCTTTCAAAACAGAAGTTGGTGTCCTCTCCATTTATAGTTTAGGCATCCAACGTGATTCTCAATGTCCCTGCAAATGCCCCTAGGCAAACTAAAGAAGGTGAACTGTTACGGCATCCTGCCTACTATTTTGTCCTGCCATGCTTTCCATAGTCATTGACCAAGCCATTTAAAGATGATACGAATTACCCCCCTTCTGATATTCCCAAGCCTGTAAACCAAGAAAGCCCACTGAAGAGAGCCACACATGCAGCCAAAGGAAAGCTGCTGCAGTTTGTATTTCAGCACAGCTGATACAAAATTGCATGGTTTCCAAAGCAGAAATCATTTTTACTCTAGCCATCTTTCTTTTGGCTTATTGATCCATCTTTCCAGCCCTGTCTTTAAATGGCTGGGTCAAGTACGGGTGGAGGAGAAGGAACAGAGAAGGGGAAGAGTGAAATAGGGGGAGTGACAACTGCTCCCCAAAAGCACTTATTTATTTATATTTTAAAATATGTACCTAGTTCAATGCGGCTTCAGGAAATCATCAGGATGACCAATTGTTTGCAAGGATGATTTATTCAAATCCCTTAAGAGAACATTTCCCCACATTACTAATGGCTTGGAATATTGGACCATTACTGCTTCTGCTACAGAGCAACTGTTGGTTGATTACGTAACAACTTGATTGTGGTGCCTGATATCAGTTTCCAGTAGAGGCTGGTCCATTAGGGCGAGCTGAGCACTGCCCCACCAACCTCAATCTGCCCCCAGGCAGACCCCACCTGCCTGCCTTCTTACTTACAACCAGTCCAGTGGCTTGCACTGCCTGCCAACTTCCTCCTCCTTGGTCTCCATGTTGCCGCTTGTAGAACTCAGCAGGGAGGAGTATGGGAGCAAAACTAGAATTGGTAAGCTCTGCCTCTCATTCACTCTGGCTGCACTTCCTGTTGGCCTCTCTGCCTTCTGCCCCACCAGTCCCAATGGGCACTAGTTACCGCTTCACCTTTCATTTATTTTGTTGGTACACCCAGTATTCAAATCAAAACCATATGCAAACAGCAAATAATAAAGCTAACCTTGTGGCTTTTTTCAGACCTTCATAGGCAAACCAAAGCTCCCCATCTTCATTTAAATGTTCCAAATCTTCAGTAGATAATCTATTACAAAGCAAAAAGAGAGGGGGAAACTGGAGGAAGAATCTCAGGCAAATGTGTGATTTGTAAAAGATATTTAAAACTCTTGTTTTTAAAAGCAACAGAATGTATCTGTACCTGCTCCTTACATCTGCAAAGTCATAGCTCTCCCGAAGTTGCCTTGTAATGTCTGACATCTTGTCTATAAATAAATAGAAAATAATGTGAGCATTGAATATCCGCTTCAGCAGCATAGTCACATAGACTGCATTTACTGTTTTACTGCAGGTGCACATTTTGCATCAGCAATAAGTTTGAAACTGATGACTCTCTGCAATGCAGAACCAAACTAACTTTGTCTTGTTGGCCTGGCAGCTACCCACTGTAGCCAGAGGAGACTGGTGGCTCCAATGTCAGTGGGGCAACAAATCCATTCCTGAATTTAGTCTGAACGTTTAGTCCAAATGCTTTCAGCACCTTGGACAGCTCCTTGAAAGTTCAGACTAAAACCCGGAGCAGATTCACTACTCCACTGACACTGAAGCACCAGTCTCCACTGACTGTAGCTATACTGCAAGATATGGTCAGCATCAAATGCAAGAAGAGCCCTGCTTGATTAGGCCAATGCGCCATCTATTCCAGCATCCTGTTCTCACAGTGGTCAACCAGATGCCCCAATGAGAAGCAGGATCTGAGTGCAAGAGGACTCTCCCCTCTCCTGTGGTGTGCAGCAAATGGTATTCAGAAGCATAAGGCCTCTGACCATGGAGGCAGAGCATAGCCATCATGGCTACAGATGTCTCAAAATGCAGCCAGTGAGGTCCCAGCTCCCTTAAAACGAGATTTCACTTTAAATGTAATAAAGGTCAGGGGTGAATCTGTAAAATAGCTGAATAGTGCCTGTTGCATGTTATGGAACGGCAACTGTGTTAACTTGAGTAACTAAAAGAATGCATCAATCAGGCCGCCATCACCCATATATTTTACCCATTTGAATGAGAAATGTTTCAAAATTACCTCTCATTTCACGCTTCTGGTACTGCAGTTGCTTCTCCACATCCATTTTTTCAGTCTGAATCAGTTCAATTTCTTTGTGCAACTCGGGAATCACCTAAGTTCATTTAACATTTATAAAATGAGGCACAATCCAAAGGGACAAAGTAAATGACGTTAATATGAAGAAGTTAAGGCTGCAGTTTGAGGCTTACCTGAAATCTATGGCCCAGTTTATAGGTAACGCTGTATACCCTGGGGCATGTATGTGATTGCTATAACCATTATGCAAGGCTGCCTTATTGCTTTTATACGTATAAGTGCCTTTAGGAGGGTAAGATTTAATAGTTAAGCTCATAATGTTGTCTTCTGTAGCTTGGACACCTGCCAGAGAACTAGTTTGTTAGAAGATGAGGTTGCGGAACAGTCAATGTCCCTCAGCTGGGCCTTATCTATGAGGAGGCTAGATGTAGCCTCAAGGACACCAGCTAGGTTGGTAGGGACTAGAGAGAGGGCATTTTCAGTGGTGGCCCCCACTCTCTGGAACTCCCTCCCATTCAATATTTGCCATGCCCCTTCCCTGGATACATTCCACCGGGCCTTAAAAACTTGGCTCTTTGGACAGGCCTTTAGGATTTCCGGGGAGGGCTAACTTTTTTGGGATACTTATTATCTATTGATTGCCCTAACTGATCTCATGCTGCTGTGATTAATGACTTCATTGTATTTTATCTGCATTGTATTGTATTTTACTGAATTTTAGTTTGTACGTCGCCTAGAGTGGCTTCGGCCAGATAGGCGACACAAAAATTAAATTTTATTATTATTATTATTATTATTATTATTATAAACCTTTGAATCTTCCTCCTTGATTCCATGGTACTGATCCTTACAGTTTGAAGCAGCCCACAGCTGGGGCTAATACAAACGCTAAGCCGATGTACCGATGACTGTCCAATATTTTATTTATTGTTATTATGTGATTGCATTTGAATTTTTGTATTTTATCTCATTTTAATGTACGTCGCCTAGAGTGGCTAATTGCCAGATAGGCGACAAACAAATTAAATATTATTATTATTATTAAGCCAAATCATGGCTAAGCTTGAACATGCAACACTGTGGGTATTCACAGGAAAAATGAGTGACAAGTCAAGAACAGAACTGGCTACATCTCATAGTTTGTCTGGAGTAAGTAAAAATATGAGGCTGGGTTCGGAAATAAAAGTAAGCTAAGCCATGGCTTCATTCAGAAAAAATGTCAATCTCTACATACAGGGAGGAATCCCCCCTCCCTCTGAATGTCTTTTTTTGAAATAGGATTTGGGATACAGCAACAATGTACAAATTAACATAATTGTGCAAGGGAAAATATTCAGTATGAAAATATATTTTTTGAAAAATGGGCAATTTTTGTTTCTGTTTGGAATGACATTTGGGGAAGATGCAAGACTATATTTATTATTTTAATTACTTTAAGGAATTAATGTACATTCTCTCTCTTTCTTTGTACTATTCTATGATGCACAATAAAAATTAAGATGAGAAACAAAAAGCCATAGCTTAGCTCACAGCAGCGCAACAGCAGCAGGACGAGCAAAGTGGTTGCATTTTTTCCTGTGAATGCTTGTATGTTCAAACTTATGTGCAAACCAGGTCAATGTGACTTAGGCTGCAATCCAATACACACTTTCCTAAGAGTAAGTCCCATTGAACCCAATGGAGCTTACTTCTGAGTAGACATGTATTGGGTTGCAACCTTACTTGCCCACAAACATATTGTCTATCTTGTGAAAGATTGTTTCTGTTTGCACTACATAGGAAAGAATCCCAAAATAAAACGGAGAGTTAATTAGTTCTGGTTATAGAATGCATCTGTACAAACTGGTACCCTACCTTTACTTGGTTTGAAAGTTCTTCTACTTCCATTTTTAAGCCATCTTCAATTTGTTGTTTTCCCTGAACTTGATTTTGGAGCTGATCATTTTCATCTTTGAGGAACTTTATTTCCGCCTTGAGTGATTCAATCTTTTTTTCGTAGTCTTGTTTCTGGTTGTGGAAGTTTTTCTCAAGTATTCTACAAAAATTCAGAAAGAAGTCTCCCTATATTTATAAGCCCCCCAAAATATTATTTATTTTATATTGTAAACAACATGTAAATAAAAAAGCAATTTATAATGTGTGATCAAATACATAGTCACACACACAGAGCCTAATCTTGAACACTTAGTTCTTACTTTAAATTAATGTCCTGGATCCTAAATACTACGAGTGGAAGGTCATGTGAGGGAACTTTCCCAACTGTCCTGCCTTCCAAAAAGCCTCTTCAACAGCATGGGATGCAGTGCAGGTGGAGAAGGGAATTTCCCAAAATTGGGCAGAGGCACCTTCCCTGAGTGGAGCTTACACTGATTTGCCCCTCCCCCAGCTGCCCGCACACCCCATGCTATGCTAGTCAGGAGAGCCCCCAGCACTTTCAGAGAGGCTTTCGGGAGGGTACAGGTACCTGGTGCGTGGAGGAGGGAATTGAAAAATCCCTTTGCACAAACCTGCTTCTGCTCATGTTACTTAGGATCCAAGCCATTAACATGAAGTCCCACTAAGTTCACCAGGACTTACTTCCCAACAAATATGCTCAGGATTGCAGTCCTATTTTCATTGAAATCAAAAGAAGCATTTTAATTGGCAGAGAGTATGATCACATAACACATTTTTTATTATGTCTCTAAATACTAAGAATTATCTGAAAACCACTGACGCCTCCTTACACAACAATGTGGGGAGACAGAAACAAGACTCCAGAGGGACAAGACTCATACATATAATTCTGTTAACCAGAGTCTACCCTTTGTTTAACAACCCTTCTTACATCACAAAATGCAATTCCTGCTCTCCCTGACATGTAATGACAGGTCTTAAATAAGGAAGAAATATGTTTTTCAGCACTGCCATTACATTTCAAAAGCCCCAGGGGGAGCAGTAACTATCATCCTTTTGATACACATTCCCAGGCTTATTTCTTTAAATATCTTTTTATTTGAGCCCTTTGAAGAAATACATAAGAAGCACTCAGATCTTCCTTCATGGTCTTTCCATTTGCACATAGGAAATAGGTTCATTAGTCAGAAATGTTTGAACCTATCACATATAAAGGTAAAGGAGTCCCCGCACTTATAGTGCGAGTCGTTTCCGACTATTAGGGTGACTTCTTGAGATGTTTACTAGGCACACCGTATATATGGGGTGGGATCGCCAGTTCCTTCCCCGGCCTTTCTTTACCCCCCAGCATATGCCGGGTACTCATTTTACCAACCACGGATGGATGGAAGGCTGAGTGGACCTCGACCCCTTTTACCAGAGATTCGACTTCCTCCTTCCATTGGAATCGAACTCCGGCCGTGAGCAGAGCTTCGGCTGCGTTACTGCAGCTTACCACTCTGCGTCACGGAGGATCCTAATATACACAACCCAAAAAGAACATTCAGTTCTCCACAATGTTTGTGCTGATTTCAGTGAGACTTGGGAGAAGCTGATGTTTCAGTGGGACTTGGGAGTAGCTGACTCTGAATTAGAGTCACACAACTGAGCAAGGTTCTCTAGGTTGTAGCCAACTAAGTTTTCCTCAGAGTAAATCCACTGAAATTAATGGGCCTAAGTTAGCTATATCTATTAATTTCAATTGATCTTCTTTGAGTAGGACTAACATTGGATACAACTCACTGTCTGGTTATCAAGCCTATTTAAACTCTGAAAGCGATTCAGAAGACAGCCTTGAGACAAGTCAGTTTTCACCACAGAAAATAAGGCTTTAATGTAATAAAGGACAGGGGCGAGTATATAAGAGAGCTATGCTTCATATGTTGAACCTTAAATTTAGACTACTGAACCTCTTTACCTAGGCCTTTGACAGCTGAGATATATATTTTAAGATCTACCCTATTCTCCTGGTGTAAATTGTTTTAATTTTAATATTGTATTTTTATATGGTAGCAATTCACCCTGGGACCTCATGGTGAAGGACAGATATGATAGCCAATCAATCAATCAACCCATCAACCCATCCATGCCCTCTCTGTGGGGCTTCCCATCAACATCATATAACACTTCTGCTTAAGGGTCTGCACTGGCTGCCTATATGCTACTGGGTCAAATTCAAGGCCTTACTATTAGTATATAAAGCCCTGAAGAGCTTGGGACCAGTTTACTTGAGGAACAGCCTTGCCCCATATATACCTGCCCAATCTTCACGTTTTGCCAGGGAGGCAATGAACATGATGTTTGCCTCACTTCTACAAGACAGATGGCACTCAGTGTGTCTACTACACCTAGGCTGCACAACTCCTTGCTTACTATTGTTAAGAAAGTACCACCAGTACTTTGTTTCAAACTCCTGCTTAACACTCTTCTGTAGCCTAGGCCTTTTCCAATGTACAGTTGTTCCTTGTGTATCGCTGTCCAGATGTTCTATAAGCATTTTTATGTTGTTTTGGGTTGTATGCAATATTAGTCATACTTGAGTAAATCCATTGAAATTAATAGGCAAGACTAACTTAGGTCCATTAATTTCAGTGGGTCTACTTTGAGTAAAACTTAGTTGGATACAGCTCTTTGTTTACTGTATGCATAAAAGCTTAATTCCTTTGCAAACTAAGAAAAATAGGAGAATATAAGAAAACTGCCGTTTAAAGTCACAAGTTAAAATTTCATACATTCGTTGCCTTTCTCCTTTTTCGACATCAGTGAAGAGCTGTTTTGTCAGGATATCCATTTTATCTGCAGAAAGATAACGCTCATTTAAAATACACTGTTAGGCAGAATAAAATCATGAAGTCACTAAGATAAAGCAAACATATAAGTTGCAGACTGAAAAGCAAATCTTAGGGTGTTTTAATTTTAAATGGATAATCTTACACAGTAATCAACAACAGATAGGACAGATGTCATATAAATTTTGAAAAGCCAAAATGCTATTTACTCTGACATTAATTTTCAGGTGGGGACCATATATAATTGCTAATGAGAAGTAATGTGTTAAGCATGCAGATCCTAAGGATTGGTGTATTGGCTGTGTCTTTGGCGCAAAGCCCTAAAATTGTAGTCTAACATCATGGGGTACAATCCACTGGGAAATTATCTTGTGCCATTCCCATTCATTTCAATAGGCTTGCACAGGAGAACCTCCTAGTGTATTGTGCCCACAGTCCGAGTCTGTAATGGCTGGAGAGCACAGCAATCACTGTATTCCCTTATCAATGTATTTGTAGACACAACAAATTCTCTCCACATCTTACTCATCATTTCAAAGTTACTCTACATTAGGGATGGGGAACCTCTGGCCCTTCAAATGTTACTGAACCACAACTCCCACCATCCCTGGTCATTGGCCATGCTTGCTGAGGCTGACGAAAGTTATAGTTCAGCAAGATCTGGAGGGCCAAAGGTTCCCCACCCTTGCTCTGTGTGCATCTGAATCATTGCTACGAAGAAGAAGGTAGGACCAAATCGAAAGCACAGAAAGCGATATTGCAAAAGGTACAGACCAGAGCTTAATTGACACAATAAGGTATCAATGCATTTTGACAGGATGTCTTCCTCAGGGGAAGTATTACAGTATTTTCTGCTTGCCTCATATTGAGCTACTAAACTTCACCCTAATTGACTGCTATGAATCACTTCACCTTTCATTTCCTCAGTTTTCTCTTGAAGCTCCTTTTCAAGTTGTTTCTTCTGTTCTTGCTGCTCTGAATTGTGCTTTTCAAGTTTCAACACCCTCTGCAAGGCAAAAACAACAACAGGACAAAATCTGTTGAACACATGCCATAGCTTTTAGAGCACTCACTGATTTCCATTAATGCATGACAGCTCCAAAGTACATCACCATTCCCAACCCTAGCCTTGCTTGCTGTTCTTGAGATGTTACTTTATTGGCTGAGTTTGCATGTAGCACTAAACTATGCTTTAAAACTGCAACCACACACTGGAAGAAGCCTGAGCAAAGGACTTCACCAACATTTAGTTTCCCTTCCTCTAATCTCAGCTTGACATTGTGTATAAACCAAAACTCTGGTTAGACAAGCTCTTTAACATTCATAATCCATTGCTTCAAGGTGGCTCATTTCATACACTTTGCCAGCTCTATGCTCGGGGCCTGGGAACTGCTGAGTACAGGGCATACAAAGTGCTTTGCACAGTGCTTCCTAAACACCCAACTACCAGTTGGCGGTTGGGATCGGCTGCACAAAGCGTTTTGCAAACCCTGCGCTCCATACGTCCCAAGTGCCAAGGATAGGGCTGGCAAAACTGCTTTCTGTAGGATTGGCCGTGTGATCGAGCTCCCCGAGGAGAACTGGATTGCGCAGCCAATCCAGCCGCATCTTTACCTCCCCACGCCTGATGTCACATGTGACATCAGATGTGGGGCTGGTGGGTGTAGTTTGAGGGAAATGGCCGCATGGGCTATTGAGATCTGTCAGGCTAAATTTGGCCTGTGGGCTGGAGGTTTCCCACCCCTGGTTTAGGACTGCATGCAAAATGGGCCACAGGAAACCCCATTAAGATTAACCTGTTCATAGTCTTCCTTATGTTTCTTCTCTTTTTCTTCAGATATGTTCTTTTGCATGGCTAGTTTTTCAAGATCCAGCTGAAGCTTCTGAATTGTTTTTATGTCACTGGAGTGATTTGAGGCTAGAGCAGTCATTCTTTCCAATAGAACATGATTCTCCTTATTCTAAAATCAATATAAAATTAGCATGAGGCAGGTAAAAATTATATTAATTTGTGTTCTTTTTTACAACTGGTGAAATAAACATGACCCTTTCAAAATGGAAAACAAAAGCCGTACCCAAAAGAATGACAGAAGCACCCTTAATCACTATTGGTTTTTCAAAATGCTCCAAGATCTGCATGTATCACTCAGACTATGTACATATAAAGCAAGTTATTTTTTCCCAATGAATCCTGGGAACTGTAGTTTACCCTTCACAGAGCTACAATTGCCACCCTTAAACTACAGTTCCCAGGATTTTGGGGGGGAAATAATGTGTTTTAAATGTATGATGCATACAGAGCCTCAGTCTCATACATGGAAATTCAATGATGTCTCTGAAGAGCCACAATCTGAGGGCAGCCCCACATAGAGTGCATTGCAGTAATCCAGCCTCAAGATTTCAGAACAAAGCTGTCCCAAGGTGGCTTACTAAAGACAATTAACGTTATATACGTAATAGGATAATTTTGCTTTATAGTTCACATCTACACCATACATTTAAAGCACACGACTTTCCCCAAAGAATCCTGGGTACTGTAGTTTGTTAAGGTTACTTGGAATTGTAACTCTGCGAGGAGCAGAACACAGTTCTGAGGATTCTATGGGGGAAGCTGCGTGCTTTAAATGTCTGGTGTGGATGTAACCATGACAGGAACATTGTGCTTCCAACCAAATGATTTACAGTGCAATCCACACACAATGCTTCCAGTCCAGGCTCCCAGTGATCTTCCTTGTACCCATCCACCTATGACCCATACTGACTGTGCCGATTCACCAAAGCTGTACCCAACCCTCATGCTTCCCACCCACACCACCCCTGCCTCCACCTCCCGCCTCTGATGGGCCAGTGCCTCAGTCTGTGAAATTTTTATTCTAACAATGGAAGTTTCTGGAACGTGAACAGCCCTCCCTTTTAGGGTCTGGTTTGTGTTAGACTATCATGACTTTCTGTTCTCTGTAGCTCTTCAGAGGTTCTCGACTGGAGCTGCATCCAGATACAATAGAGGAGTGCCTGAAAGCTTACTCTCCCTCTCTTGGCCTCAATGATGGTAGCTGGTAGCTAGAGATGGGGGAGGTTCTCTGCCATTAAACAAGCAGTTAAAACATAGTCACCAATATTCTTTAGCTTGTAGGGAAGGCTGAATGCATACAGCATGCTCTAGACAGATTGATTTGTGATTTGGAAGAAGGATCCTTAAAGGAAAGAATTTCTTCAGCAATCCATTGGTACACACATTGCAGAAGCATCAGGATCACATCCAAATGCCAAGAAAATGGTTTGGTATCGGCATTTGTTACTCCCAATGGAAATATCGTAATCAGTGCTAGGGATAGTATCTGTTGGCTGGTCCCGGTTAAAAAGCATTCCGTCAACCTAACAAGCTGGTGTTGGGCCGAGTTCATTATTTGTCCACAAGGGGCTGCTTTTACCAATTCAGTTTTTTTCCCTCAGAAAAAATGTTATTAATATTGATATTTTAAAGAAAATATCAATATTTTGAAAGGAAATATCGATAAAAGTATTGAATTGAATATCAATATGTTAGATGTGGATTTAAAAAAAAAATCCATTTCTGAAAATAGCCACAGAAAACCACTACATAAAAAACTGATCCACAACTATAGTGGATAAGCGAGTTAATGGAAAATTCGGTACCAAATCCGAATTGGGTAGAATTCTGGCACATCCCTAATCAGTGCAGCAGAGGCTTTTTTTTTTAATTTCCTAGCCATAGCCCCAGATATAAGATATAAAAACCCTACTGCTGCAGGACACAAATTAAACCGTGTAAACAGGGTGATAACTTATACTGTCCCTCCTGCTGCTACCTGGGGCAAAGAAACTAAACAGATTACCCACACAGTTAAACAAATGGATGAACAATAAAGAAACGCATCTGAAGAAAAGATGGATGGAGTGAAGGCAGGTGGGGGAGGGGAACTAAACAAAGACCATTTAAAAACCACAGCAACAAAAAAGGTCAAGCCTGACTTGAAGAACTTAGATGTTACTAAATATGTACATTTTGCTGGAAAGAAAAAAAACTTATAGAAAATCGTCAAAATTGCTATAAAATTGACATAAATGCCAGAAACGATGGCTGAATGCCAGAAGGGATTATGAGAGTTTCATACTTCCCTGCTCTCCTTGGCCCCTTAATATGGCCTTCTGCCTCAGGTGTGATGAAAGATGCTATCCAATCACCAGTGCTGAAGAAAGATGCAACTGCCAGTCCAGTAGGACCAGAAATGTGAAGGCCTGGGGGGAAAAAACGGGAAAATTTGGAAAAATACATTTTCCCCGCTTTTTCCCCCCATAGGCCTTTCTCCCCTCAAAAAATGGAAGGAAAATTGGGTGTGTGTGTTTCTGAATACTTCTGGGTTTGTTTTTTTCAGTAGTCCTTTGTACATGGAACTGGGAAAAGGTACAATTTTGTTCTTTGCTTCAGGAAGCAAACTGTCGTCAGACAGCCCTGCAGGGAGTCCTTCTGGACTGGGACCCTGGCATGGGGTGTTGGTGGGCTTTAGCCCTTTGCCCCCTGCTCTGGTCCTGAACTGGTTCGGGGCCCTGTACCTGCAATTTGCATGGTAAAGAAGCTCCCATTGGAGCAAGTAAGGGCTTTCCCCCCATAAAAATTTCAGGCCTGATCCATAGCAGAACTGCTGTGGGGAGCAAAGGGCTAATGCTCCATCACCACCATGCTAGGGTCATAATAGTATCACCCCATTAGCTAATCTCTGAAAGAAAAACTGTGCACTCAAGGGCAAACTATGATTAACATCACATGTACTTGGGCTCTCAATACTCTAGAGATTGTAGTAATTGTATTATTCTGACATTTAATACTGTTACCAGTAGCAGCTGGTGTTGTAGAGCAGACCTCCTGAGAGTGCCACCGCTGCAGATTACCTGGATGAAACTGGGCTGAGGCAGGGCAGCACAAAGTCAGGGTGTCATGGATGCACCAGCGGGAGCGCTAGATTGACTCTGCTAATGCATCTACACAGCCCTGACCTTGATGCTGTCCTGCCCCATCCCGTCCCCATCTAGGTAAGCTGCAGCAACACCAGTGTCCAGAGAGCAGCTCCACCTCACTACACTGGCCCTACTCTTATGAATTATGAGCATAAGTTGCATAAAAGATGGGGACACATTATTGAAAATATTTGTGTCTTGCCTTTTAACTCAATAGGCTCGCCTAATTTAAATTCAGTCAAACATCTGAAACTCCGCCTGCAAAAGCTTGATACCAATACACAAACAAGCAATAAAACAGACAGACACAGCAGGAAAAAAACACATCATAATCAAATGGTCAGGCAAATAAAACTGTTTATTAGGCACCAAAATGATCATATTGCTGGCAGCATCTTATGGATCTCTGTACCATTACAAGATCTGAACAGGGTGGTTCATGACAGATGCTCTTGGAGGTCACCGATTCATAGGGTTGCCGTAAGTCGTAATCGACTTGAAGGCACATAACAACAAAGGGCAGGGAACCATCACCTAAAAGGCCCTGTCCCTGGTTACAACCTGCCTAAGTTCTGAAGTCAGGGGCACCCAGAACAGAGCCTCAGAAGATGAACAAAAGGAACAGACAAGTTCATCAGAGAGTGGCATACCTTTGGATGGCCAAATTAAAATAATGAAAAATCCTGTCCACAGGATCAATTACTTTTATGTTCTGAATTTTTTTTATTTGAATGAAATGTACAGAAAATCAATGTAAAGCATGACAAAATACTTTTCAACTACCTGGTCCTCCAGTTTTTTCTGCAGTCGTTGTACCCTGTACGACAGCTGGATGTTCAACACGAAACGGCGAATACTCTGGAATCTGCGTCTGGCAAGCCAAGCTCGAGCATATTTCTGGAGGACCAAAGCCTTCTGCTCTTCAACCATCTATATAAGAAATCAGAGGGAACACCTCGTAATTTAACAACCAAGTCCTCTGAGAACACCTAGTCACTTAACAAATATGCACTGAAGACTTCAGCGTGTAGTAAGCAGATATAACCAGCAAGTGAGGTACACTGTACACAGGCCAAAATACAGCCTAGAGATGCACTGAGAAATCCTCAAGCAGTCACTGGATGGTGAACAATGCAGATGGCACAACCCTATGGGCCAAATACAGCTTAGACACACCTCACTGCCACTTCCTCACCTGCTTCTCACACTGCACATGATTGTGTAGAAGCAGAAACTATGCATCATTGTAGCACAACTCTGGCTCACTAGTTGACATTTAGAGTTACATATACTGTAGCACTATTATACAGGGTTCTAGAGTGCTCAGAGTGCTTCATATACAATATCCCAGTAACCCTTACAACAACCCTGTCATGTAAGTCAATATTATTGTTATTCCCATATGGCAACTGGGGGCTGAGGTGGGGAGACCATGGTTACCTATGGTGACCTATGGAGTCTGTGGCTTAGGTGCAATCTGAACCAGGGACTTCCTGGTTCACAGCTAACACTGTTAACCATTACACTTCAGCAGATGTGGGGAACCTTTGGCCCTCCGGATGCCTATCATCCCTGACTATTGGCCATGCTTGCTGGGGCTGATTGGAGTTGTGGTTCAACAACATTTGGAGGGCCAAAAGTTCCCCACACCTATACTACAGCTACTCTATTAGTTCATGCTAATTTGAGTACAAGTGTGGTGGAGTTTCTCTGACCCACACTTTAAAGTACTGAGAATTCACAATGGAGAAATGGAGGATAGACTTCTTATTACAATTCTGCACCAATCATTCAATAAGTTCAGAGAGATATTTTACAAAAGATGGAGTCCTATCAGACATAGGTGCTCCTTTCTGTGCTGAACAGTAAACGAATACACACATTATTGGTCCTTGGTGAATTATTTGTACCTTTCTGTATTTTCTCCTTGCTAGAAATCCTCGGGTAAAAGCTTGGATTGTCAAAGCAGCCACACGGATAAGCTGGCAAAGTCTACGCACTAGATATCCACGGCAGTACTTCTGGATAACGATAGCTGCCCATGCTTCTTTGAGGGCTCTTGCAGTTACAGCTTTTCTAAAGAGAAAATAAAATTACCCTTTGTATTTTTGCCATAGAATTGGCTTTGCATGTAGAAGGTCCCAAGTTCAATCTCTGGCATCTCCATGTAGGGCTGGGAAATCCCCTGGTCTGAAATCCTGGAGAGCTGCTGCCAGTCAGTGTAGACAATACTGACCTAGGTGGACCAATGGTCTGACTCCACATAAGGCAGCTTCCTTTGTTCCTATGTATTCAATCCTGCTAAAGTTTTTTCCCACCCCTTTGGTGCTAGGTTTCAGTTCAAGCTGCAGATTCAAACAATGGCTTGTATTTAAAGTAGCACTAAATCATTCAGACTGTTAGCGCAAGGATTTATGCTTGCACAATGGAGCTCTCCCTTCTCTCATCCCATGGGCACCCCAATTCTGTTCTGGGGGTTCTCCCAACCCTACACAGCAGATTTGGTGAGGACGTGGGGTGCACAAAAGGGAAGGAGAGGGAGTGAAAGTTCCACTGAGCATGTGTAGATCCTCATGCTAACAGAACAAGTGCATTGGATGCCACCCAATACTCTTTTGTATGTTCGTTTGAGCTTGGGATGCAAAAGGAGAATGGGAATGAGTTACTGTTTGAATCCAGTGCCTTTTTCTGTCAGACAGAAAAAGGCACCCAACTTCTAGCTGCAAAGGAAGAATCGGTAGCGCGTTCAAGTGAGCTCCCAATCCCTTCGTCCTTTTAGTGGTGGCTTCAAGATTTGCCCAAAACAGCCTCGCAGGCCAATCTTTGAGGCCTGCAGGGCCTCATTTAGCCCACAAAATGGATGTTCCCCACCACTGGTGTAAAGCCATGAGGGCAAATTGGTGGTACATGGGCAGAATTCAGCCCCTAAAAGATTTTTATATGGCCCCTGGTGCCTCTATCAAATGTCTCATGCTGGAATAAAAGGTTTCTCCACAGTTACACAAATGAAATGTTCAAACAGTAAGAAACTGAGATATTCTACACTTTAATGTAAAATCACCTTTAGATTTTGCATGGGAATGCGCAAGCTATCTTATTATTAAATTTATTTATACCCCGCCTTTTGGCCAAAGGCCCTCAAGGCGGCTTACAAAGAAAAAGAAACACACGTATAAAAAATACATCAATAAAAGCAGTACAATTTTCAAAAAATTAAACTAAATAACAAATAACATTATTAAGAAAAACAAATGTCCAAGAAAATTTTTGAACAAGTGAATTTAAAATGGATCACTCTCTGTTTTTGCCAGCACACAATATTAAATACCTTACAGTCCGCTGTCCTCGGAAATACTGCTGAAGTATAATTGCTGCTTGTCTGATACGAAGGAATTTCTTCCGCTGCAACCAGCCTCGGATATTCTTTTGAATCACAATACATGCTTGCCTCAACTTATCTGACCGTAATTTTTCCAGATAAGCAACCTGGCCTGCTCTGAAGAAAATTTTTGTTCTGCCAAACTGATATAGGCTTGGATCCTGGGGGAGGGGAAACACAAAATACATTGTTAGACATGTTTAAAATCTATTGCGACGATACAAATGTTTAATTCTGGTCTTCATAAAGTAACAGTATAATTTTGAGACCAATAATGTATTTTCATTTGCATGTGACAAAGGAAGTCTGAGTGCAAAATATGAATGAAGAGTGGCACCTTGGCTAGCTGAATGTTCCAAAATGTCTGACCTGAATTAGCCGCTGCAAAACAATCTTGCAAATTTGTTTCTTGTCAGTTAGAGAAAGTTCGTGCTGAGACATGAGGATGCTGTAACGGCTGTAAAACTCAATGTAAGTCCACCTATAAAAGAAAAATAGCATGTGGACTGGTGAGTTAAATGATATAAATGAAAATCACTGAAACCCATAGGGATTGTTACATACCTAGATGGGTAACTCTGAGCACTAATCCGAATTGTTTCTAAAACGCCACAAGCTCGCAATTGATGAACCACTCTTTTAGAATCAAACCTAAGGGATAAATTAAATAATAATAATAATAATAATAATAATAAAACACAATGATTTTTGGCCACTTTTATGAATAATTTAGTCCTTTAATTTTATAACCTATAGATCATGGTGGGTTATTTTAACAACAAGCAAATCAGCCCACAGATCAGCTCCAGCCTGCTTTCCAATAAAGGGTAAGTTATGATTTATAGATCTGTAATTTTATGGAAAGTAGATTTCCTGTTCATACCACCTCGAAAGTGACAATTAAAAAAAATGGGAATTTTGCATAACGAACAACTGGCATGCAAAACCCTATCCATCCTCAATTTCATAATTAAATTCATCTCTATAAAGATAATATTATATTTCAACTGAACAAAATACTCACTCAAATGGTAACTTCTGATCATTTGGCTTTATGCATCGTACATAGTGAGGCGTGGTTGCATTAAGTGTCTCCATTAGTAAATATAAGGAACTACGGAACTAGGAAATATTAAAACAATCACTATTTTAACCTTTCGGAAAAAACCACAAACCAATGATAACTTGTGAAGGGACACTTTGACAGACAAATACGTACATCTTAAAACACTGACAGCATTTCACTGAATATTTACAGACTAAGTAAGGGTCTGTAAACTTGATGTGCAAAGTAGAGGAATATTTTTGGATTCTCCCTGTCACCAGGAACTGGAAAAAATGAACAATCTACTAAATACTGTAATTTTTGTATTGTACGGTACTGGCTATATTGTTTATTGTATTTTATCATGTTTTATTGTACACCGCCTAGAGTGGCCATTGGCTAGATAGGCGGCCTATAAATTAAAGTTTATTATTATTATTATTATTATCATTATTTTCCTCTTGCTTAAGCCTGTCCCAATTCCATATATGCTGCCTCGTGCTCCTTGAAGGAAAGGAGTAGTAAGTCAATGTAGTAAGTCAATAAATTTCTCATCATCTATTAAAAGGAATCTAAAAATACCTTATTGCTAACTGTTGTTCGGAACTGTTTATTGGGTGGCTTGATCACAGTTTTTGCAGACTTAACTTTGATTGCTGAGCTGAATGGGGAGATAGGTACCGGATTGTCTTGAAAAAAGTTTGCACACAGTTGAAACTAAAAGAGAAATAATAGTTAAATGTGATGGTTATTACATATTAATTTTTATTCAGAATAAATAGAAAATATAATCAGAAAATATATATGAATAGAAACCAGAACTTGCATCAAGGCTGCCATCTTATCTTCTTTAAAGAATTTAACAGTAGATGAGAAGATCTTTATTACTATATTACAACAAATGTAATAGTTTCACAAGGATGAAGAAACAGAACAGTATATTTACAAACCTTGCTGTTTCTCAGTACTTCAATCAATACTTCATATACTGTGTCTCTGTTTTTCTCCAAAAATCCTTCACTTTTATACTCTACCTGTGCAAAAAATGTGAAATCAACAATTACTAAGCAACATGTTGATCTATAAAAGGAACATACTTTTTCTTTAGTTCCCAAGCTATATGAGAGGGATGATTTAAGGCCATATCCATAGCTTCATTAACAGGCAACTCCTGAAGCCTTTTTTTCTAAGTATAACACAAAGATTTTAGCTCTGACTGTGGGCCATTTTCATGTATAAGTGTTGCAATATCCTCAGGTTCAGCAATTCCAGATTCCTGGCATTGTAGCACAATCACCTGCCATGAATACTTGGATATGTTTAGACCGGGAGATGAATTCAAACCTAATTAATATACACAGCAGGCATTACATAGTTGAGAAATGAACACTAAGCTGTTTTTGAGCCAGCTATATGTAAAGCACAATAGTCAGATACGTTTTCAACTGTTATTATTATTTATACATTCATTAATGTTGCTTCAAATTCTAGGTTTGAAATCCTGGGTTAGAAGCAAGTCCTGATTAGCATTCAGCAGGATTAAAATTTGCAGAAATAGCACCAAAGCATGCTTCCGGGTGAAGGAGGGTGGAGGAAAGAGTGGGAACACAATCCCATAGTAGCCCATTCCTGATATCTTAACTATGGTTACAGGATGGGAAGCACTGCATCCACACAGGTCCAGCCTCAATTAATTTCAAGGGCCTGGTGCTGGCATCCTGATAAACAATGTTTTATCATTATGTGCACAGGCCTCAGACTTCTGTGATTTCCCCTCACGTCTGGTGTAAGAATGAGAGTATAAATGTTCACTTTTGATTTCAATTAAACACAGTTTAGTGTAGTGTCCAAACCCGAAACTATGGTTAAACCATGGTTAGTTGAAACAAACCAGCTTTATAAACCATGATTAGTTAAAACAGAACTGAAAGCTTCCAAATTCGTTTTCTTAGGGTTAGTCATTACAGCTGAATGAGGCAATTGTCATAAATTCCACTAGGAGCTAATTCTGATAAAGCAATTTAAAATTCAAGACCTTTACAGCCCATGCCACAAATCAAAGGAGGTATAATTTTTGGAACTGAGCTTGTTTTAAAGTTAGCTACCCTGATCCAACAACATTACAAAGAGTAGGAACTCTAATGTGTACACAGAAATTTCTGGATGGAAACTGTCATGCATTTCAAAGGGGAAAGGAGATCAACATATCCATCTCTTAAACACAATAATGGGATAATCCACTTGTACAAGAGTGGGCTTTGCACATCAAAGTACACATGAAATTTTGGATTAGGGTAACAGATTTGTATAGATATACACATGCTCTGGTGGCTTGTTTCATTAACTTTTATTATTCACATTTTCAGTTGTATTGTCTTTTTAAATTGTGAGTCACTGAAGCAAAGGGCTTTGTTTTTCTAGAACATTTGCTGTATAATGCCCTATAGGTAAACACATTCATTAGACAACAGAAGATATTTTCAGTTCTAAATATTATGTCCAGATTTGGAAATGTTGCGACACTTTGGCAAGATACCTTATCAGCAAAGTGTTGGATTATAAAAGAAGAGTTTGACATTCTTGGCTCTTCAAAGAGTGGGTTGTTGTTAAAATTTTTGTATAATTTCAGAAGCCAGTTTTCATCAGTTCCTTGAGGTAACTGTAAAAAAGTGAAACAGCAAGGCTTTGTGAAATAACTTTAGCCATTTATTCAATTACTGTGGTTGCTCTTCTGCAGGGCAACAGGGGTTTCAACCTGGGGGCTCCAGCAGCAGGACTCAAGCAGCTTCCTCTCTGTACAGCTACAGTAGCTTTCCAAAGGAGGAAGCTACTTACTGGCCTATTCCATTTCAGCACCCCCATTGCAGATGGTCAGAAGGTGGTACTGCAGCTATCCGCTCAGCTGGGGTCATCTACACCACAGGATTCCATATTCTCCTATAAAACCTGTGACTTTGGTTTGGCTCCTCAGTCTGAGCAACGTGTACCTCAGGCGCAGACTGAGCTCTCAGATTGCTCATACTTGCTTAATTGCCTGCTCGCTTCCCAATTCACTTCCAAACTGCCAACCCTGACATGGTCTGCAAGCTATCATGTGTACAGCACCCTATACTTGAGGGAGTGCCAGCACAGGCATAAACAGGCTTGTTAAAAGGAAATCTTTGAGCTGGTTCTTACATTAGTGAGACATCTTGCTAGCATGGTTGCAGAAACGTTGCATCAAGATGAGAAAACAAGAAAATAAAGCAAAGATGTAAGTGTGGAACAACTATACTAAGAATAGTGACACAAAAAAAGAAAATTAAAACTTACCAGGCACTCTTCATCCAGCAGCTCTAAAATGCCCATTTTAGCTTCAATAAGGTCGATGACTGGTTGGTTGTCATAAAAGTCAATTAGCGTCCATGGGATATCTTCTTTCATATATTCTTCTTGTTCAAGTTTAAAGACATGCTAACAGTGACATTGTCAAACACAACAAAATCAGGACAGTGTGGCTACAATGGTCCAACAAGCATCGGTAACCTCAAGGATAGACTACTGTGATGCACTATATGTGGGACTACTCAAGGCTGGTTTGAAATGATTATTATTAGGCTTATTACCCACCTTTCACCACAAAGTCCCAAGGCATGTCAAACAATGTAAAATGCAAGATTAAAAACGGTTTAAAACAAATTACATTCACAACTATAATGGGTCCTACAAATATATTTCTCAAGTGTCAAAGACCAGGGTAAAGAGGTGCATCTGCAGCATATAACAGAAAATGTATGATGAAGGTCCCAGATGCACCTCTGTGGGGAAGGAGTTCCACAACTTAGGGGCTGCCACAGAGAATACGCTCTCCCAGCCCCCAACCCCCCATTTTCCAAGGGTGGTGGAATTACCAAAACGATCCCCTCAGCTAATCTGAACAAGTGAAAAGTTCCGTAGGGAAGGAAGCAGTCTTTCAGCTATTTGGGATCTAAGGCATTCTGGTGCAGAATTCAGCAACCCACTTGTTATTGCACATTGGCTGTCAACAACACATAACACCTGTGTTATGCCAGTTTGCTACTATGCCATCTTCAAGAAAGATAAATTTCATACAAAACTGCAGTACAGAAATGAATAAAATAAAGCAAACCAGCAAAAACTACCCCATAAGGTTAATTTAAAACCAATATTGCCTAACAATATTGAAGGTCCTTGTTGAGTCATAAGACAGGAGATATATATAGTAAATCAATTAAAACGGCAGCATTATACAATCTGACACACACTTGTTGGAGGCTTCTGTTGTAGACAGTAACCCTTAGAAAAGATGCAATGAACATTATTTGCATAGCAGCTTTCTATCAGTTCAAGAGTGCTGTGTTGGTCCACACAGCACTGTAATAACAGGCGTTCAGAAACAGAAGAAACACTGCATATCTATTTGAGATATCCAATATTGGTTATAAGAAGATAAAGAGTGACTGGAATAGAATTTCAAATCCCTAGGCACCAGTACCAAATGTTCTGGACAGGGCTGAATATTTTAGGCTTGTCTCTGCATGTAGAGGAAACTATATTTAAAGTTCTAGGCATCAGCACATTTTCTTAGTACCTATGCACTTGGGACACCTGGAATTTTCAATCCCTACTGAAAAGATTTTAAAAAATCAGTTTAGTAAAAGTAACTTATGAAATAAAAAGATTTTTTTAAGAAGGCAGACATCACAACTTCTAATCAGAATAAATAATATCCATAAATGATATCATACCAGGTTAAATTGCTGCTGGAGCTTTTCATTGGCATAATTGATACAAAACTGTTCAAAGCTGTTCATTTCAAAAGTTTCAAATCTGAAACAAATAGTTGGAAATTTAATTATTAAAAAAAAATTATTTGATAGCCTGTGAGGGACTAACCTGTGCTGCTTCAACAGTCAGTGCTATTGTTTATTTAAAATATATTGTAAGTTGCCTCATGAACTTTGGTTAGTAGGCAGCCTATAAATACTCCTAAATAAATATATAAATAAATAATCCCAAATAAATAAATAAATTCCATATTTTCTTTGGGAAGCAAGGCAAGAAAACTCTTCGAGTGGGTGGGGAATCTCATGCTGAATGTACAAGGCCAAATCAATCATATCCTTGTGCTGTCCTCAATCAGATTAAGCAGTCAGTAAAGCATCTCGTTTGCCTTTGGGTCTTAATCTACATGATCACTGGCCCAGCCACATCTTCCTTCCACAAGTCCATTTACAATTACACTAGTGCAACATCCTGTCTACATATGAGAGAAATAAAGGGAAACACAATGGTACTATTTTTGCCCTTTATATAAAATATGGCTGTATGTGAGGGTGCAGGGGTACACTTAGCCTCCAATGAATTTAAAAGGAATAAAACATGTAAAAGAGTTTGCATGAGTTTGTGCAAACACTGGGGATGGGGAGTTGTGGTCGTAGGTCACAAGAGCAAGAAACATTCACAATCAATAACTGATATAGCTGCAACTGTACCACAACCACTTTAAATACTAAATGTGCTATTTGGTACAAGTATTGCATTTTATTAGGTACAAACCACTATTTATTTGTTTATTTATTGCACTTGTATACCGCCTCATAGCTGAAGCTCTCTGGGCGGTTTACAGCAACCAAAAATCTATGGCTTAAATACAGAGAAAACAGGATAACACTACAATGGAAGTACAACTTTGAGCATCCCAATACCCTACTATAACTACTCCTATATATGTGTAACTGAAATAATTGTCTTTCTTTTCCTATTTACTTCTGCCTTCATTTCTCCCTCATTTCTCTGTTGTCTCCTCTGTGTCTCTTTCTGGACTGTAAGCCTCTTGGGGCAGAGTTCTGTCCTCTCATTCTTTGTAAAGTGTTATATAAATGGTAATGGTAAAGTTAAACTGTTTATTTGTTGAGCAGAAATATCCTTCATGTTTCAGACCATGAGATTGGACAGCTCTGGTTTTTGGGCTACTATACACAGGAATATGTGAAGAACCCTGCTGGATCAAGTGAAAGGCCCCATCTAGTCCCGCATCTTGTTGGCCGACCAGATGCCTATGGAAGCTTGCAAGCAAGACCTGAGTGCAATAGCGCTCTCCAAACTTGTGATTCCCAGCAACTCGTATTCAAGGATATATAGCCTCCAACACTGGATGACATCCCCAAATGCTTCCACCTACCTGAAAGGTACAGAAATTTGAAACCCAGCTGAAAACACCTTGCAAAATTATTGTTGAAGTCTTCCAGTCCAAAGATACTTATCAAAAGAGCTACGAAGTTTCAATGAGAAGGCAAATGTTACCAAAACTACAATTCTCCTACTATATAAAATATCTGCAACATATTAGTACTCCCAGCTAGGTATTCTAGCTTCTCATTGCTCCATGCTATAAGATTAGGCAGCACACAGGGGAGATTGATTGCTAAAATAAGACAGAGTATTAAATAAGCATGCAAGGTATTTTTTTTTCCTGAAAAAAGAATAATCTTACCCATAGATGTCCAAAACACCAATAAAAGTGTGCTGTTTGCCAGAAAACTGCAATGCCTTGTTAATTCGTTCCACAATGAAATCAAAAAGATGGGCATAAATCTTTTTTGCCAAAGCATCACGGGCATTAAGAGCTTGAAGTTTTGTCATTGGTTTTACTACAGTCTCAGAGGTAGTGATAATTTTTCTGTGGCACAGCCACCGAGCCACTTTGTCACTTTCTAAATCCAGTAGTTCACAAAATATATTAAGATGTTTGTCATCCAGCTTTGAAGAACAAAAAAGAAATCAATAATCACTAGGCATTTCGCTAATTTTTTATTTTTATTATTATTGCTGCTGCATTTATTACCTGCCCTTTACCAGTAGGTTCTAGGGTGGGTTACAAATTACATTCACAACTAGAGAGGGTTCTACGGGCATACATATATACAGAGAAGGTGCCAGACAAACCTCTGTGGAGAGAGAATCCCACAATTTAGGGCCCGCCACAGAGAATGCTGTCTCCCAGGCAGCCACCACCACCCCAACGTCCAAGAGCAGTGGAACTACCAAGACAGCCCCTTCTGCTGATCTTGGCATCTGAGAGTCCGTAGGAAAAGAGCCAGTCTCTCAGATGTTTGGGGCCTAAGACATTTAGGGCTTTTCAACACAAGTACAAGCACCCTGAATTTAGCCCAGAAACGAATTGGCAACCAATGCAGCTGTTTTGCAGCAGGGGTTTTATAAGATCTAAAGGGAACCCCAACCAATAATCTGGCTGCTATTTTTTGGACCAGTTGAAGTATCTAAGTTGTCTTCAAGTGCAGCCTCATGAGGAGCGCATTGCAATAATCCAATCTGTAATAATCCAATCCAGATTGAGAACTGTGGCCAAATTATCTCTGTCCAAAAGGGGCCGAAGCTGGAAAAAGGAACTTCTGGCCACCAAGGCCACCTAAGCCTCCAGTGACAAGGCTGAATCCAGGAGCACCCCTAAATTACAGACCTGCTCCTTCCTACTAATACTTAGGAATGTAATATTAAATATTAGACAGGTGTCATCTCTGTTATCTTTTCAGCGCCTATTGAAGACCTTCCTCTTTCAACAAGCCTTTTAAGTTAAGACCGTCTGTGTTGGAATTGCTTTGTAATATGTTTTTAAACTTTTTTTAAAAAAAAACAGTATGTTTTTAGCCTTTTACTTTTTTTTAAAGATGTCTTGAAAGTTTTTTAAAAAAATGCTTTTGAAGATGTTTTGTTTTAATGTATTTTAAAGTCTGTTTTTATGATGTTTTAAAGTGTTTTTAGTGCTTTTGTTTGCCGCCCTGGGCTCCTGCTGGGAGAAAGGGCGGGATAGAAATCAATCAATAATAAATAATGTAACAACATCCAAGCTGAGGGTAGGAGGGCAAGCTAACAATAAAACTTCATCCTCACCCCTGCCGAGTTCTACAAGGGCAACACTAAGGAGGAGGAAACGGACAGCCAGGGCCTCTCCCTGGACTGGTTGAAGGTAAAAAGGCAGACAGGCGGAGGCTGGCTGAAGAGAGACTGACAATGGTGGGGCTATGCTCCCATTCACCCAAATAAGCCAGCCTCCACTGCCTGGATCCTAAATCCAGAGCCTGGGATTTCAACATTATTTTCGTGAGGAGAAATATAATACACCCATAAACACGGTTAGAGAAACACACATTATAATGTTGTCAGGATTTGGTATATATTGAACTAAACATTACAAAGGAGGAAGGGGAATGTGACAGGAGACTGTAGCATCTCCATGCCCTTTGTGACTTGCTGCCCTCAGTGTATGCAGGGCTGGGACCCAAAGGTTCCTCAGTCAGATGAAATGGACCAATCACCAGGGAGTCTGTAGTCAGCAGGATTCTTTTAGACATCCGTCTGCTACTGGTGGATCTCTACAGAATCAGTTCCGAAGTGTTGTATGTGCTATTGGAAGTAAGCAAAACATTTTTTCCCACGCCATACTTTATATTTTTATGCAGAAATCCTCAAATTTAAAACAATGTGAGAATTTCATTGCTAAGTTAACTTTTGTTTGATCTGTTTCAACAACTTCAACTGAAGACAAACTAATCAAGTAATTTCAGTGCTGAGGCACATGAAATGCACAATTATCTACCCAGAAGGACCATAATCCCAATTATACAAATAACAAATACCTAGTATCTAATTATAAATGTCACAATGAATGAACAACGAATGACACTTTTACCAGCAATGAAGTGACAAATTTCTATGCAACTGTATCAAGACATTCTGATACAAATTTAGAAAAATCAGATTCAAACCGTGGGTTCCAGTCCCTGGTGAAAGTAGGAGCTGAGCCCAGCAATTACCCCATTTGCAAACTACTGGGACAGAGTGCTGATTTTGATGAAGACAGCGGTTCCAGGGCTTACTAGGGGTAGAGACACACTCACTGTTCTGCCGGTTCCAGTGCGTCTCCACCACTCTTTTCTGAAAACGGGGGCACACAACACTACTCAAACCCTGCCCCTTTTATACTGTAATACCAGGTGGGATCAGCTTCAGTGCATTTTCTTTTAGTTGGAAACAAAAAACGGTCACCATCCAAAGAATCACAAAGAAAGAGTGAAAGAAAGAGGAAGGCCCAATATACCAGAGGCCAAAACGCGATGGGCTTTCCCAAGTAATAAATTTGTCTCATCATTTTTTAAAAAAATCAGCTTCAAGCAGATTTTGCAACTGATCGTCAGATCAATCTGTTACCCCTCCAAGTGTGGCCAATGGAAATGCTTTGCTGTAAGTGTCTAGAGCGCTCACAGGCTAGGTCTGAAACCTGGAATCAGTAGTCCCATAGACTATTTTCAGGGCCAGCACTCATCCCCATGGCAAGCAAGGCTACTGATGAAAGCATCTATGGGGACATTTTGCTCCCCACTAAGGAAAGGAAAAGAGCCATGAAGAGGGGGGCACACAGAGGATGCATAAACAAGAGGAACTTTAATATAAGATGCTTATGGAAGAAAAAAAAATCCATATAGCAGACTGCTGGTTGCAGCACAGAACTGAAACTGAAAGTGTAGTCCCCAAGACCTGATTCAGGAACTTCCTAGTATGACACACAGAGTTTGGAAAAGTTACTTTTTGGAACTACAACTACCATCAGCCCAATCCAGTGGCCATGCTTTTCCAAGCTCTGGGCACACCAGGAGGGCCAATAAACTACACAAACCAGGATGGCATAATGGCTACTAGAGTGTTGAGTTTGGCTATGAAAAACCCAGGTTCAAAACACCACTCAGCTACGAAGAAACTGGGTGAACCTCTCAGCCTAACATGCCCCAGAATTTTTGTGACATTAAGGTGCTGCTCTGCACTCCTTGGAGAAAGGGCTGGATACAAATGCAATTAATAAATAATAACTACATTGCCTAAGAGGACTGTATCCTAGAAGAAAGAAACGGGCAATCAGAATAAAGTGCGGCATTTCTTTCTAAAACGACCACATATATGCCATAGCCAAATAAAGCCTATGAGAAAACATGACAAGGACTTTCATTGTTCACCAAGGAAAAAACAAGTCACAAAACATTTTGCTCGTAATTCTTACGCTAACAGAAGATCTTTCATCACCAACAGAAGTTATTTGCACATTGCCTAAATGTAGAATGGCTGCCAGTATTTTAAAAACATCCATCTGGAAATCTCCCTTGAAGCCTAAAAGGAAAACAAAGAAATCTTCTTCCACATTAAGCTCTCAAGAAAGGGAAGAAAAGGAGGCATTAGTTGTTCCAAAATATATAAATTCTAAGTAATTCTCCCGTTTCCTACACTATATGCTAGATGTTTAACACTACATGCTGTTTAAAGTGATATTGAGAATCAGTTCTATCAGGGTGGAACTGCACATTCATTATACCATCAGACTCACATTTCCCCAATGTGAATGCAAGTAAGGATGTGCTAGAATTCCACCCAATTCAGATTTGGTACCTAATTTTCCATTAATTTGCTTATTCTCTATAATTGTGGATTGGATTTTTTACGTAACAATTTTCCATTTTTTTAAAAAAAACAACCCACCTCTAAAACATCAATATTAAGAATGATAATTTTATTGATATTTCCTTTCATTTATCAGTATTTGCTTTAAAAATATGGATATTTCCTTTGAAAATATTGATAATAATATTAATATGTTTCTTGCAAGGGTAAAAAACAGCAGCAGCTAGTGGACAAAAAAGAACAAAGTTGACTAGATACCGTCCTGTTAGGTCAATAGAATGCTTTCAAACTGGCACTGACCATTGGATCCCATCCCTAACAGGAGAATGGAAGTGAATTTGCAGGGGGAAACTGGCAAGCAGGAGAAGAGCGTTCACCCAGCTTTGAAGGGTTGGGGGAACATCTAGGGGGGACTTTCAGGAGTCAATTGGCTGGTGTGGGAAGCATCCCTCTCTCAGCCATCAGTTCTCCCCTGCAAATGTCCCTGGTCCTCACAATAACATGACAAATAATTCTATTTTAGCAGTGTAACCCTATGCACATCTACTCAGAAGGAAGCCTCTCTTAAGCTCAGTGGAACTTTCTGCTACTAAAGCATTGGACAGTAGCTTAAACGATGTTGGCAAGCCCAACTGAAACGAAGAGTACAGGGTCAGCAGCACAACAAGCAAATTAGGTACACAGTTATAATATCTGGTCAGCAGCTATTTTCAAAACCATGATCCTATTGGATTTTGCAACTATTAACATTTTACTAGTTTATTAAAGGCAAAGTTTAACTACCTAGCAAGGTGAATGTCTTTTGTGTCTCCACCATGTTGGCACTGTCATTCACACCTTCAATCACAGTGTTTCCACCCATGCTAGTGTAATTAAATTCTTCAGCACTTGCTGCAGACGAAAAACAAAGCTCATTAACATTATATACTGTATGCTAAGTTGAGAGCCTTCTCTGCTAGTAGGCCATTAGTGACCAAATACTGCAACTATGTGAAAACAAAAGCCCTGTGATACTTTAGTAAGATTAACTAACACATGAGTTTTTGTAGGCAAGAGTGGCGATGGGCATTTTGGCTTCTGTCAGTTTTTTCCCCCTCCCAATCTTAAACTAAGTTCTCCACATTTCCACATCAGTCTGCAAATTCCTTTTGCAAAAAATCCTTGTGAAAATTCATCAGCATTTTAGTGTGAATTTCTCCTATTATACATATTTTTGGAAGCAATTTTCCCTAATATACATATTTTTGCAAGTGATTTTCCTTAATGCTTTTTTGTATGTTATTTTCAATAATATATGTATTTTTATGCACAGTTTACCTTTGTGACATTTTGGGTGGTCCTAATAAGGGCATTACCAAAATCACGAGCAAGTATTTGAGTTCCCTATAACTCTTTATCAGCTTTGATGTTAAAAAAACAAGGCAGAGAGGAAAAGCTGGGCATGATGTTATTGCCAGGGTGGTTCCTCCTGCCTAAGTGGCTAGAATCTAGATAGCATTAAGGCAAGAGCGGGGAAACATTTTCAGCCCAAGGTCCACATTCTATTCTGAGCAACCTGCCAGGGACCATACGCTAGTGGTGGGCAACCCCAGAAACAAAAGTGGGAGGAGCAATTAAAGTGAACATTGTCATTGTAGAGTAGGCTAGTTCCTACGCACACTCACACATCCCTTTCTACCTTCTATCCAGGCAAACAAGAAGCATTATTATTTCAGCTAGACAAAAACACTCAAGGAATGTGAAAAGCAGGCCAGCGAGGGGTGCAGCTGGAGAGAATCCGAAGGGCCACACAGAGAAACTTGGTGTTCTCTAATCATGCATTCAGCCCATTGAAGAGTTCTGGAGAAGTCAAAGCTTGCTCACAATATCGTGACGTTTCGGTTGGTCCTAACAAAGGTATTATTACTCTGCTGTGGCTTGACAGAACTGGTGCAAGGTTTGATCGTATGAAAACATACTACAGCCTATAAGGTGTCGCTAAAAGGGAAAGGAGAAGAACCTGTCTTGAAGACTATGTGTTAATGTTAAAATATTAATAATATTATTTATTAGATGTATATTAGTCACTTGTTACCAAGGTCTCCAAGCAACTTACATTTAAAAACATAAAAATAAATACGTTATACCATTAAAAACTCATATAAAACATTAACATTCTCATACAAGCACCTACAATTTATATACGCACACACAAACACCCACACGACAGCCGTGAGAAAATACAACATGAGAAAATGCAACAATGAAAATACGAAATACAACTAATCTTTTGAGGCATACCCAATTTAAGGTGTTGAAATTCTGGTCTCCGGGCTGATGCACATAACTGATAAAATATATGGTAATTTCTTTCATTCTCTGACTGTCAATGAAAGGAAACAAGATGATAAAACCAGAGACAAAAAAAAAAAGTTGCTTCATCTTGTAGAAGACAACATTCTTGCCCCAGCTTCTGACCTGCTTTGCCACTTCACTAATATAGCAACAGCGTGATTAGAGTCGTGTGAACTATGACTCGTATCATAGGAGGAGACTTCCTCTCAGCCTAGGAAACAGGAAATCCACTGCCTCAGTGGCCACAGTTTACCAGCCCCAATGATGGAGAATAAGGCTATCAATGGCTACTGACACTGGTGGCTATGGTCTACTTCCACTGTTGGAGGCAGTTTGTTGTTGTTACGTGCCTCCAAGTCGATCACGACTTATGGCAACCCTATGAATCAGCGACCTCCAGTAGCATCTGTCGTGAACCACCCTGTTCAGATCTTGTAAGTTCAGGTCTGCTGCTTCCTTTATGGAATCAATCAATCTCTTGTTTGGCCTTCCTCTTTTTCTACCCTTTTTCTTTTTCTTCCCTTGCTGGCAGTTAATTAGCAAAGACACAACATAATTTTACTGGTAAATTTTACTAACCTGAAAGACAACTCTGGATTTCTCAAGCAGGTAGGTTCTCATATTTGCACCAATGATCTGGTACCGCTTATCAAAACTGATTTCTGTATATTTTCCAAAGCGACTGCTATTGTCGTTGCGTGTGGTTTTAGCATTACCAACAGCCTATAAAATGGAGAATCATTTCAATTTATTTACATAACTATATTTAGTTATTGACACCTTGATATTTTTATGAATTGTCAATTTATAAATGTTCTCATGAACAAATCAATAAAATATTTACAATAGAATGATTCAGGGAGCTACTGTTTTCAAATGTGGTCAGAATTCGTCTATCCATATGAATGAACCTATGTACATCTATGTAAAGCCGCTGGGAGCCATCATCAGGAGATTTGGGTTGCAGTGTCACCAATATGCGGATGACACTCAGCTCTATCTCTCGTTTAAGTCCTTACCAGAGGTGGCTGTGGATACCATTTCCAAGTGCCTGAAGTCCGTAAGTGAATGGATGGGAGGTAAGAGGCTGAAGCCGAACCCTGACAAGACTGAGGTGCTGCTCGTGGGAGACAAGAGAAGGCTAGGAGATATAGACCTGGTATTTAATGGGGTAAGATTACCCCTGAAGGACCAGGTCCGCAGCCTCGGAGTCATTCTTGACTCCCAGCTGTCCATGGAGGCTCAGGTCTTGGCAGTGAGCCGGGCAGCTTGGTATCAATTACATCTTATACAGAGGCTGCGACCCTACCTTCCTGTCCATCTCCTCCCACGGGTGGTACATGCCCTGGTCTCCTCTCGCTTAGACTACTGTAATGCGCTCTACGTTGGGTTACCCTTGAAAACGGTCCAGAAATTACAGCTGGTACAGAATGCGGCGGCACGTTTGATTAAGAACTGCCATCGCCGGGATCACATCACTCCGGTGTTAGAAGATCTACACTGGTTACCAGTTGTTTACCGGGCCCAATTCAAGGTGTTGGTACTTACCTTTAAAGCCCTAAACAGTTTTGGCGCAGTTTATCTGAAGGAGCGCCTCCAGCATCACCAAATATGCCGCCTGACGAGATCAACCTCACAAGACCTTCTCTCGGTCCCACCAGTTAAAACAGCTACGCTGGTGCGGACCAGAGAGAGGGCATTTTCGATTGTGGCCCCTACCCTTTGGAATTCCCTGCCCTATGACCTTCACCATGCCCCCTCACTGCCAAGTTTTCACCGAGCCTTAAAAACCTGGCTATTCAGGCAGGCATACAAGATTCCTGGGCTGGACTAGTTTTATTGTGATACAGTTGTGGATGGTTTTGATTAATTATAGTCTGAGGTTTATGACCTATGTTGTATTTTATATGTTTTATTTTATCTTATTCTGTACGTCGCCTAGAGTGGCCGTTAATTCGGCCAGATAGGCGACTCAAAAATAAAATTTTATTATTATTATGAGCTGGGTGCTATATTATGGCACCCAGGCCTGACGTCTTGAGGCTTAGGGTTGTAATCAATGTTAGTCCTACTCAGAGTAGACCCGCTGAAGTTAATAGACATGACTAACGTAGGTTCATTAATTTCAATGAATCTACTCTGAACATGATTTAGTTGAATATAACCCTAAGTCTATTAATTTCCATTGGTTGTATCCAATGTTCTCTGCCTGTTAGCGCAAGGGCTCGTGAGCTAGCAACAGAGGAACCCAGTGCAATAGTTCTGTGGATGGATGAGTTCTGTGCAAACAGAGGAATCCAATGCAACAGCTGTAGTAGCAGAAACTTATTGAGCAACAGGCTGTGCAATGTATTGCGCAATGAATTTACTACTAACCTGCTTATGTATTCTCTTGTGCAACAATTTTCTTGGCACAAAACATTTTGCCAGTGGAACAAGGATATTGCTAAATGACCTTAACTTAGCACTACAATGGATACAACCCAGTAGGTCTCCTCTGAGTAGGTCTTACCTGGATACCACCCTCAGTGTTTTAAAAGCTCCCATGATGCCTAGATGTGCATGATATATATATGGGAGCATTCAAGGCCTCACTGTACTACTCCTGGTCTGGATAGAACCTTTTCCACTACCTTCCCCCCACCGCTAGTAAGTAATGGGCAGTACAGTGGTGGTGAGGAAGGTCTTATTCAGGTAGGTAGGAGCAAAGACATATGTGAGGCTTTGGGCTGCTCCTCCTCCTGACATCATCTGCAGTGCACCAGGAACCAGAGGCCTCAATGAGTCAAAACAGATTCACTGAAAAATTGATTAATTTCAGATGTTTGGCAGATGTCCATTAAATGAATTAACTTTCAAATCAATTTTGAATAAGACATGGAATACAGTCTGTCCATCCCAGTCCCTGTAAGATGAATCCTTCTTGTTCACTTCTCCCAGCTGTGAAAGGTGGAGGGCAGGGAAGAAAACAAGTGAGCAAGTACTAGCCAAAGAGCCACTCCCGATTTCTATGGGACCCTGTATATGCCAAGTATGTGCCCCCATCCAGTAAGCTATAGTCTACAACCCCACATTTTCTGGACTGCAGTGCCAATACAGCGACACTGATTGTGAATCTGCTCTGGTACAGAAACCACTGCACCTGATCCTGCATTTTTTATTTTGCACAGTAGCTCATGGAGTTAGTCTGCCCACAGTGATTTATCCATGCCTACAATAGGTAGCTTTATTGGACTCCTTCGGGAGGAAGGGAAGGATATAAATTCAATAAATACATACATTTTGTGAACGTTTGGCATTTTAGAGAGTCAACTGTAATAACATGAGAATAACCTGTGCAAATTAAACAGCAAACCTGTGCAATTTAGTAAAACAAAACCCAACAGATTTGTGGCACAGAAGAACTGTTAATTTTAATTATGTTAAATATTTAGGAATAGTCTTCCAAGTCAGAAAGGAGATGCTCTTTATACACAATTTTATCCCTTTACAGAGCCATCCATAATTTACCTCTGTTATTGGATTAGATGCCAGGACTTTATTCTCTACTTGCATGTTGCTGCTAGATCTGCTGACAGTAGCAAAATATCTCATAGCGTATTTAGCTGAAACTGTTTTCCCAGCTCCTGATTCGCCACTGACTATAACAGATTGATTCTTGTTATTCCTAAAGCAAGAAGAAAATGTATTATCAAATAAAATATTTTTGTTAAATGCCAGAAAATCCTTTACAGTATATCTGTATATAGATCTGACTTATTTATTTATTTATTAACTTTATTTATACCCCGCCGTTTTTCCAAATTGGAACTCACGGCGGCTTCCAGATAGAAAACAGATACAATTAAAACCTACCACAGTTAAAAGCATATAATACATAAGTAAATAAATATAGACAGATATAATTAAAAAATGAACTCTAATTTAAAATAGCATTAAACTGTTTCTGATAATTAAAAACTATACTCATAAAATCAGAATAATTAAAAAATAAACAAGCAAGAGCAATATGACCTCCTTTTGGGCCTATCCTTAGCCGCCTTCGGAATCAAAGGCTTGCTGAAATAAGAAAGTTTTTACCTGTTGACGAAAGGACTGCAGGGAAGAGGCCATTCTTATCTCCTTAGGGAGGGAATTCCAAAGCCTAGGGGCAGCCACCGAGAAGGCCCTATCTCGTATCCTCACTAGTTGTACTTGTGCGGATGAAGGTATTGAAAGAAGGGCCTCTCCTGAAGATCTCATTATTTAAATGTAGTTACATTGCCATTGTGATCTGGTGAGTGCTGCGCTAGGCAGAGATGGCTTCAAGCCCTAACCTGGCAACATACTCCTTCGGCAAGTCTCTCTCCCCCACCCCCTGCATCTGTAATAATAGTGACCTGACTCATGGAGCTATTGTGAAGACTAATAGAGACAGTAAAGCACTTTAAACACTGTACGCATGGCAAATATGATCCATATAATTTTATTTTTAATTTTCCAAACAACACGTACAACAAGGAAAGTAAAAGAATACAGATCAAAATATGATAAATAACAAGTGGAGACCTGCAAAGTTTTATGGGCAGCCATTTTTCACTGTTGGTGCCTGTTTCCTCCAAGAGCTTTGTAGGCACTTGGGGAGTACCCACAGTTATCTCTGGACAGTTTTTCAGGGGATCGCTCAGGAATCGATGAAGCTCATTGCCTGATCACTTCACTGATTTCTAAGAAATCTTCCTGTACTGTTGCAAAACCTTTAAAAGGGAGAGTCACGTGCCAACATTTTCAAAGGAAAGCCACAGGTTTTGAATCACAGATTTTAAAGCAGGGGTGGCTAGATTGTGGCCTTCCAGATGTTGGATTCTATAAGCCCCAGCCAGCATGGCCAACAGTCAGGGATGATGGGAGTTGTCCAGCAACATCTGAACGACCTCAAGTTAGCCACCCTTGCTTTCAAGCATACAACAAACACCATTTACCTTGCCATTTGCTTGTAAGCTTCTTCTGCCACAGCAAATATATGTGGATCCATATCCCCCATATTCTGGCCACTATAGGCATGGATAATAGCATCTCCGTATATCGGCAGCTGCTTGTATGGGTTTATTGCAACCAAAATTATTCCTGTAGGAAGATATACAATACAGAAATAATAGTTGCATATATATATAATCTGTATAACAGAAATGGGGAGTATGAACTTGTACTTACCGCTGTAGGTATAAATCAGCTTGGACTCTACAAAGCGAACTTTGAGATTGTGTAGGACACCAGGCTCATGAAGATAACTAAGTGCTGTGAGGTCATTTTCACCAACAAGTATGTCTGGATTTCGCAAAGGAGGCAACGCACTGGGATCAACTGGATAATTCAATTCCTGTCAGTAAATGAGGCAAAAACACAGAAAACTAACATGTCAGGGAGAAGACTAGGCTAGAACCCATCTCTACTGGGATAGAATTTGTTTCAGTCTTGGGAACTCCACATGCAGATGGCAATGTAGCCTAGACCCCAGTTTACATGTGAGTAAAAACTAGGGTAAGTCTGTCAGACCCACAACACCAGATCAGACAGAAAATCCAAAATGTCAATGTCTGAAGCCAGGGTGGTATAGTGGTTAAAGTGTCGGACTGGGACCTGGGAGACCTACACTCAAATTTCCCACTCAGCATGAAGCTCACTGGGCAACGTTGGGCCAATCACTCTCTCTCAGACTAACCTACCTCACAGAGTTGTTGTGACGATAAAATTGGGAGAAGAAACATGTATGTATGCCACCTTGAACTCCTTGGAGGAAAGGTGAGGTATAAATGTAATAATAATAATAAAAAATATCAGTGCTGTTAAGAACGTCAACTCTTTCTCTCACCGTTCCATCTTCTAGTTGTAGATGAAGTATGTGATTTCCATTTTTATAGTTTCTTGTAATTTCAGCAGATTGCCAGACTTCTTCAGAATAAGGGATCCAAACTCTGTTGTACTATAGTAATAAAACATCAGCAATTCACTTCAATAGACAGTTGGGGTTTTTTTGCCTATCAACAGATGAGTTTTTAATAGCGTTGTCACAGTATAATAAGGTATGCCTCCCTCCCCAGAACACAAAAGTCAAACTAATTGTTATTTAGCACTTTAATAACTTTTTGCTGAAATTATTTCCAAAGGAAAATATGATAGAACTTCTTAAGCTGTAAAAGTTAGGAAGGTGTTAAAACATTATGGTCCTTTTGCAAAGGATTCAGAGAATGCAGTTTTCCCGCTCCTTATTATGGGCATGATTTAGTCAAAGTTGAGCACTTTAAGTTCCATTGATTTAAATGGGAGAGATTTAACAAGTTTTGTTCTGTTAAAGTCAGTGGAAAATAAATGCTCATAGCTTGGTTGGGCCATACACAGAGATACTTATAACAAGTACATGAAAGGTTGTCACACAGAGGAGGGCCAGGATCTCTTCTCGATCGTCCCAGAATGCAGGACACAGAATAATGGGCTCAAGTTGCAGGAAGCCAGATTTCGACTGAACATCAGGAAAAACTTCCTAACTGTTAGAGCCATACGACAATGGAACCAATTACCTAAAGAGGTAGTGGGCTCTCCGACACTGGAGGCATTCAAGAGGCAAGCTGGGCAGCCATCTGTCGGGGATGCTTTGATTTGGATTCCTGCATTGAGCAGGGGGTTGGACTTGATGGCCTTAGAGGCCCCTTCAAACTCTACTATTCTATGATAACAGTTTACTTTTAAGTTTCTTGTAATTTGCTGTAGTTTCTAATGCAAGAAAGATCCCTGTTAAATTCAAATTCACTAATAGGCAAAAAAACCTTGCAGTTTAAGAAAGTACCTATAGCCCACAGATATTTCTATCAAACTTTTAAAAGCAGGGAACTTGGTCAGCTACAGCGAATGCACCAGGGGAGCAGGAGACCTGACCTTCTCTGAGATATTGTGCTGCCCTACAAATTTGTCAAAATGCAAACACAATTTGGGTTGGTCTTTCACAGTCCAATCCACTTCATGTGTAGCTTGGAAGAATTTGGTAGCATGTAGTTATTAGTGAATTTCTCCGTTTGTTAATCTGGGAGGTAAGAAATGGGATCCTGTGCAAGTTTGCTGAGAATGGACTGATCATTTGCATGCTTATTGAGTTCAGTGGGATTTACTCCCCTGCAATCATGCTTAGGATAGGTGAAACTGACCACAGGGGATGGGGAGGGGAGGAGGAGGGAGGGGTGGAAGGGCAGAGTGGAGGAGGGGAGCAGGCAGGAGGGGGAGGGGAGGAGAAGGGCAGGTTTGATGATTTGTATGTTTATTGAGTTCAGTGGGATTTACTCCCATGCAATCATGCTTAGGATAGGTAAAACTGACTGGGGAGGGAAGACTAGAGTTCACAGGGGAGGAAGAAGAAGAAAGAAGAGGGGAGGGGAGGAGGAAGGGGAGAGGAGATGGAAGGAGGGGGAGGGGGAAGGAGGGAATTAGAAGGGGCAAAACGGAGGTGATGGGAGGAAGGAGAAGTGGAGGGCAGGTTGATCATTTGCATGCTTATTGAGTTCAGTGGGATTTACTCCAGTGCAATTATGCTTAAGATAGGTAAAACTGACCATGGGGAGGAGGAAGAGGAGGAGGGGATTGGATGGGGAGGGAAGGGGCAAGAGGGAGGTGATAGGAGGGAGGAGAAGGGGAGGGTAGGTTTAATCATTTGCATACTTCTTGAGTTCAATGGGATTTATTTCTGTGCAATCATGTTTAGGATAGGTGGAACTGACCTGGGGGACAGACAAGGAGGGTGGAAGAGGGGGAGGGGAGGAGATTGGGTGGGTGGGCACTGGGCAGAGGGGAAGCCCCTTTCCTTTCCAAAAGAAGAACACTGTGAACAGTATCATGGCTTTTCAGAGTTTCCCCCACCTTTTTATTCTACAGCAGGCACATGTAGTCTCCCACCCAAATTTAAACCAAAACTGTCATTGGCCCCATTCACACCAGACCTTTATTTCACTTTAGACAGTCATGGCTTCCCCCAAAGAATCCTGGGAAGTGCAGTGAAGAGTGATGAGAGTTGCTAGGAGTGGCCCTATTCCCCTCACAGAGCTTCAATTAGAGCAGCTGACTCTTAAACCACTCTGCCCACTGGAGCTCTGTCAGAGGAATAAGAGTCTCCCCTCAGCACCCTACACTTCCCAGGGTTCTTTGGAGGAAGCCATGACTGTCTAAAGTGAAATAAAGGTCTGTGGTGGGTGTGGTCCCCTGATTAGGCAAGCCCAGCAGCTGTGACTCTGGCTTTAGAACACTGACGTTTGGTTCCTACTAAGCCTGCCTGGCCTTATCATTGAGTTCAATGCTAAATTTCTTAAATTAATCAAAAATCAGCCAGGTTTTTTTTTTTAACTTTTAAACTGCAGAAGATGAAAGGCAGCGTATGGGGCAAGGTCAGTAACAAGATTACAGGTACTCAGTGAAGATGGCTGATTTTTAATTAATTTCAACAAATTACGAGAACTCTGACAGAAAAAAGTCCAAAAGGGGTCTGGGTTTTTTTCTCTCTTTTTACACTTTGAAATCTCAATTCTCTCTGACTATTTTGTGTATCACCATGAACATTTAGAGGGTTGTTAAGCAAGCATTTCTGAGTTCAGGACTATAAGTTTTGTAAGGTTTTGTTCTGAAATGAGCTTATGGAAAGCATCAGAATGGCATGGGGGGTATTTGCAACTACATTGCGGAATGTGAAAAACCCATGTTGGCTATAGTATACAGCCACTCTCGTGGCTGTATAATATTCCTGCTTAGCTAGCTGCTAAAACTGAATGACTGAGCAGAACCAAATTCCATTGCTTCTGGACACATTCATTCTTGCATAGGTGGGTCTGCACCATTGCTAAAAATGCAAGTCTGAAGCCCAGATCACACATAACTTACGTCTAAACCTCAATCAGTCTCAATTATGAATCATTTAAACAGCAAAACAGGTATTCATGTGTGGGGAACTAAACATCAGCCCTTGAATCTTTACTCCCTGCAAATGAATGCTAGAACTCTCTTATTCCTCATTTCTGCTCTGATATAAGAACTGAGCTCAGCAGGGAGAAAAGTAGCTGCAGGGGAGGGACTTGAGAGAAGTGGGCAAAAGGTGAAGGGTGGATTCAGCTCCCATATATGCCCCTTTTGCTCTTAAAATAATCATCCACTTCCCACTCTAAACATGATTCAGGGCTCCTCCAGATGACCCATTCATTGGACATTCATCCTGATTTTCTTGCACGAAGCTTACATGAAGGTTAGATTATATCCAGACTTTATTTAGCATTTGTTCCAATTAGTTTATGGGGCAGTTATACATCATATAAGATGTGAGGTTTAAGGCAGGTGGGCATTTCTTGGCCAAAATGACCTCATGGCCCAAATAAGGAGGCCTGGCAAGCCTAATTAGGTCAGTGGGCCAGAAGTTCTGCATCCCTAGTCTAAGTAAAAGGTGCACAGCAGGGCATTTTGTATAGCAATTCACACTGACCAAATTCCTCAGGCATCCCTCTCTCTGCCAGCCAAACAGATGTTGCTGCCAAACTGCACCTTACATTGAAATGAGCAGGGAAGCCCTTCCACAAGGAAGAACTCCATGTTTGCATCAAAGCTCCCACACGCAGAACCCTTTAGAGTGGGGCAATACAATGTAAGGGTGTGTAGTAAATATGTCTGCATGCACGTTTTGTCACATGATGCTTTTATCTAAATATTATTCTAACTAGATCTAATGATAAAAAAGGCTATTCCAGGTACCTCCATAGGTAAATGTAATAAGCCATCTACAAGACAGTGAACCCTGCCTTACAAGTAAACACAGAGCTTACTTTCCTATTGAGTTACACCCAGTCTCCCCCTTCTCCACCCTCTGCTGGATAGTTCCTTCCACTCAGGAAAAAATGAATGTAAATCGATTTAAAAAATCTAGATTCAGACTTGCACTGCACATTAAAGCATGGTTGCAAGAGAAACCGGAGAACACCACAGACCTGACAAAGTAAACAAGCAGGTTTGTTAAACATAAGAAGTGTCTCTCCCACCCCCACCCCCATACACACACACAGTGTGGAATAGATCACAATTCCATCATACTGAGGGCAAAATTAGACCTTACAAGGCAATTCCCAACCTGTTTCTCTTGTAAATGTCCTCCTAATCATCATTTTCATAGTCCTCCCAGCCCCGGCCCCCACAAGTTAACCGTTGAAACTGGAAGTATGCCCAGCTGAAGGAAAACAGCTTTTGGGGGTAAGGGGATTTATCAGTAGGCACGAGAAGGATTAAGATCCTACCTATTCTCCCCAGGACTGGCCATACCATTAGGCAGGCTGAGGCATGAATTTTAAATATCTGGTTTTATGGTGAGAAATTGCCAGAGACTTTTAAGTCACAAATTCCATAGAGTTGCTGAAAAAACCAACTTATGACAGGGCTCAGTTGCTTGCAACGTTTCAATATGCCACACTCTTTTTGAATTGTGAATAATTATTAGTAGTGGCTTCAAGGACACCAGGCAACCAAAGGAGCAGATTCTTTCTGCATGATCTGTAACTTGTGGCTCTGCTTTTCTGCTGAACCAAAAAATACTAGACTAAATGAAGGAAGGTGCATTTTTGCTGTTTGGGCTTCTTCAAACAATTTAGACTACAAACCTTTGCTTTTATGCAATTTAGTCTCGTGTTTGTAATATGTAATAATATATAATTTTGGAAACATAATACGAACAAGTAGATTGCTGCTGGTATTATAATTTATCATAATTTACATAGCACTTAAGATTCACAAGCGTTTTATAAAACTTGATCCTATTATAACTGTTGCATTTTATTGGCCCTCCTCCTGTATCTTAAAAGTGCAGGTTTAAAGACCTGTCCTTGCTGATGTAACACTATACCAGGGACTGGCATTACATGCTTAAGCAGCTGCAAGCCTTTAGGTAATGTTCTCTGTCTTCTCCCTTCCTCCTCCCCTGGCATGCTGAGGTTTCTAAATTGATTTCTAGGTTCTTAGCAAACCATACATTGACATTATTTAAACCATAGCTTGCTGCAAGCCAGAATCAGAAACCTAGGGGTGTAGTGGTCTGGGGACTTGGGGGGGTCCTAGACCCCTTACTTTTTTGAGAGCAGGGTCCCAATATCTCCAGCATCCCATGAGCCAATCAGCATGAAAGGGGGATGTGCTAGCTGCTGAGAAGAGTCTTTTAACATGCTTCCTTGTCCTTTCCTGCTGATTGAAACCAATCAGAGTGAAAGGAGGTGAGTCAGCCACAAGGAAGACTCTTTTCAGTAGCTAACACTCTCCCCTTTCATGCTTATTGGCTCCTGGGAACATATGTTGTTGTGGGAGAAGGCATTAACAAGGATCTCATTCTCAATCCTGCAGCAAAAAAAAAGGGGGGGCATGGCTGTGACTATCATAAAGAGACCCTGCACTACTGAATTTGCCACTATGCTACTGTACAAACCACAGTATGATCTTTAAGTCCTGAATGCATTCAGAGTCATGGTACAGGCATAGTGCTTAGTCATTCATAGTTAAAAGCAGTAATGGAGTGAGAATTCAAAGGAGTGCTCTGCCATGCAAACATCCCCACTTAAACTCTTGCAAGCTGAGTCAAGGCAGCCATCTCAAGCTAGGCCTCTGCCTGAATTCTACTTGCACCTCAAGCCCTATGCTGGCTGCCACCCTGTCCCACTCACTCCCTGAAGAAGGGAAAAACCCTCACTTTGGGTGAGGGGAATGGGACTGCAATTGGGGGACAATTAAAAAAAGAGAGTCCCTGATGATTTCTTAGTGGGAAAAGAAAACTGCTGCTGATGGGCAAAAGCCCAGCCCCTAAAGGAAAACACCCTAACTCAAAGGTCTTATCCAAGAGTGAGTTTCTGGCCCCTAGCAGCAGTTTATCACAGGTGTAGTTTGTGAGATAGGCTCCCTTTGTCCTTTCCCACTCCCTCTTCCCCTTCCCTTCGCTTGCTTGTCATGGTAGGGGGAAAGGTGTTTTGTTTTTTTTAAGTATTCTTTTCCAGTTCTCACAAAATCTATTGAAACCTTGCAAATTCTGCAAGGGGATGCTTGCAAAAACGCAATCATCTTTTGAGGTGAACGGTGAGATGTTTACCCATCTTTATTTGAATGTCCAACCATACAGGTTACATTTAGACACAAAGCTAAACCATGGTTTATTGTTACAGCATGAGCTGCCTCAACTTCATGGTCCACTCACAGATGAAGATTAGAAGCTTCTGTTCCCAGTTTGCCAGGTTTGGATAAAATGCTAGATTATATTTTATGGTTAAATGAGGAAAGTCTTCAATCACTGTGCAGATAAGTAAATATTACAAAGATGTCTTACTTCGCCAGTGCTCTCCCATTCAAAAGAAACTAAATCATTTATTTATTTATTAAATTTATATACCGCCCCATAGCCAAAGCTCTCTGGGCGGTTCACAACAGATAAACATCAAACATACAGTTAAAATCACAATTAAAACCACAAATCAGGGGTTAAAAATAAATTAATTAAACAGAGATTAAAACATAATTAAACACATATTAAATGCAAGTAAATACTAAAATGTAAAAAATACTAAGATGTTAAAATATTAAATGTTAAAATGCCTGGGAGAAGAGGAAGGTTTTAACCTGGCGCCGAAAGGATAATAATGTTGGTGCCAGGCATACCTCATCAGAAAGAGTATTCCATAGTTCGGGGGCCACCACTGAGAATTACTCCTAGAATTTCTCACCGTTCATGAAGTGATGAGCATTTAAAATTCACACACACATCCAGAGAGACACAGTACCAATAAGCATACTTAAAAACAGTAGCAAAAATAATGAAACAGTTTTTTATTTGATTGTAGCAGCAAGACTTCTATATGCAAAATACTGAAAGAGGAAAGGGATTCCACACTTGAGAGAGTAGCTTGTTAAATTATGAGATTTAGGTACCATAGGTAAGATTACTTGCTGTATACATGTTAAAGAAGAATGGTTTAAGGCTGCAATCCAATACACACTTACCTGGGAGTAAGGCCCATTAAACCCAATGGAGCTTACTTCTGGACATGTATTGGATTGCACTGTAAATACGATAAGGAGATTTGAGAAATGGGAACCTTTTAGAAGGTTCAGTTGTTCAAAACAAGGTGCAAATCAAGGTGATTCCTTCCCATTATTACAATCTATTTTAAGGTGTTTAGAATATATTTGGATGCTTAGGTAATTTTTATACAGCAAATTATGAGCATGAAGGTTTAAAATGATATACTGAAAAAGGTATGGTCACAATGATATTTATGAAAATGTGAAAATTAGAGAGAGAAATATCAATAATTTAAGATATGCAGATAATACCATACTACTAGCAGAAACCAGTAATGATTTGAAACAAACGCTGATGAAAGTTAAAGAGGAAAGCACAAAAGCAGGACTACAGCTGAATGTCAAGAAGACTAAAGTAATGACAACAGAAGATTTATGTAACTTTAAAGCTGACAATGAGGGCTTTGAACTTGTAAAGGATTATCAATACCTTGGCACGGTCATTAACCAAAATGGGGACAATAGTCAAGAAATCAGAAAAAGGCTAGGACAGGGGAGGGTAGCTATGAGAGAACTAGAAAAGATCCTGAAATGCAAAGATGCATCACTGAACACCAAAGTCAGGATCATTCAGACCACGGTATTCCCAAACTCTGTGTATGGATGTGAATGTTGGACAGTCAAAAAAGCGGATAAGAGAAAAATAAATTCATTTGAAATGTGGTGTTGGAGGAGAGCTTTACGAATACCATGGACCGTGAGAAAGACAAATAATTGGGTGTTAGCCATGAAGCACACTGGGTGACCCTGGGCCAGTCACTGCCTCTCAGCCTCAGAGGAAGGCAATGGTAAACCACCTCTGAATACCACTTACCACGAAAACCCTATTCATAGGGTCGCCATAAGTCGGAATTGACTTGAAGGCAGTACATTTACATTTAGAACAAATTACACCAGAACTGTCACTAGAAGCTAAAATGATGAAACTGAGGTTATCATACTTTGGACATGAGAAGACACGATTCACTAGAGAAGACAATAATGCTGGGAAAAAGACAAGGGAGTAGAAAAAGAAGACAACGAAATGAGAGATGGATTGATTCCATAAAGGAAGTCACAGACCTGAACTTACAAGATCTGAACTGGTTTACAGAAATGCTATTGGACACTGTAAGTCGTAATTGACTTGAAGGCACATAACACACACACAAGAAATGTATACATGCTACTTGTGTTTCCTTAGATCTGCCATGTTTCTGTATTCTATTTGTTACAAACTGTTACATACATATTTTTAAATAAAACAATAAGTAGAGAACACCTAGACATCCTGTTCTCACAGTGGCCAACCAGATGCCCATCATTATGGGATGCCTGCAAGCAGGACCTGAGGACAACTGCAGTTCCCAGCAACTGGTATTTGGAAGGATACAGAGATGACTGTAGCCTTGTCGTCCATGAACGTGTCCAACCCCCTTTTCAAGCTAAGTTGGTGGCCATCACCACACCTTGGGGCCTCGCATCCCATAATATAACAGAGGCAGATAAGCGGGGATAAGACTGCAGCCATCAGTTTCAGCTGCAGCCCAATTCTGATCTCGCTTCAAGTTTCCCCGGCATTCGACGCCATCCCATTACCAGCGCTGGCACATAATATTAACTACGACAGCGCGTAAGTCTCAAGTAAACCGCGCGCAGGATCGCAACCCTCCCGCCATGTCAGGGGTTTGCGCACCAGGCGCCACAATGCCATGGCTTAACACTGTTGTTTTTTTCCTTTGGAAGAAAAAGTTTTAGCGTGCGAGCGAGTGAGAGAGGCTTCCTCATTCCGCCTGACTAGTTTAATTAAGGACACGGATTTCCCCCGTCTCCCTCGCTTCGCGGTCCATAGCCGGACGGCACCAGCTTTTTCTTCCTTCCCTTTCCCCCGTCGAGACAGGATTTCCTGGTCGTCCGTCCCCGACTGACACCTGACTGACCCGACTCCTTTCCCACGTTCCTGTCCTCTCCCCACGATTCGAAGAAACGCCGCGGGGTTTCTCCCCCCCCCACTACCATATGGTGAAATAAAAAGAGAAGGGGGCGCACGCGCTTAATTGATTGCATCTCTTTCCCCCTCATAGTTGTTTTAGAGGAGTTGTACAACACGTTGAGTACACACGACCCATTTCCAGAGTTTGGAAAAGTTACTTTTTTGGAACTACAACTCCCATCAGCCCCAGCCAGCATGGCCACTGGATTGGACAGATGGGAGTTGTAGTTCAAAAAAGTAACTTTTCCAAGCCCTGCATTCCACCTCCCTTCCTAAAGAATCCTGGCGACCATAGTTTGTTAAGGGTGCTGGGAATTGTAGCTGTGGAAAGGGTGAACTACTGTTCCCGGGATTCTTTTTTTTGTTGAGGGGGTGCTTTAAATGCGTGGTGTTCAGCGCTGCCTTCAAGGTTTTACTCCAATGCAAGCTTTGCAGCCATAAAGTCGCCCTCGCACAGCCTTCTTCCCTCCTCGCAAAGCCGAGCTTCCCTTCGCGCCCCCCAGCGGAGGGCGGTTTGGAGCTCCAGCCATTCAAACCCAACAGATGCCGTCGTTGTTTGGCCGCCGCAAGGCCCGCTTTTTACCTGCGTGTAGAGATCGACGAGCGCCATGGGGCCCTCCCTTCTCGCCAAAGGGGACGCAGACAGCGAAAACGAAGGGGTGCCGCGTCCAGCTAAAGAAGGGAACTGGGCGGCAGAGCTGGCCAGGTGCGTCCCCTCGGCTCCTCTCCCGCGTCTCTCTCTCTTCCTGGCGGTCGCTCTTTCCAGAGGTGGAGCTGAGTACAAGGAACCGCCGCTGCCTTCCACAGCAGTAGCGCCACGTTTGTTTGCCCGCCGCCACCTTCCAATTTAAGGAAGGGTTTGCGCCGAGCTGTGGTTGATTCCCCCCAGAATGGCCGCTGAAGCGGTCGTAGATGGAGGAAGTTAGTCGAATTGTTATTAGAAGGGGGAAAGATTTTCGGGAGACAGTTATCAGCAGGGAGCCGATCGTCGACGAAGCTTTGCCAGGTTCGAAGAGGGTGGTAGTAAAAAGAAATAGCAGCAGGTGTGGGGATGAGTAAATAGCCTAATAGCTGTTCTGAGGAATCACTGAAACTTCGCCCAGCATTCGCCTTCAGATCGGATATTAAGCAGCCCCAGCAAGGCGGGGAAAAGAAAAAATATTGCTTGACATTATGAAAAAAAAGGGGGGGCAGAGAGAACGCGTCCTCAAAGTGCCAAGATATTTTATTTTGACCAGGCTTTCCTTTGTCGGGGGCAACCTGGAAAACATGTGCTAAGACATAATAAAACACTGGCCTGGTTTGTCCGTGATAAACTATGGTCTAAATAAACCTTAAAGAAGCCGTGGTTGAACTTTATGGGGGATCCTTAACCAGCACCTTAACTATGGTTCTACAACGATGGTTTGTTAGCAAAAATCAGCCATGATTTGTTATTGGTTTGACCTTATCTCTAGTTTAGTGTTGCATGTGCACCCAATTATTTGGCCACCTTGATAACTTCTGTGGGGCTTTCCTGTATCCAGTGTCTTCTACCTCCCCTCCCCATTTGGTATTATAAAAAGCCTGAGGCTACAATTGACATTTATATTATTTTATTGTCCTGCAACAGAGTTATCTGGGTGATGTACAATAAAACTGGCCAGGTTGCAGCATTCTTCCTCCCTGCTTCTTCTCTTCTTCCACGCAACCTGATGAATTTTGGTGAACTGAAAGGTCAGAATGCACTACGTAAGAACATAAAAAGAATCGGGTAAGAGGAAGCCAATGGCCCATCTAGTACAGCATCCTGTTCTCACAGTGGCCTGCTAGATGCCCATTATGGGAAGCCAGCAAGAAGGACCTGAGCGCAAAGAGCACTCTTCCCTCCTGCGGTTTCCAGCAACTGGCATTTGGAAGGATACTACTTCCACCTATGGAAGCCAAGTATAGCCATCATGGCTAGTAACCATTGATCACCTTTTGCTCTATGAATTTGACTAATCCTCTTGTAAAAACATCCAAGTTATTGGCCATCTCTACCTCTTGTGGGAGCAAATTCCATCATTTAATTATGGGCTGTGTGTCTGCCCTGAATCTTCCAACATTCAGCTTCATTGGATGTCCACAAGTTCTAGAGAGGCAGAAATGCTTTTCTCCATCTACTTTCTCTGTGCCAGGCATAATTTTACACACTTCTATCATGTCACCTCTAACTTGCATTTTTTCTAAACTAAAAAGCCCCAAATGCTGCAACCTTTCCTCATGGGGTGTCGCTGTATCCCCTTAATCATTTTGGATGCCCTTTTCTGAACCTTTTCCAGCTCTATAGTATTCTTTCTGAGGTGACACCAGAACTGTGGAAAGTACTCCAAATGCGGCCAACATCATAGATTGATATGTCATTGTGGTATCAGCAGTTTTATTTTCAATACATTTCCTAATGATCCCTAGCATGGAATTTGCCCTTTTCCCCCCACAGCTGCCGCACACTGGGTCAACACTTTCATTGAGCTATCCTCTATCCCAAGGTCTCACTCATGGTCAGTCGCTAACGTAGCCCTTTTTGTCAGATGTAATCTGTGGAGGATTGGTCACTTTTATTTGGCCCACTGGACAAAAGTGGTTCCTCCCTGCACTAATTCCTCTTACTGTCTCTGCACTGTTCACCTGAAAGCCACATTAGGTACAGTGTGTTGAGTTAACCTGTTGCAAGGATGGCACAGGTCAATTTTAAGTGAAGATGACTTTTTTATCATGCATGTGGAGGGTTGATTAAGAAAATCTACACTCCACCCATGTTCAGAGGGAGTGCCCTCTCATTCACATCTCAGGGTTGATGCACTTGTTTATATTAAGCTGTGCTATTCAAAAGGAATTTTAAGGCTCAGGACAAAGCCACCCCATTCCCAGACAATATTCCCCTCCAATACCTTCCATGCAAATGTGTGTGTGTGTGTGTGGTATTCAGTGCTAGTCCTATTCAGAGTAGTCCCATTAAAGGTAATAGACATGACTAACTTAGGCTCATTAATTTTAGTGGGCCTACTCTCAGTAGGGCTTAACTGAATACAACTCATTAAATCTACCTGCGGTGATATTTTTCCCAGTCCTGGACCATACATGCATACCTCAGCAAGGATGGCAACTCTGAGAAGCTATAGCAAGTGGTTTGGAGACATCTGTTTCTAGAAGCAGTTCCCGCAGTACTTTAAGCAGTGTTTAAGCCAATGGAAATCTGTGTGCATGGATTACACTGGCTGGGTGAAAACTGCGTAAAGCACTTGAAAAATGGGGACCTATTTTGTAAGACCAGTTCATACATTACATCTGCAGTGTGGCAGATGCTAATAAAAACCCTGCAGCCCTGTATTTGCATCTCTGTGTACTTTTTTTGAAGATACTGCCATGCAGCAGCATGAAATGTCTCGAGTCGTGTAAGTCAGTTAGGGGAAGCTGTGCCCAATCTTTGCTACTAAACTGTCTATGCGTAGGGCTGTAATCGTACTCATGTTACTTGCAAATCTCATTGAACTCTATGGTTTACTTCTGTAGGCTGAAACTCCACTACAATTAATAGCTTCAGAAATAGTCTGTTCACACACCAAGAGACACCAAAAAAGACTTGAACAGTTGTAGTTTTATTTGGACATTTCAGTGATAGCTAAGATACAGCATTTATGAAGCATATGTTTTACTAAATACAATGTTGGACACTATGACTATTTATACCATTCTGATACCATTTTGGCTTCCATTCTAAGCACGCTAGCAATATCTAGTGAAAACCTATTGTCTGTCAAAGGCTTTGTTTCAAAAAAGAATTACAAATCTAAAAATAGCAATTTTCAAAGGATTTTGTATGTGATATATTGAAATGTGTCCGGTTGTAAAATCTTAAAGGAAAAGAGACCTTCAGCTTTTAAATGCTGGTGGTTTTGAGATATGGAACAAACTAAAAAGACAACTACTATCCCAAGCAGACTTAGATGAAAGTTTTATTGGAATCAAAGGGACTTGTGTCCACATACTGGCCCCGAAGCAGAGATGATCCTTTATAAAATCTTGCTGTGTGCAGGAGCAAAAGCATTGCCAGAATGTGTCCCACAGATGTAGACTGCTTCTGTCTGAAAGACAGGCTGGATAGCTGCAGTGCATTGCTGTTGTGATTGCTTCCATGTGCATAAGATCATGTGCACATGGAAACATCCACTCCAGCAATCAACATAAGATTCCCTGTTTAATGAGCACAGTAGCACTCCATGGAAAGGGGGAGAAATGCTATTCCATGCATGCAACAGAAGCAGGATCTCTAGACTGAGACAAACATGTCTAAGCATAGTATGTTGTTATTTTTAAAGGTTAGGGCTGCAATCCTGTTGCATACCTACATGCAAATTTTTTCCACTGACTTCGAGATTATGCACAAGATAGCATGCTTGATCAGTTAATGTTTAATAAAACAAATATTTTTCAATTTCCTCCCTGATTGAAACTGAGGTGTTTTGCTAAAATCTGGACACAATATTATATTGCATTGATGATGTATGAACTCATCATTGGAAAAAGAAAAAAGCTCTGAAACCTAATGAGGTAATATTTGTGCAGTACTTCAGATCTGTACATTTTAAACGGGCTCACTTATGTATTTTTCCAGCGCTGGCGATAATGTTCCATATCAAATCAACAAAATTAGAAATAAAGACACTTTCACATTCAAAGAGCATAAAGGGAGGGGAAATAAGCATAACCAGAATTGTGTTAGGTTTACTCTAAACCTGAAAAACTAAACTGAAAGTTTTATATTTGTATCAATACTAAACACGTTAACCTATGAAAAGTGCATGTAAAATACTGCTACGTAAAGTATTATATGAATTTTAAAAAATACTAGTTAAACTTAGAAATACCTTCCTTTAAATCACGTGAAGCAGCATCCAATTTTAATGTGACAGAAAGTGATATTAGTCAGACTGCTAAATATAATGCCTATAAACATCTACCACTCTTGTAAATAAAGTACAGTAAGGCTTTTTTCCCAAGTAAACAAAATGGAGAGGATGCCATTTCTGAAATAGTTAAATTTCTTGAGATACTGTAAAAATCTTAAAGGGCAGATTTTTCAGTTAATTCAGAGGATTAGTAGTTGGGGCCCTAATTTTTTTAAAGTGCTGCTGTCGCTTGAAATTAATTTTATTATAGTTCTAGTATAGATACACTAGGAATCTAGGGAAAATTTAAGAAACTGTGATCATCTCAGGCTGCGGTCATTTCAGGGCTGCTTCTAGACTAGGTGGCAACTTTTGTGTCTTCCCACGTTTGCCCAGGGCTCCTTGGTGATCAAAGCACCCTAAGCTGGCAGGAGCCACAGAAGATGACTGTTTTTGACAGCATTTTATTGTAGTTCTGGAAGAAGCACCCCTTGTTAAAGGATCATTTTTGTAAACTTTGTGCCAGATGTAAAGTAAACATATTAAAGTAAAGAACTGTTCATTTACCATAAATAAAAGAAAACAGATTAGACATTGCTTGTCTTTAAGTACCTGAATGGTCTTAAAATAACCTTCTGTAAAAGGGTACACAACTCCCTGCCAACAGCAAAAACCCAGAAGAAAATTGGGGGGGGGGATGGAAGAGACCCAAATCAGTTTTTAAGAACAGTACTGACAATTTATTTATTTATAGAATTTATTAGTCGCCCATCTGGCTGGCTGTCCAGCCACTCTGGGCAACGTACAACGTAGGCATATAATACCTAGACACTGAAAATCTAAAAACAATGAAGATAAAATCTAGCCCACCCCAAAAGCCTGCCTGAAGAGCCAGGTCTTCAAGGCCCGGTGGAAACTCATCACAGAAGGGGCATGGCGGAGATCATTTGGGAGGGAGTTCCACAGGGTGGGGGCCACAATTGAAAAAGCCCTCACTTTATTTCCGTTATCAGTGACCATACATGCCACTTGCACATCACTCTCATGTAAAGCTTACTTGAAACACACTGGTCTTCTCAAGTGACAGCAACATTGTTCTAAGAATGCAAGACAAATGTTAACAATATGCCTGTACAGCATAAAGATACGTTTTAAAATAAATATAACAATTGTTATAATACACATTGCATGTGGCAATTTTGAAGTATGTAATTTCTTCCTATGTTTATCTGATCATCACTGACCGTATTTAAAAAATCAATATGAGAAAACACTGGGCAAGACTTGACAGACATTCTGAATTGCCAATTCCACACTGAGACAAGTCTCCAGAATGTGAGAGATCTAGCAAAAATGTTTTAATCAAGCAGCATCCTTTTTTTTTAATGTGTCCAGTGAAATATTCCCATAGATACAGAAGGAGAGTATTATTAATTTCAAAAGTGCATCCTAATCATGGTTTGCTTTACATTTCTACAAATTATCGTAAAGCAAAGTCTTAAGGTATTCAGGAAATCTGGAGTAAAAGAATTCCTCCTTCACCCAAGCACTTGAGATTCACCTGAAATTATACACACACACCAAAAAACACTACAAAATGAAAAACAGTAGAATGTACATACTGCCATTACAAAACTGGCAACTAAAAAACCCAAGGTGAAAAGCCAACATACGCCAAAATGATAAATAAATACTAAGAATATATTATGGTTGGGTTTTGTTCATTGAACTCAAGATCTTGAATACTGTGGTAAACATATTTGAAATACAATGATGCAGCTTCCAGTTTGCTATTTGTGCTTAGTTACCCCTTTCCTATTGCCAGTGATATTCCTTGCCACTTGCAAAAATCCTTTTAAGAGACTGGACTACTGTATTTGTTTCCACAAAAGATCCTTATTTCTCGTCTAAAGATTATTATTGTACATTTAAAAGAACAGAACACACAGCAGCACTGATGTTTTGAAACAGTACTAACTAACGAACAGCTATGTTGTACCATATAGTAAGCCAAAAGACACTTTTGTTATTTCATTATTTATGTCGCACTGACATAAATAGGGAAGGAGTCTGACAAATCATCTTCTGGGGTGCAATCTACTATGAACACCTACTGCGCACGTCCCATTGACGGGACTAGAGCTGCCCAAGAGTATGATTACCATTATGCAGCTCCCGTTTGCTATTAATAGGGCTTGTGCTATGTAGACTGTGTTCTATACTGCCAGTTTGCATTATACTTTCCAATCACTAACATGTTTTAACATGTAGTACATACCCCTAAATGCTTATATACTTAACTAAAAACCATACCTTTAAAATTTACTCTTTCGTCCTCTCTGGTTCCATTTATGAGCAGATCTATGACAGTTACATTTAAATAAGTTACGAGGAGCTCAAGTGTCCAGTCAGCTGTAGCTTCCCTACCAGAATGAGAATCAGAAACGCATTATGGATGGAGTGAACACACTGACGCCACCACATTTGAAGCAGCTATATGTATCTATTCTGCCATGTGTATGTGCAGCAGCAGGGATCTGCAATTGGTGGCCACTTCAAACATAATAGCGTACACTCTGAATCTGGAATGTGTGAAGTAATCCTCAGCCTTGATAAACTGGGGAAACTCCTCTTCAGGTGGTCCCAAGGACAATAAAGGTTTTGTCTTGGCCACCAGGAACAGAATGGTCCACTTTTGATCACAGAGGAAATGGAAAAGAAAAAATTCTGCTCCTCACTTTATTAGTCACAGAATGTCTCCGGCTCCAAATGCAAATATAAAAGACAGCTTGTGACCAGCAGGGAGAAAACAGACATTTGATCTATACTAGAAAAAAATCTGATTCGGAAAACTTTATATAGACCTCTGCATGAGAATAATGAATTTATACAAATGTATATGTTTCCATCATCCTTGAGCTGTGAGACAGTTATGTAGCATCCCAGCATTCTGCAATGCATTTCATGGCATCTACAATATTTTCTTCAGCTTTCTTTCTCTATTCCACCCCATCCACCCACCCCCTGGCTTTTCAGTGTCTTCACTGTTTAAGATTCAGGCAGCACGCTCATGATCGATGGCTAACTGTATTGTTGGTTCAGACACGACTAATGAATCCTAGACCCAAACTTGCTGGGATTTGGATGGTTTCTAATGCAAGAGACGATGGGTTAAATGGGAAAGTAACCGGGAAAATATGCTTGGCATCCATTAGCAGTTGAGGAGAGTCTTTCCTGTCTCGCATACGGAGCTGCAAAGATAAGAATGGATCACATTAGTATTCTAACTTATTTCCTGTAACTGTACTTTAATGCATATGTTCTTCCTTGGAAATACTTCAGAAATTATTCCTATGAACCACATTCTCCAAATTTCTATTAACTGAGGCATACCTTGTCCCTCCTCATTGCCCACTGGAAATAAGATGCTCCCCTGCCTGGGATGCTTGTGCCTTATTGCCAGAAACTGCCTGGGAGCTCCTCCTGCTCCTCTTTGTCTTGGTTTGTACATCATGTTAAGCTACCCTGACTGCACAGACATGCTGGCTCCCAGTGGGGCACTCGCACCAGCTTTGCTCCTCCCCAGTCTGTCCTACTGACAGGAAGGCATTTTCTACCCGAGATGCTTCTGCCTCCTTGCCAAAAGTTAGTCCAGTAGCTCTGCTCCTCTTTGTGACCAGTTGCAGCTGTCATCACTTTGGGCTATACAGCACGTATGTGGAAGAAGCTTCCCTCATCAGGTAAATAAATGCTGAAGCCAGCTGCTTAGGTGCCAAAAGAAAGTTCACAGCACTGAGAGCAAGTAATTATGCACTGGAAGCAAATGAATTTAAAACACATTTGATGTAAAGATGCAGTAGAATTTTCCTTCTACTCCCAAATGAAGGCTGACTGGAAGAAGACAAGGCCACAGCAGTGGATCATACAGATCTACATCAGGCAGATGCCTCTGTGCTGCATTTTGGGGGCATACAGGACGTTCTTTCATGACAGAGTTGGAAATTACTGCTGTAAACTAATAGTCATGGCAAAAAGCAACCTCAAAAGTACTCCCATGGGAAAAAAAGGTTTTTAATGACAGCAAGCAAAAAGGGAAATTTTTTTTGTGAAAAACACATTTAAGAAAACAGAACAAAAAACAAAATACTTGCAGCACAAGTAATTCCTACTACAGACAACAACTGTGTCACCTTAAAGGAACACTCAAAGGAAAGTATGCAGGATGGAACTATGCAAATCAAGTTGTGGGGCTATGCAGATGTTGGCTGATTCTCAGAGGCTGGAGACACCAGGAGTACAGACAATTTTAGTCCTAATCTCAGCGTGGTCCCTGAGTGCATCTCTTCATTTTTCTCCATATAAGGTGAACCTTTTCCTCTAGAGAAAAATTATACTTGGAGATACTGTTCTGATGGTAAAACGGTAGGAGGAAGGGTGTTAATGCATCTTTGCACAGAACATAGGGATGCACTGCAACCCACAGGGTTCTTGCAATATATAAGCCCTTCTTGCACACACATCCTATGAATATCCTGTAAGATATTTTTGCTGGCAATGATAAGTATAGATCCAACAGGAAGAGAAATATGGGTAGCAACACCATCATCATCACCACTGCCAGACTACTTGGGATAATTTACTTTCATTAGCAACTCGTTTTTTGACAGATTCCACAAGCAATAAGGAGAAAAAGGTGAAAGTTTACCTGTATCGTTCGGATAAAGGATACAGACACTCGTTCTTCAAATTCATTAACTGGAGTATACAAGTTCAAAACTTTCACAATCTGTAAGAAAATAGATATTTTTCCCCTCTTGTTGACCAACAGAGGATTGCTATTTGCCCCCTGCAATATTTTAAATCAGTAGTCTTCAACTTTTTCAGACCCAGGACCCACTTTTAACCCAAATGTGCATTTGGAGAGTCATTTCCTGTTCTGTTAGCCACATATTTGTATATGGTGGTAGGGCTGCTGTTGTGACCCAGCTTAGATCAGGCTGCAACCTGGTAGAGGGTCCTGACTCACCAGCTGAAGATCAATATTTAACACATTTAATACCTTTCAAATACACTCTGATTAAATTGCTTTCCTAGTTTGAGGAAATTTTCACCTTTATTTCAGTTTTGGAATTTATAATTCTTCAAGAAATGCACCTTTGTCTGCAGTAACAATGTCGGACTGCACGTAGTCAATAATATATTGAAACACCACAACCACACCACATCCCCAAAACAGAACCCCAATTCTATACTTCTACTATAATAAAATCCTGGAACTTTGTCCCCCATATAATGTTTTATTCTCCTGTAAACAAATCCTAAATGCAAGACCAAACTTTTTTTTTAAAAGGCTGTTCATACAAAAATCTACATTTGGCATGCAGGTTTATGGTGCTTGCTCCCTTTTCATAGTTCAGTTTTCATATTTTATACTTCTGAAGATAGTATTTTACTGATGACAGTAATTCAACAATAAGAGCAAAAATGACAAAACCGATGCATAGTCCCAAGCACCACCATGAAAAAGGCATTTTCAAGGAAGCCAGATAATAATGTTGGGTTACCTGTGCAGTAGTTAAGGCATTGCACATGGAACAAATGGCCCCTGCATCGTCATCAGTTTTCTTTTTCACTTGCAACAACTGCGCTGCCTGGATGAGAGGCTCCAGAGTTTCCTTAGCCCCGCTATTCATCAGATTTTTGTCACGAAGCCATTCTTCAAGTTGACTTACATTGTACCTATAAGTTTAACATACATATATATATAAACAACCATCGCCTTTAAGAACATTTTCAGTTAGCCTGAACAACCGGGGAAAAACCCTTTTCTTAATGCTTTCTTGTTTTATTATTTCCCCTCACACAATATTCTGTAAATTATTTTTGTTCTGACAGCAGCTCCAGCTTCCTGCTCTTACCACAACTCTTAGGGAACAGTTCACAAGGCCTTTAAAAAGCAAAATGCTTCCCACGTACGAATGAAAATCCAAACACTCCAGCACTTCATCTGGTACTTTACCTGCTTTTTTTGATATAGGACAGATGTTTGTTTTTTCCTTTCATCAACCAGACTGCTTCTATGCTAGGGCCTCACTTCTTTAAAGGAATCCCAATGCCTGAAGTTGGCTAATAAATATCTGCCATGTGAAAATAAAATTTAGCAGCTGATCCACAGCATACATGAAATTTGGGCTAATGGTATTATCCAGTGCGCAGCAAGCTCACAAGAAAGCGGTGCACGTAGCTTCTCATCCCTGAAATCACAAGTCAACTGAGACAGTGCTTGAGTCCTTGCTGGCAAAAAAATATTTTCCGCATAACATCCACCCATAATTCCATTTATTCAGGACAGAACGTCATGTTAGGAGATAACCCCTCGTTTGCTTTGGAACATTAATGTGGGGTCGGAGTGGGAGGCACTGGGAGAAACAGCAGACTGTGTACCTGCATTCTTAATCCTCCCACTGTAGTCCACTCCACCACCACATCCCAGGAATTCCCTGTTAATCATCCAGCCAACTTCAAAACCAGAAATAAGCCTAGTAGAGGGCTTGCAGGGAAACAGTTAAGAAACCTTCTTCCGCCGGTTGATTCTCCCCTGCCCTACATCACCACTAACCAGACAACACATGTTTAGAAAATAAGCTTGCCATGTGCCCACTCCTACCATGCATATGACTACCATGTGTGACCCAGGCCATATGCTCTTTCACCCTCAGAAGAAAGGGGTTGGATGGAAGGAACACATAAACCAAGTTCGTATCTCAAGTAAAATGTGACAATGTATACACAGGGTGTGCAAACCTGCTGCCTCATTGTACTTAGGAGAATCACCAGGTTGGCAAGTATGTAAGATGGTCCAGAACAATTCTGATACAGGAAATGCCCAAGTATAAAATGTCCCTAAAAATTAATTGCCTGCTTCAGATAGAATTCATCATTACGCCTAGCAGTATATTTGAGATGACTGGAAACATTTCGGAAGACATCCTCACCTTATCTGCATCCCTTTGCTCCATGAGCACATATCTTTTCGCAGGAGAAGGTTATTGAGGGTCACAGCCCCAATGATGTAGAACATCTGCTTGACTACCTGCTTGATCAGCTCTGGATCCATTCCATGCTGACACATGATGGAGTGGAAGGTGTTCAACTGTCGAATGATAGAGTCCAGCGTGTACGTCCCTTCGTCAGCAATGCTGGAGGTTCTCTTTCGGAGACCAGTTGGTTTTACCCCTGACACGCCTTGGATAGTTTCATGCTCCAACATTCCTGAAACTGTTTAAGAGGATCACTAACACAACTAAGAAATACGAATCCAGGATACAAAAACAACAATGCTTCTCTTTGGAACTGGTACTGGAAGTAAGAGCAGAAACACCAAATCACTTAGATTGCATATGATCCCAGGGGTGGACTGTCCCAATAGGTCCTCGTCCCTGCAGCGGGGAGCTGTTACTGTCAATTACCAGGAAATAGGCTATTGACCTCCCCCTCCCTGAACCATCTATCAACGATCCAAATGAAAAGAACAAAATCAAGGGTATCGGGTGGTTCCAGGTTTCTGAGGGCTCTCGGGAACAGTGGACCCCTCATCACCACCCGTGCCACGCCTGATCACCTCCTCCCGCCATCCATCTTTGCTGCTGGGGGCGGCTGCTGCCGCCACTACTATCACCACCTCCTCGTCCTCAGTGCCTCGCCATCCCTTCAGCGGCTGGAGGCTCTGGGTGCTCTACCGCGAGCCCTTCCTCAGCCACTGGGGCCAGAAGCACATCAAGTCTCCATGGCATGAGAAGCTTCACCTCACAGATACCGTACCAGTGGTGGAGTCCGCAAAGCGAAGCTTCCCAAGCAATGGAAGCTGCTTCTGAGGGGGTGGGGCCTGATGCGCTTCTGGTGGCGGTGGCTGAAGAAGGGCTCGTGGGGAGCACCTGGAGCCTCCAGCCGCTGAAGGGATGGGCGAGTGCCGAGAGGAGGAGGTGCTAGTGGCGATAGTGGCGCCAGCAGCAACAAAGACAGGTGGCGAGAGGAAGTGACCAGGCCCAGTGCTGGTGATGAGGGCCCCCTGTGAGCTCCTGAGCCCTTGGGCCAGTGCCCAACCTAGCCGCCCACTGATGTCAGGCCTGAAGGGTATTCCTGCCACATGTGTTGGGCCAGTGATGTGCTCAGGCAGCTGTCATGACCTGTCATGGCAGTCATGACGTCCCATGCTGGACCCATCAAGGCAACCTCGGCATGTATGCTGAAATACTCCCATGTCTAGGTTTTTCCAACTCCATTCCTTAGATTGTCCCCACCAGGAAGCCCACAGGCAGAACATGCGGGCAACAGCATTCTCCCACTGTTGTTCTCCAGCACTTGGTATTCAAAGGCATATTTCTGATACTGGAGGTAGTATATAGCCATTAGTAATCTAGAAACCATTGATAGCCTTATCTTTCATAATTTTGTCTGCAGCCCCCTTTTTTCTAATTTCCCAAGCTGTGCAGCAATCTAACCCCACATGCTGATCTTGGTTTGTACAGGGAAATCAGATAAAAAAATTGGTAAGCTTTGACTGTGCTCTTTATAAATGATGTATATATATTATGCCATCTCTTAGAAAGAAATGCACTTCATTTAACAGTAGTAGAAGTTGTCAAAGGAAATCAGAGTTACAGGAGTAAACAGCAGAGGTGACTACTTAATTAGTGATAAATTAGTTAGGAAACAAAACCACAAGTTTCTTTTATTATTATTATTATTCCTTTTGCCTTACCAATCATTGGCTGCAGAATATTCTCCAACACTCTGACAAGTTGCTGGTAGATCTGAATGGCCAAGTCACTCAGTACTTGTCTGTATTCAGCAAGGTCAAAATTAGTGAGGCAATGATCATTCTGACGAGGTGTGTTGTGCTTCATAAACCCCTGAGAATTTGTAGAAGATAATAGTGCATATTGCAGTTGGTATGTGTGTACTTCCAAAATGCTCAGGGTGGGCAACACGTTTTAAAAACAGAAAAGATGTATTTTTAAAAGTGTGTGAGATTAACTCCCAGCTGGCCTACCAAACCTGCCACCAAATGTCTACCAAAGAAACAGCAGTGAATGGAGCATAAGGGAGCAGAGGTCTCGTACTTTTTTTCAGAGCAGGGGCAATGATGTCATTTGCTAGAGTGGTATGTGCAAGTGTGGTAAGCTGGGGGGTGGTGGAGGACATGGCCCCTTTGTAACATATGCTGTGCTCAGACTGTGACTGGTTCAAGGTTACCCAGTGAACTTCATGGCTGATCAGGAATGTGAACCCATATCCTTCCCACCCCAGATCCAACATACTAACCACTATACTACCCTTTACCAGTTCATGCATTTTTTTTAAACTTTCAATCGGGTCATGATTAGCTCCTGCGCATCTAAATATACTACTATACCATTGCCAAAGAAATATACAACTCTTGCTCTGGAAAACACTCGCTTTCTGGCTCACATACCCAAGCTACGCTTTCGTCTTGGAAAGGAAGCTCTCGTGCATCCACAGCCTCCAACACATCTTGTACATGGCAAAGTCAAAAGCAAAGTTACAAACATAAATGGTAAAACTTGCCTCTTCACCACTGTACTGCTTCAAGCAGTGCAAAAATCGGCATGTGTTAGACAGCCAGAAGGAAACCGTTTCAAAGTCATCACCTCTTTTCTGAAAGCAAATTAAGAAACAAAGTGTGCATCAAAAAGCATTTTGAAGAAAACTAGATCACAGATAATTGCACACTTCTTTGTATGCTTTCTTTGCTATATTTAAAAAGTATTTTAAATTGTACTGCAGTTCTGCAACATGTTCTATATGCATCTCTTGACAACCCCAGCCCATGCTGTGTGGAGATTAAACTGCCTTTTTGCTTTTGCTTTGCAACACTAGATGACACTGTAGTTGCCTCATACACAGAGCTAATATTACATGGGAAGCCTTATCTACATATAAGCTAAATTCTAATTAATGAGAATAATTTGAGGATGATTTTACAAACATTGTGAAACTATGACGAACACCCATGTTCATCAGAGAAGAACTTAAGTCTTGCAGTCATGGGGGGGCAGGCACTTCCTGCTTTTACAGACTCACAAGATGCACCTTCATGAAAGGTGCAGATCTCTTTCTCCACTGTAAGATTATTTGGAAACATGAGTAAACAAAACCTATTGCTAGAGTTTTTTAAAGGAAGACTACAGAGAGAATTTGATATTCCTTTTCTGTAAACGAAAAACATTGTCCTGCCCCGAAACTTGGCCAATACATATCTCTAAAAGTACAAACCAACACTATCCTCCATGTGGTACAAACTTTAGAAAAGCAGAAGACACTGCTCACATGCACAGATGACATCCCCACAGATATCGGCATAAAGATACTCAGTTTGCCCCACCTGTTGTTATTTCTCAAGTGTATGGTTTACACGTGGACGTTATCGCAGTGCATTTAATTGGACCCAAAACTTTTTACATTACAGAAACATGATTTAGTCACAATAGCTTAGAATCACAGAATAGGAGAGCTGGAAGGGGCCTATAAGGCCAGCAAGTCCAACCCCCTGCTCAACATAGGAATCCAACTTAAAGAATACCTGACAGGTGGCTGTCCAGCTGCCTCTAGTGCTGGACAGCCCACCACCTCCCTAGGTCATTGGTTCCAATGTCATACTGCTCTAACAGTTAGAACGTTTCTCCTGATGTTAAGTTGAAATTGGCTTCCTGTAACCTGAGCCCATAATTCTGTGTCCTGTAGTCTGGGATGACTGAGAAGAGATCCTGGCCCTCCTCTTTGTGACAACCTTTCAAGAACTTGAAGAATGCTATCATATCTCCCCCTAGTCTTCTCAAGGCTAAACATGCCCCATTCTTTCAGTCTCTCCTCATAGGGCTTTGTTTCCAGTCCTCTGATCATCCTTACGTTGCCCTCCTCTGAACCTGTTCCAGTTTGACTCCATCCTTCTTAAAGTGCGGTATCCAGAACTGGATGCAGTACTCAAGATGAGGCATAACCAGTGCCAAATAGAGAGGAACTAGTACTTCATGCAATTTGGAAACTATTTCTGAATGCAGCCTAAACTAGCACTTGCCTTTTTTGCAGCCACATCACACTTTGGCTCATATTTAGCTTATTTATTGAAAGAGAAATCTGCTCATCTAGATGCAGCTGATGATACATAATTGCACATCATCTCATGTAAAAAAGCATGCTGTTTTCTGCATACTACACAAGCAGCACATCCATATGCTCCTCACCTCCAACCTCAAGCAGCAAGAAAAATATGTGGCATCCTGGACCAAATTGGAAGAAACCCATAAGGTCAAACAAGGTGCATCTGCATTAAAGAGGAGAGTCTATCTCCCCAGGAAGAAGACCCAATGGCAATTCTTGAGAAGAGGGGTAGGGAACTCCTTTCAGCCCAAGGGGCACGTTCCCTCTGAGCAACTTCCCCATCCCTGCTTTGGAAACTCTATGGGTTGTAGTCAACCAAGCCCTTCTCAGAGTGGACCCATTGAAATTAATGAACTTATGTTTGCCATTCCTAGTAACTTCAATGGGTCTACTCTGAGTAGGACCAGCAGTGAGTGCCACCCTATATTTTTAGAATCAAGCCATCATATCGGTTTAAATGTGTACTTTATTTAGAGAGTTGCCACACTACCAATGATCTGGAAAAGAACTCAACATCTGTAAAAAGCAAGTGCAGTGTTTTTAGAACAAAAACAGTTCCTTTACTAATGCCACATGTTGACGCTGCAATTAAAGAACAAACTGACCTTCAAAATTTTTTTGATACCATTAATAGTAGAAGTCAGCAAGGATCGCACTTTTTGATCATCATTCAGATAGTCAGCATGGCGGACACACATGAACAAAATGTATGCTGGTAGTCCTGGGATGAGATTGACTGCCACACCACGTGGCTTCAGGTCTGAGGAAGAACACAAAAACATGCACATATAAATTCATAGATAACTTCACTCTACTGACAAAGCCTGATAAAACTGCAGCTCTCTAATTTACAGGCATTGTTTTGACCAGTTTTAACTCTATTTATTTGATTTCAGGGTTACATTTCCTCTTGCAGTTATCAACCAAAAATTATCTGTGCCCATAACAGAACAGAGTGATGTAAAAGTTGCAAAAGGGAACAAGGCGATATGTAATGCAACTGATAAAAAGAACTAAACTTTCTTGGTGAATGGAGAATGATTCTTTTTCTCCAACGTTAGATAAAATGGACCTAACTGAAAAAGAGATTCCGTTGCAAAAACAGCCTGCATTCATAGGCAATTTCATAAAGGATTCTCACCTAAAATCAGGTTCTTCATAAGCTTTGGCTCATCCTCTTTCTTATATTCCAACATTCCCTGGAAGTCCTTTTCTTTCCTTGGAATATTGACAGGATGGATTGGCTCATCAATTATTTGTCCAGGTGAAATGTTCTCCATCTGGCCCACTACATCAAGAAATGGAGAGAATTTCTTTTAAATAAAACTCAACACAATTGCTACTTGTCACAAAACCCCAGACTTGAACAAGAGGTTTGATACTGAATTCTGGAATGTTATCTGGATCTAACAGCTGCCCATTCAGAATGATAGAGTTCGCAGCAGTAGTCAAGCAGACAAATCCCCTCTCCAAGGGGACGTTCAACATGAGAAAAAGGGAAGTCTTCCCACTGGGTGTGAAAAACAAAGCCAACACAGAATCAAAAAAGGCTTGCACTTAAGATCTTTGGACTTAACATTCCTTTATTTTCAAAGCTCTATTCAGGTGCACTGGAACCAGTCGGGAAGGCCTGCACATATCTACGCATAAAATCAAAACTGAACCATCTGTTGTAATCAGTGAAAACTCAGCGAGAACAAGAATATATACAAATTGCAATTTTTCACTTAAAATAAACTCCTTTCTAGAAGGAAGGGTAACACAGGATTTTGCTCAGTGTCCGAGTTACTTAGGACACTCAATTCTCCCAAGACAAGCTCACCTCCTGCTGATATCTCAACCTTCCTACTATTAGCAAAAATGTTCTTGGCTGCCCTATAAAGGACTTCTGTGCCTTCTTTGTCTCCCCTCTTTGGTACGTGTTTCCTTTAGAAGAAGCAAGTCCACATACCAGACAAGGAAACACCACAGCTCACCTCCAGCATGGCATACACACACACCCTTCACCAAAACAAAGCATTAACTACAGGCTGAAAGCTGCAGCTCTTGGGCAATCTATTACCACCCCTCATGTCATGTGCATCCAACCCAAGTTACATACTCTTAGACATGGAGACAAAAAACTGTGTGTGTTTATGCCTTAAAAGATTAAAAAGAGACATTATTTCTGTATTAAGAATGTGAGATCTCATCAGAAATATAAGCAAAAGGAGGTTTTTATTTGCTCTATGGCTGCACTCCTATGCACACTTACATGGGAGTAAGCACCACTAAAATCAACAAGACACTTCTCAGTAAGCACGGATAGGATTGGGCTGTAGGTCTGGTAGTCTCCTTTAAAGGAAATACTGGAATTGAAAATTTGCTTTTCTAAAGTGTGCTTTAAAAAAAATGCCCTCAGCAAATTGTCCAAAAGCAAAATATGGCATGTTGAACTAGAAACTTAGCTTCTAGTCATAAATCTAGAACCTTAAACATAATTGCACATGGTCATTAGAAAACTGCTGGGATCAGCTCACAGGATATCAGTAAATCAATAGAGACGTATATTATCTAGGGTCCTGTGCAGCTTTAAAAAATTTCTGCGTGTTGCCTTCTTACCTTGTTCCAGTTCACACACAATGATAAGCCAAACTATGGCTTAGCATAAACAATAAGATGTGCAGGTACAAAACCAAACCTTGGTTTGGAGTGAGACAAACTGCAAGCCCAGGCTCAGACATTAACACTAAGCCAAACCATGGCTTAGCACATGGCACAGCAAGCACAGGACTGAGGCAGGTGTGCAGCCACCAGAATCTTAACCCAGGAACTCCACATAAGCTTGTTCATGCTAAGCTATCGCTTGGCTTAGTGCTACATGAGAACAGGGCTACTGCAATTCAGGAACTAAGCATCTAAAACAAACTGATCAGTGCCTGTACTTCTGATAGATAGATTATGGTCACTGACCAGGAAACGTTCATCCGCACAGGATAATTAACGTAAAGTCATACCATAGTAAGAAAACGTAAGATTCACAGAGGAGCCAACAGGGAATTTACCATCTGCTTCCTAATTTGCATTGAGGATAGAAAAAAATAGCTACCTGTTCAGTGCCGTAAGAAGAGTCATCACTTAAAACAATACCAGAATTTCAGTGGGTCTTCCAGACAGAGCTCTTAATAAGGGACTCTGCTTCAGAGCTATATTTAACGTGGCAAAAGGAAGGCAGCAATTAGATCTTAGCCACTCCCTACTAACGCTTACCAAGTGAAACGTCTTAATGTAATCTGCAGAGCAGCTTTTTTTTTCCCCCTGAAGGTGTTCTTACTGCAGATAATGCTTACTGAACACAGAAGTCTCTGATTTCTCTGTGCCACCCTCCTTCAAAGGCAAAGTACAATCAAGTGAAGGAGGAGGGAACTGCAATGAGGTAAACAGGGAGCGGTTTTTACCATGATATAGGAATAAAGGGCTGTTTAAATAAGTTTTCCTGGCACAGTTAATATTGTACCTGACAGACAATGACTTCATTGAAGAAAATCTTCCACTAAGATTGTGTGTGTTATGTGCCTTCAGGTCGATTATAACTTATGGTGACACTATGAATCAGTGACCTCCAGTAACATCTGTCATGAACCACCCTGTTCACATCTTGTAAGTTTAGGTCTGTGGTTTCCTTTAGATTAATAAGCTAGAAAGTCATGTTTTTTTCTCTTGCATAGGTATTTGTACGGTAATGATTGCAGAGGCAAAAGGCACTAGCATGACTATTAGGCATTTTAATTCCATGATGCCTTGAAACTGTTACTGATACATTTATTTCAGATACAGGTAATGTTTGGGTAAAACTGAAGCTTGCTAGCATACAAATGAAAAAGAATTCAATCTGTTTCTTAAAGGAAGGCCTTGCTCACTTGGAATCAGTCTAATATCCATGTTATCGTGGTACCATTCTTAACAATGTATCATCACTTCCAAATACAGCATGATTCAGGAAAAAAGTCTGCTTGACCCTGAGGAGTTGTGAACATCAGCGGCTCAACACTGAGATTCTAGCTCTAATGGCACTATGGGCTTTTAAGTTGCTACCCTTTGGAATTCCCTCCTGTTACATATTAGACAGGCACCATCTCTGTTGTCTTTTTGGCACCTACCAAAGATCTTCCACTTTCAACAAGTCCTTTAAGTGGAGATCTTTATTCCAGTCTGCATCTGTATTGGAACTATTCTTAACCATTTTTATATGTGGAGTTGTTTTTAAATGTCTGGATTGCTTTTATATGTGGAGTTGTTTTTACACTTGTTTTATGGTTCTGTTTTATGTATTTGTTTGTTTGTTTGTAATCCGCCCTGGGACCTTGTGGTGAAGCGCGGGTAAGAAATCTAATCCATAAAACAAAACAAAGTAAAATATGGAATCCTTTCTCATATGGCCATCACTGAGGTAAAATCCATATGCAAACAAATATTATCATCAATTCCAATGGCCCACATTCTCATGTTTCAGAAGAAAGGTGAGCATTCTTATTCACCAAGTGTTCTTGTTTAAAGTCCTTGGCTCTTGGTATTGCCCTTTAAGTAAACAGAGAATAAAATGAACTTCAGCTTGCAACCAGTTTGCACTCAGATTCCAATACCCACATTAATTACAATTACATAAGCATGTACACAGAAGTTCAACATTTTTTTCAGTAGTTGCATTCAGGTGGTCAACAGGTGAAGACTCATTGCCTCAGCCAGATAGTAAAACATTTTAATCTTCATGCTACCAGACAGGAGGGAAAAACACTTTGACCACGCATGGATACCATACCTTCAAGTTCATCAATCTTTTTTGCAAAGACTTTTAGCTGCTTTTTCAGTTTGCGAACAGTCTTGTCCTGTTTTTCAAGCTGCTCCATTAAATCCTATACAATAAAGTTGAAAGGGAAGGATTAGGTACATAAAAGTGTCATACACACAACAGACAAAACAGAACCAGCGCTGTTAGTGCTGCGAGAGGAACTGAGTAGAGCAGAAAGGCAATGCCACCATCTGGCGGAAGTCTGCAAGCCTGTGCACTGCCTAGAACGTAAGCAAGGCATTGATATAAAGTATGTTGAAACACATGCAGCATGACAGAGACAGAATTCTTCCACAGGCACATTTTATGGATGCCAAAATATCCATATCTCACTTTTTAGTGCAGGGACAGGGGGCCTGTGGTCCTCCAGATAATGGGTTCATAACTACCCCTTACATTTAAAGCACTCAGTGGGGAGGAGAACCTGGCTGGGAGTCCAGAGTCTGGGAGTTCAAATCCCCACTCGTGTCTCCTGGGTGTCAAGGGCCAGCTAAAGATCACCCCCACAGGGAATGGCTCAGGGGTTACGTGCTCTGCCACCTGTGCAGCCGTGGGCAAGCTGCATTGTCTCAAGGAGCCCAGTTGCCCCCCCAGCTGGCAACTGCGGACAAGGAAGGGGCTGGCTTGTGCAGCTGTGGAAAGCTGAGCAGGCCCTAGCCAGCTGGAGAGGACTAGCCTCAGAGGGAGGCAATGGTCAACCCCCTTGGAATACCGCTTACCATGAAAACCCTATTCATAGGGTCGCCATAAGTCGGGATCGACTTGAAGGCAGGCCATTTCCATTTTTATTCCACTTCAACAGGCATAGCATCCCACAAAAAATCCTGGGGACTGTGGTTTACCCCTCGCAGAGCTACAATTTCCAGCACCCTTAAACCACAGTTCCCAGGATTCGGGGGGGGGGGAGCCATGACGGTTGAAGTAGTTTAAGAATGCTTTAAGTGTATGGGGTTGATGTGACCTGAGAGCCCAACTCCCAGCCATCAAGGCCAATGCTCAGGGATGATGTGAACTGGAGTCCAACAGGTTTCCTATCCCTGTTCCAGTGGATTCTGCCTTTCAAGGTCAAGGAGATCCCACAACCACCAATTACTTTTTATTCATGGAGAGGAGAGAGTGGGTGAGTCTGAAGGCCACCCTCCCATTCTGGGGAGAATCAGAGAGGAAAACACAACATCTGAACAGACCTTCTGCAAAGTTGGGGAACTGCAGCGTAGCATCAGGAACTGTGGCATCAGGAATTGTGTTTGTGGTGTTGTGTTCACCTTAAAACTCCGCTATAGCACCACCCTCTCCTCAAAACTTAAGATTACAAGTATTATTGCTTAGCCTCTCCCCGCCGCTTCATCCTTCTGGTACCACTAGAATTAAGGCTTAATGTCGAGGGCTTTTATCTAAGTTTGATTTTTTAGGAGCAAATCTGGAACCTCTTTTTCAGGAAGTGTACGGCTAAGGGAGCCTGTTTCAGTCATGTTGCAATGTTCATATTAGTAATGGATTATGCACGGACAGAAACAAAAGATGCCAACACAACTGACACGACATAAAGCTCTGGGAGGCATTATGAAATTCTTTGAAAAGGATTTCCTTCAACACTGAACAAAGCAGCCAGCTCTTCAATTAGTGCTCCAGAGCAAACAAAGAATGAGGGTCTTCTGTACAATGTACATACAATAATCCGTTTGTAAAGGGAAATCCGGTACGATTGATACTTCATGGGGTCATCTAACTCCTCATAATACTGAAAAAACAGGTATAAAGTATAGGTTCTTCCCATTCTTTAAAGGCACTAGCATTTCAACAAACTTCAGAAGAAAAGGCAAGTTCAACTATATTGATATAGAAGCAGACTTAGGTGATTAAAACTCTGTCAATCTCTCTATGGACCAAGGATGCAAAAGCTGCAGACTTTTAAGATATATATAGCCAAAGAAGAGCTTTTCTGGTCCATTAATACCCCCCCCCCAAAAAAACCTATGGCTTTTAAAACATAGATTTCAAAACTGCATGGAAAATAAAAATACCTCAAAAGGCATTCAATAATGATCACTTTCGGAACTGGTACTATCAGGAATATTTTTGTCCCAGATGGGTGATGATGACTGATAGGCATATCACACCATGGAAAAAAAGATGAAAGGAGGTATAGCTGACTTGTGAAAAAGCACAGGCTGGAAGGATTAATCCCCTTCTAAATGGTTAACACATTTGGGACAACATCAAAACATGTCCATCTGTTTAAGTGCCAGGTGTAGGAAGTGTTTGTTTCCACCTATTCACTATCTTGGTTTGTGCTCAGTCTGTATTTGGGCAAACCTAATGAACTGGATAAGGACAGGAGCTCTACATAAACTGTCTTAGTTTGTATTTGCTTTGTTGACAGCTTATTCATTCCTTTGAGAACCAAAAAAACGTATTAACAAAAGAAAAACAGTGTCCATCAGGTACATTAAAAAATGTGTTTGCAGCACGGTGTTGGCATCTACAACTGCAAGTAAGCCACCTAATAAGTTAGTTTATGTGATAAATAATGCTACAGACAATGGTGGTGTTTGAAGAATGGTCATGAATACAGGTTACTGTGGGGTTAATCTCATGAAGCACGAGAAGGAAACTTGCTGTTGTGGAAATGCAAGAATGTCAACACCTTTAAACCATGATTGGGAAACCTGCTGGGGAAGACAGTGGTCTCCGTTGAAGGAGTGCACAGCCCACCTACCACAGGCAATTTGGTCTGTATGGAGGCAGGATGAGCACCTAGCCAGCTGAAGTGCTTGACTGGATAGACTCATCTCGTACTAAAATACTAACTGCCTGGCCAAGGTTTGGCTTCCCAATCCCTAAAAATACACACCTTACTCCCTTTCCAATTTTCTAAAATAACTAAAGTAACAGCAATGGAAGGTAGAGGCACACAAGACTGGTTTGAAAAAACATTTGATTTTTTTTGTGCAGCTTGTTGCACTACCAAGATTTGAAGATTCTGCAGAAATATTTTAATAGCTTCAGGGCTAACCAGCAGCATAAGGATAAGAAACCCTTCCAGACATCAAGCATACACTGGCCAAAGAGGCTTCCACACAAGCACTATTATACGTAAGCATGTGGACATGAAGTTGCAAAGTTACATAGGTCTACTATTTTTTTAAAAAAATAAGAACTGTCTTGTTTACTTATTTACAGTACAATCCTATACATGTGTGTTCAGAAGTAAGCCCCACTGAGTTCACTGGGACTCACTTCCAGGTAAGGGTGCATAGGATTGCAGCCTTAGTTCATTTTATGGGCCAGTACAGAATCTCAAGGGCAGTGTGCAATCCGTGTGGCAACTGGCTCATCTCTTGGCATACTTAATTGACAAGTCTTCCGAGGAAGCAATAAACCTATAGAGCAAAATAATCTTTGAGATCTGTTACTTAAATAATTGCCTTGCCCCACACATGCCCATTCAAATCTGCAGAACTTGCACTTTTACAAGCACTGTATAATGGTCATTCTACATCTGTAAGGAGTTGATCTTCTCATGTGGCAGCAACTATGATTTTTAACTCCCTGCCTATTAACATCACGCACTATACTGTTTTAAAGGGTTTTTTTATTATTTTCAGGGAGCCTAGCCAGACATATATTATGTATACTCCTTTTTAAAATGTTCTCATTTTATCTGTGTATTACTGATAATTATATGATTTTACTATTTTAAATATTAAGTGGTTTATGCATTTTTCAAACTAAACAATACGTAATGTCCAATAGACAACAAAGGCCCTGACACAGGGCTGGGGAACCTGCGGCCCTCCAGCATGAAACAAATTCCAACATCTTTCTGAGGGCTGCAGGTTCCTTATCCCTGTTCCAAAACCAGAGAGAATCTCATCAGGTTTTGTTTACCATCCTTAATAGAAGCTAAGCAAATCCCCAAATCAAGAAAAAAAACAATTTCTTCTTCCTGCTGAGGACCTGAAGCAACATGATCTTAAATCTTGCTTGGGAGATGATCACTCTGTCTTCAAATGTACTGCACATATGCTAGCGGTGGCGACTGGTGGGCAGAAAGGAGGGAGCCCAATTGTAGGTGAAGCCGTAGCCAATGACAGGCAGAGCCACAGCTGATCATAGGCAGAGCCAGTTAATTATAATGGTCTGTCCCCATCCTCCTCTCTGCTGAGTTCTGCAAGGGCAACACTGAGACTTAAGAGGAGGAAGGCGACAGGCAGAGCCACCCCCTAGGCCTGTAAGCTGCCTAGGTGGTAAGACGGAAGGCAGGCTGGAGGAAGGAAGGCTGAGGTTGGTCGGGCAGTGTCCCATTAGCCCTGATGGACCAGGCTCCACTGGTAGCAGCATCAGGACTTCACAAGTACACATTCCAAAACCTGTGTATCAAGATTTGACTTACTAGGTTTTCATTAGTCAAGCGGGTAATCTCATGCTGTAGACTAGCTTCTATCCGGGCTTCGGGGGGCAGCTGGAGGTTCTGTGCTAACAACTGCTGCTGGCGATTGTTTTCCTCCTTCAGTCTCTGAATCTCTCCACGAAGGGCTTCCAGTTCATTGTCATGGCTCCTCTTCTGAGACTGCAGCTGAGATTCTAGAAGCCTGTAAAACCCCACAGCAACAGAGGGTATTTGGGGAATGGGGGGAGAAAAAGAGGAAGCAAGGAAGAGAGAAAAGACTTCTTTAGAATGCATATTGAAGACGGCCACCCAAAGGTCATACAGCTGACAGCTTACACAAAGAAGAAAACCAAAGAGTACTCTTTAAACCCTTTTAAGTGCTTTGGACTAAAATTCATTTGGTCTAATTACGGTACATATAACAAAATTAACATGGACCTGGATTTGTAATGCCTTGGCTTTATGTTTGTATAAAGGACCTCTGCTATGCACAATTACGGGGACATCTACAAGACATGGATGCCTATAACAGGGCCAAGCCAACCCTTAGGCCCTCTTCAGGCAACAGATTTAGGGCACCATTAAAGAGGGCAATTATTTAGTTTAATATTATAAAGGTTTCAATAGAGGGATATTAATGGAGTGCAAGAACAAGAACCAGCCGGTGTGGTGTAGTGGTTAGAGCGTTGGGCTAGGATCTGGGAGACCAGGGTTCAGTTCCCCACTCAGCCATGAAGCTCAATGGGTGACCTTGGACCAGTCACAGTCCCTCAGCCTGACCTACCTCACAGGGCTATTGTGAGGAGAAAATGGAGAGCGAGGAGAACCATGTATGGCACCTTGAACTCCCTGGAATAAAGGTGTGATATAAATGTAATAATAAGTAAATAAATAATAATAAAATTAAGTACCCTGCTGGCTGTGCTGCTAATTCGCTGTGTGGTCTTGGGCTTGTGAACAAATAATTAATTTGCTATATGTGAACCATAGGAGGGAAGGAATGGAGGACACTGAGGTAGTGGGATTAATGCTGATACTGCATCTTCTACATATGAGCACGTACCTCAGCTGGCTGCTCCATCAGACACACTTTCAGGGTTTAAATATACCTAAGCAGACCAGCTAATAACTACATTGACCAAGCACATGAAGGTAAATATGAGTGATTTACCTTTCATTTCTTTGCCACTTGCTCTAGAACCTTTCACTTCTAGAACACGGAGACAAGAAACAAGAGCTACAGAGCCACCCTCTTCCCTTGCTTTCTCTGCAGCATGTGGCAACTACACCCAAGTTAGCTTCTAGCAGACTTACAAATGCAGCGGTTAATGTTTAGCGTTTTGTTAGCAGCACAAGAAAAGGAAAGACACTGGTTAGAATGGTATTCGTTACAAAAGAACTACTCTGGTTAACCTGTTTTGTAAAAGTGCACAAAGAACTATTCTTGTCAGTTGACTGCTAAAGTAGGTAAATCCAGTGCAAAATAAAGGAATGGGTGTTTTAGGAATATGTTTTTAAAAATGAGACTCCCATCAAATGAGTGGGTGCGTTTGACAGCCATGTGCACATGGCAAGTACGTGCAGACTCTGTTGTGATCATTACAACTTTTTTTAAATGGCCTTGATCCGTTTAAATGGGCGCATTTTCTTCATCTGGTATCCCTTACAATCACCCTTGTTCCAGAATAGGTATTTACCATGAGTTAAACAGAACAGGTAAGTTAACATGTACAGAATACTTTTAATTTGCATGTGTTTTCCTCTGCCTATTTTAGATCAGGGTAACCATTTTGTGCTGGACTATATAGTCATTCCTTTGGGGGGATTAATACTGTATGTAATGTGGCTTGCAAACATCTTTGACAGGCTCCAGGATTTGGGGAGGCTCTCTGAGAGGTGGGCTCTCATCTTCCTTTAGTGCAGTGGTTGCTGGTACTTCTCACTACTAGAGCTGGAGAATGCTCAAAAGGGCTGGCAGTGAAGGAGAAACACAAGGGAGAGGAACAGCAACAGCCACTGTGTTTTCACATTAGAAAAGTCCACAGGGAGAAGATGGGTAAATGGCCAACAATAGCTCCTCCTCTTCCTCTCCTTGCTGTCACAAGGAGAGCTCACTGGCTGAGGAGATGCAGCAGACACCACTATATCCTCACTCGCCCTCCCGTTAAGTGAAGCAGTTAGACGTTAGAAGCCCCACTAGTTGTAGCTCAGACACATCCACATTATGTCTCAGAACTTCCACTGCAATGTTGAGATCTCCCTGGCCAGTGCTAGGCATCTAACAGGGTGTGGGACCCAGCTAAAGATCTACTTGCTGATGCCGAGCCTGATTCTAACTGCCAGACTTTGATGGTTCTGTTATTTTATTTTCAAAAATAAATCCATTTCGATTAACCCTTTGTAAACTACTGTAAGAAACATCGTTGCAAAAGCAAGCCCACAGCATGTTAGTTATATGAAAAAGAGGGAACGCAAAGTAAAAGAACAAGAAGATCCATCCTGTGAAGTCTTGTAACCTGTTGGCTTGTTTTAGCCCTTCGTATACCAGCCACAGCTCTCCGTCCTCATTCAGCATATGATAGTCCTGAAGAGATGATCTTCCAAGCAAATTGATTTTTTTTAAAAATGCAAAAACACAAAAAGGGATACATGATGGTGATGATGTAGCATGCTAATTAGAAGGACAATGCAAGCCAAGTAAATGCTATGTAAAAAAAAAAAGGGATCTTTGATCTCCACAGTTGCAAACTCAAATCTGCTTAACAGTGCAATCCTATGCATGCTTACTCTGAAGCAAGTCCCACTATGCTCAAAGGAACATATGCTTACATTAAGTGCACATAAGATCACAGTCTAATAACGCAGTGTTATACATGTCTACATAGAAGTAAACCTGTGAGTTCATTCTTTAAATTTATTGGTTTCTTTAATCACTTCATCTGCAAGCTCCTAATGAATTCCAAATATGAAAGTTACATGATAATGTGTGTGTGTATATATATATGTCTAAATAATAAATATATAAAGAAATTTCAAGTTTTGACCCTCCTAAAATGACATTTGCTTATATCCATTAGCATATGTTCTATTCCTGTCCCAACTATTCCATGCTCTTTTCTTACACACTGCACAACTGGCTTCCGTTTATTTAACCTTTCTTTACACTCACTATGCTTTCATAACTTTGTCAACTTAATAACAGCCATCTATTCTCACAGACTCCTAACTAAATTCCTTCTTGTTAGGCTTATGACTAACTTTTTAAACTTTTACAGACATGATTCTGGCTGAGGTTAGTATATACAGCACTTGAGACTGAATGTTCCTTGGTATCTTCTGATTATCTGCATAATTCAAGAGAGACACACAATAGTTGCCCCAGTGAGTTCAATAGATCTCGCACCCATGTAGGGAAGTAAGACTGCAGCCTAAGTTAATTAAATTATATGTGATAACTTGTTTCAGCAAATTAAGTTCATAGGATATATTTAGATAAGATAGCCTTGTTCCAGATTCCTTTAACCAGAGCAAAGTGCCTCTATCCTATTCTACAGCTGCCAATGCAATTATAACTACTGCACAGGTAGGCAGCACTGAGTGACTTATTATTACTGATATTGTTTTGTTTATAGGTAATAGCAGAAACAAACGGAACAACAACATATACACAATGTAAAATTTTTGACATTTTTAAAAGGTTTTTAAAAAATGTTTTATTTTAAAAATGTTTTTAAGGCATTTTGTTTTTGAGATGTTTTAAGATGTTTTTAGTGTTTTGTTCTTTGTTTGCCACCCTGGACTCCTCCTGGGAGGAAGGGTGGGATAGAACAACAACAACGCATACCTGTTCGTCTCCTTCAGACCGATATACGCCTGGGCTATCTCTCCTTTGTCCTTCATCTTCTGTACATCCTCCAACAGGATTGTGGAGTCTGTCATGGTGTTCTGAGAATTGACAGAAAACAGTTTCACAAAATGGATACGCCTGAGAGTCTGTTTCCTTTACAGTGTAAGGGTATGTGCGTTTTGTATATACACAAACTGATGTACTTCTTCACACTACGCATAGTTAAACTATGGAATCTGCTGCCACAAGATGTAGTGATGGAGTTGTATTCAACTGAGTCCTATTCAGAGTAGACCCACTGAGAGTAGTAATGAACCTAAGTTAGACATGTCTACTAACTTCAAGGGGCCTGCTCTGAGTAAGACTAGCATTAAATACTACCCACAGTTGCCAACTTGGACAGCTTTAAAAGGGGATCAGATAAAGTCATGGAGGATAAGGCTATAAATGGCTCCTGATCGCGATGGCTGTGTACTACCTGTAACATCGGATGGTATACCTCTGAAACAGCAGTTGCTGGGAAAACACAAGCAAGGAGAATGTTGCTGGCACTCCTGTCCTGCTTTCGGGCTTCCTACAGGCGTCCAGTCAACCACTGTGAGCACAGAATGCTGGACTAGACAGGCCTGTGGTCTGATCCAGTAGGGATCTTCCTATGTCCTTACTGTGTAGTTTTTCTCATTTGTTAGAAATTACTATGCCATTCTTCAATAGAAATTCCTAGGGCAGTTTATATAGAGTATATTGGACTAAGCACTGGGGAGACCCAACTTCAAATTCCCAAGCAGTCATGAAGGTCACCAAGTCACTCTGCCAGTTGTTGTGTGGATAAAACAGACACTAATACGTTTTGCCCTCAGCTCCTTGAAGGAGGGGTATGATAAAAATGTACCAAATAAATAAAAACACACTGCTGTTGCCCAGGCAAGATGCAAACCGGTCAGGCTAACGGTGGGAACTATGAAGGACCCTGCACCTCCCTTTGGACATCCATCTCTTAAGAGAAACTTGGCCACATAACATGAAGAATACCCATTAAAACAATACATGTCACTTACACGTGGGTCAACTCTGTGATTGCTGGGACACATCAACCGGACACATGTTATGTTCAATGGTAATTCTAACGTTTGAAGTAAACTCATTGATCAACTTGTAGATAGTTGTATTGCTGTTATTTGGGTTTTTAATGTATTGTAATTTCAGGTTTTAATATATTTTTGTTTTTATATTTTCTTGTACACCGCCTTGTTGAGATGCTTTTAAAATGAAGGGTGGCATATGAATGTTTTTCAAACAAACAGGGAGAAATCAGTTTACCTTGTCATCCTGGCAATCAATTTGCAAGCAGGAAAAAAAGAAACAAGTCCAATTACCCACATTTGTCCTCATTATAGATCCCCAGCTAGCAAACAATTTCCATGCCTCCTGTACTCATGCAGATACTGTCAGAAGAGATGCCAGTTGGATCCAGCATCGTTTTGAAATAGACTGCTCCATTCACAGGGAGTTCATTTGTGAATCCAAATTGCAATGCACAGATATGCAAATTGGATCTCCTGGCTGGGGATCGAATATGCATGGTGGAGGATGGATGTGTAACCCCACACAGAGTGTCTGAACGGTCACTACACATACATCCACATGTGCCTGGGCCTGATTTAAACAACTATTCCTCCTCCTCAGAAAAAAGAGGGGCTAATTGTGCAAATTAAATTTATATACATATTATCTTTTCAACTATGTATGTCCATTTCCTGCTGAGTAAGTGATATCTGCTAGATGTTATTAACCAAGGCTCCCAGACACTCGTGTAGGATGTGTTCAACTTTCCAAACAGATTAAACTGCTTGCCTATACCACTGGCAAGTTATGCTACCATTATTAGTCCAGAATTGGTCACCATCATATTTTTAACTGCACCTACAGTTACTAAATCAGGGAAGGGGAACCTTGGGCCCTCCAGATGTTGCTGGATAATAAAACCCACATCATCCCAGACCACTGCTGAGGCTGATGGGAGTTGCAGTCCAACAACAACTGGTTCCCTATCCCTAGTGAAGAACATAATGTTATTTCAACAATATTGGGAGTATTCCAACAGTGCAGGGGACTAAAAGGAAGTAATATAATAAAGCTGGAGCACTTCACACACTGCAGAGGTGGCACTGCAGAAGAGAATGGGACTGGGGTTTTCTTATCCAGGTGCACATTCAGGTCAATAATGGATTGTGCTGGGAGGAGAAGGAGCTACATTGCTTACGTAAACTGCTCTCATATCAAGCAGAATGACAAATTCATGGCAAGCCCAGTTTTTTTCTGCTACTTACCTTGGGCTGAATTGCCTCCTTCTGACTCATGAGTTGAGACCTCAGAATGAGGACTTCCTCCTTACGTACTTCCAGCTCCTCACTGACAGAGGTCATCTGATCCAAGAGGACCCTATATGCTGGGGCACCAGGGACAGTGACACCAGGGGAGCTCTTTTCTATCAGGGCTTTCCTCAACTCATTCAACTCATTCTTCAGTTTCTTATTCTCTGATTCAAGTTCTTGACGCTGTGGCAGGAGAAGATAGAACACAGTTGATCTCATTCCCCAGCACCCTTAACACAAATTAGCAAGACTAGGTGGCGGGGGGTGATGTTAAGATGAAAAAAGTGAGTTTTGAGCCACAGGTTAGCAGGAAACAACATACTTGGCCTTAATTTACATTGTAAATATACATCTCTTTTATACCTGCCATGGCTTCTCCCACTGGGAACTGTAGTTCGGAGAGGCACTAAGAGTTCTGTCCCTCTACCTGACCATACCCTAAGAAGTAGAGTTCCTTGTTACTAGTCTGTCAGATTTCCTCTCTCTCTCTCTTTGTGAAATATTTTTATTAACATTTTATATAAGATTTCCTCTCTTATGAAGCACAAGACTAGCAATATCACCACAATTTTGCTACTGTTAAGTCATGGTCAGAAATATGTGGGTGTAATCCCACCCAATCTCTGGCATTTTATCCTAATAATCACCCCATGTGATAGGTTAGGGCTGAGAGAGAGTGACGGGTCCAAGGATATCCCGTGGAGATTCACAGCTGAAAAGGGATTGGCAAGTCTATGACTCTTAGGTTACAATCCTATGCACACTTTCCTGGGAGTAAGTGTCACTGAACATATCCAGACTTACTTCCATGTAAAGATGCACAAGAGTGTACTGTGGACTGTATTGGCATCTCATACAACCTTTCCTTTGGGGCAATCTGGAGGAGTTCTCAACGCATTTGTGCACTTTTCTCTCCCTATTACCTAGAAGTATTGCCACGAACCAAACTGTATCTCCTATGTAGGGAAAAGATGTCTAGCCTCTCTTACAGTGCTCTTGTAATGATTATGATGTAATGTGGGTGAAACATTGTGAAACAGTGCTCTGTAAATGCTCTTCTCATTTTAATCTGGCTGTTTCAGGGTAATGTGTAAGATGGGGTCATCTAAAAGAGTATCAAGAATTACCTTAAGTGATTCATACTCCAGCTCTGCACCTCTCATCTGAGGCCTTTCCTCCTCCTAGGAGAACAAAGACAAAAATAGAACTTCATCCTTTAGCCAGAATTAGGCTAAATACAGTATCCCAAACAGAAAATGATTAGACATTAAGAGGAAGGATACTTCATTTCATTCATTCTCTCTCTCTCTCTCGCTCTCTCTCTTGCTCTCGCACACACACACACACACACATTCACTCATTCACTCTCACTCACTGTCACTCACTGTCACTCATTCACTCTCTCGGAGGCTGGGGATTTACAATGTTATCAGTGTTTGATACTTCTCTTACTTTTATCATTCACAAATATTTACAGCTGAGACAATTTTAACACCACAAAAAAGGAAATAGGGAACTGCTTTGCAGTGGAAGTCCTCCAACTTTGAAAGAACCTGTCTAACAGTGCAATCCTGTGCATTATTTACTCAGAACTAAGTTCATCTCTACTTCAGTGGAGCTCTAAATTTACTGTGATTACAGCCTAAATCAAGAGGAAAGGGTGGCTAATCCTCCCAAGGTTAAAAATGGCAAAACAATGGGTAGGTCAGCTGACTAAAGTAAAATAAAATTAAAGTAAGAGGAAGGTTTAGGTTAAGTCTTTTAAGGTTCACCAGAAGTAGTCATGGAAGCAAAACATCCTTAAAAAAATAGAAAGATACCCTAGGAGCCTCCAATACCAAGCAATCAACCAACACGCACAAAAATTAAGGAGCTCACAATTGCTGTCTTTTGACTCAATAAATACACCACAATGGGAAAGCCATAGGAGCATTCACACTTCCTTTGGTTACTGTGTGCACCTTGCCTTAGCTGGCCCCTCTTGCATTCCAAGAAGAAAAGATCTCCATCTTTTTCAATAAGACACCATTGCAAGAACAGGATTCCAAATTTCAGCATTACTCAGGGGATACCTATATTATGAACAAAGCTGAATCATGTTAGTCCTTACCTTGGCCTTGGCTCGGAGAGCTTGCTCCTCCCTCCTGTCCAGCTCATCTTGCAGAGATTGCTTTTCCTGCTCCAGCTCTGAAACCCGTTTTTGTAGCTTGAGGAATAGAGACATGTCCAAAGGTGTTTTTTTCTCACTTGGCTCCTGATGCAAGGAGAATCATGGGGAAGTTAGAAAGTGTCCAACTTACAAAGAAAGTGGGGTAGGGGACAGTCTATACACATCGCTTATCATCACGTGGAGAAAGCTGGAAACAAACTCCACATGACTACTCCTTCACAACAACATAAAACGTGAAGCATGGTTCTTTCACCTCGCATGGAGAGTTTCCATCACAGCATCAGCTGCCACCATACACTCAAGATATTGGTGGGAAACAACTATCTATGCAATATGAAAGAACCATAGCAGCAGCCACGTGAAGGCAGCACCATGGGCATGCATCCCAAGCTAACTCCAATGGAGCATGTTAACAAGCAGACTGACCCTAACCGTGGGGTAGGGTGGGAGAGAATGACTAGAAACATATTTAAAATTTTAAAAGGCATTTTGATAAATAAATCTAATATAAAAAGGCATCTATCCTAAAGCTTTAAAGGGAGATAGCTAGGAACTAACTAGAAGTTTTAAGGTCTATGATCAATCATACCTTTCTTTCTTATGTGTCTGAAAGGGGAGGGGGAAAGAGTAGGTTTGCAGTTAGATTCAAAGAAAAAAATGATAAGCACAGTAAGTTTCTGCAACTGAATAAATGAGATGTTTAGATGCACACCATTGTTTAAAAATTTGGATCTACCATTAGATAGCCTAGCATGGTGAAACATGCATACCCAGAAATGTATTTCTTGGTTTAAAATTCAATGGTAGCATTTGCTCATCTCTGTATTTATGGTGTATTATGACCCAAAGGAGTGGTCACATAATCAACTGATTTCATACCCTAATGAAACAGGTTAATTAGCAAACCACCTTGACAGTGTCAAGCAGATGTGGGCAACTATGACATCCTCCAAGTGTTGTTGGACTACAATTCCCGTCATCCCTGACCACTGATCATGCTTGCTGGTACGGATGCAAGCTTTAGTTCAACAGCTGGAGGACATCATGTTGCCTATCCCTGCCACACATATGCATGCCACAATTAAGAGTGCAAGGATGTTTCTTTAAGACCTGGCTAACAGTTATTTGTCAATAACTGTATATGTATGTGTGCATTCAGTTTATCATGAGACAAGATATGCAATTTCATAGAGTCCAAAGAAAGAGCATGCACTCCCTAAAAGAACATCATAGTGAAAAATAGACATGGCAGTAGCTGCTTTTTACAACAGAGATGGGCACATGTTCCCCAATTGCCAATTTGGAAAAAAATCCATAGCTCTCTCAGAGCAGCAGGTGTACTCTGATTCATCTGTTCTCTAATCTTACCTCTGTTCTCACTGGTAATTCGTCCGCCTCAGTGACCTCAGAGCTGTAGGTGTATTCTGATTCATTGCTGCTATGCGTAGAATCTGTTCTCTTGTGTCCAGGCTTGGAGATGCTCTGGGGGGACAAGGAAGGGGGGGGGAGAGAGATGATAGCACTAATGTTTAGGTTTTGTGCTTCCATATTCCAAAGGCTGAACACTTGAATGCTTCGTAGAAGTTAAGATTTATTTCCTCCTGTCATGCGAGAATTTAGTAAAGTCATTTGTGGGAAAAAGCTTAGAGCCCCTGCTGAATAAAGACAAATGAAAGGGAGGGAATAAGAAAGTGTGTTTGGGGGGGGGGATGAAGGATTAAGCAGCCCCTCCCCATCCATTGCTTTTCCGCTCCAAACTGTGCAGCCCATGCCACTTTTCAGCTGTGTAGCAGCAATCTATATTTCCAGACCCAGGTTTACAGCTGTACACTTAGTTCAGCCTAGAAACTTTTTCACATTGAATCTTTTCCAAGACCTTGAAGCCACTCACCACCATCAGCTTCATCTCATCCTTGAGGTCATCATATCGCTCCTCTAACCGGCTGAACTCCTGAAGCAGATTCTGATATCTCTGCCTTTCATTGTTCAGATCCAGGTCCAGCTGTTTTGTCTCCTCAATGAACTTTTTCTCCATGACCTCTGTGTAACAAAATATGAAATCCAGAGTTACATATATTATATTTGTACAGCAAGAAACAATCCATCTTAGTAACTAGAGGCTACGGTTACTTCCTGTTTATTGAGCATTCATCATGGTTTGTTTGCAGGGGGATTAGACTATGTTGGTTATTCAAACAGCATTTACTAGGATTTCTTTGTAGGACTGTTAGATGACAGTGTGTCTAAACAAGCATTATTTCACAATTTCCAGTGTCTTTTCTCTTTCCTTATCACAAAAAGTCAGATCTTTTGGCAAAGTGGTTTGTTACACAAAACTTTCCAACCAACAATAACTGTGCAACCTGAATTCGCCAGTTATGTGATTGAATCCCACCCAAAAATAGTAACAGTCTAGAAACACCCTATAAAAAAAGTTGCAGTCCACACTGTTAACCAAAATCACCTCTGTAACCAGTTCCCAGGTTTGAGACAATCAGGCTGCGAAGTTCCAGTTTTTGAACCATATTAGCCAATAGCGCATCCAGCTGCAGAAGGGTCAATTCCTCAGTAAGGTTTAAGCAATTTTTTTAGCACCACCACAGTTCAGCATCTGAGGCTCAGAGGCAATTCAAAAACAATAGTCCAGCTCCACAATCCTCCTTCTCCAATGTTATGCAAATGAGGAAATAAGGTTGCTTTAGGACCCTCTTATGCACATTTTATCTTTTGTGTGATATTGTCTTTAGCCCTGAACCAGTGCAATATCCCATCCTCAATTAATGGATGGGGGCAGAAGGAGAGAAAGACAATCTTTCTGTATGGGGATAATTTAATGCTTCTGCAGCCCATTTCACTCATTGCTTTCTCCTTTCAGTTATGAGGAGTCAATGATTACTTAGGGTCAATGGTTCAAAATGGGAGCCCATCGCGTTCCAAAGTTTTGTTGAATTAAAAAAAGGGGGGGGGGAGGGAGAGAGTAAAACCGCCAAATGAGCCAAACCCCTGAACCAAGTTTACCTGTTATCTCTTTGGCCTCGTCCTGAATACGACGGTTCAATTCATCCTTTTCTTTTTTAAGCAGCGTGTTTTGCTCTTTTAGTTCCAGCACCAGCTTAAAAAAAAGAAAAGGTAAAGGCTGATGGCTAAAACAGAAAAAGATCTGTTTTAACAAGTGCAATGTTCAAGCAATTAAATAATTTTCCCCAGGCAACTCTAGACAATGTTAATCAGTAAATCTGCATGGATGCTACTTCTGCCACTGACATAGCCTTGTCTATATGCAGCATTTCCATCAAATCTGATAGGAAACCATACTGCACATACTAGAAATTTCAATAACCATGCAGAACTGAAATGAGCATATCCTCTGTCTATCCACCAGTGCCTCTACTTCCCTTCTCCCCCTGTGTTGTTCCCCTGTACCAAATTATAGACTAAAAGATCCTTTGGGCAGGCCCCTGTCCTCATGGGCTCTGTAAAGCTGCATTCACATTGAAGGTAATATAAATATTTTATTTTTTCAGGCGTTTATATACCACTTAATATTTCAAAAATCTCTAAGTGGTGTACAGTTTAAGAGAAACAAACAATATATAATTAAAACATGAAACAAAAACACAACCTAAAACCAATAAAGCAGCAGTATAAAACACATAAAAACAAAAATAGAAAGAAAAGGATTCAAACACATAAAACAGGGCCCAGTCTTATGGTCCAGGGAAAGCCTGAGCATTTCTTTCTAAGATTTTCAGTTTTTCTGATGCCTACATGCCACTGATGGTGATGTATTTCAATTAAAATTACAATCTCACAATGACGCCTAATAATAGAGAAAAACAAATCTTCAAAACATTATCTATCCAGCAAGGGAAAAG